>NW_027491348.1:1200000-1613457 GCF_021521415.1 Bidens hawaiensis
GACTTTTGCGGGTGGCGGTTGGCCCGGACTGGTTCCCGCTGATGAACCGGTAAAAATCATTTTTTCATTAAATCCAAAATGAAATGTGCATGTCGGTATTCGAACTTGGGTCGTTTTAGAGAGAAGCTTTAACAATTACCCCATGAGTCAACCAACCAAGCTCCATTGATGTCTCTGTTGATCAAACATAAACCATATATATTTAAAAAACAATGTATAAAACATAAATAAACATTTAAGTTTGTTATTATTATAACTTTTGGTTATTATTTTTTATATGTATATGAAGTGAATATATATATATATATATATATATATATATATATATATATATATATATATAACTTATTTATGACGTTATTCGGGTCAAACACCGGTGCGCTCTTCCGGGTCGGTCCGACCTTTGACCCGGTAAGGCGTCTGGGTCGACGTCCAGGCCGGTTTGAAAACATTGCCTTTTAAGACCCGATAGGTGTATGCTTTTAAGGGTCAGTTCAAGGGTCTCCAAACAACTGCTTTCCAGGTAATCGAGTCAACCGAGATCGGTTTGGGTCTAATCAGACCCGGCCCTGTGAACAGTTGTACTTTGTTGATAATGGCAATGATGAACTGTGTATCTAAGCCTTTTGGTTTTCCTTTTTGTTTTGTAATGACTTTAAGGCCTTTTTTGTAATGACGATTTATAAGTCCATTGGTTTGTTTTCTTTCATTTTAATTTGATGAGCTTGTTAAATTTGTGTTCACATTTCACTTTTAGGAATCTAAACCTAGAACCATACTTATCAGAATTGATTAAAGTGATGATTTGGTTCGGGACAAAATGGGTTTGAGTTAAACGATTTCGTCCTGAGAGTTTAATTTAGTAAAAATCTAATTGAACCTACAAACCATAAAAATATTAGGCTTAAATATCATTAAAAATTCCAAAAGAAAAGAAAAAAAAATCTTGATACAATTATCACACTTAAGTAATACAATTTTGAAATATCATATTTGTAACATCCTACTTTTGATCATAATAAATAAAAGGGAGTGTGTTTATTTAAAAGTGTGTTAGTATTTAATTAAATTGAATATAATAATATAGTGTGGGCTTGGACAAAAAAATATGGAATAAGGGATGGTGATAAGGGATGGTGATTAGCCTTAGGTCCATGAGCTTAAGGGTATATAAACCCCTTAAACCACCCTAAAACCCTCATTTTTATCATCTAGCCTCCGTACACACTCAAAAACGCACACAAACACTCCTTAAACCCTACGGCTCATACCCGAACCCAAAGAAGGAAGATTTGTGTTAGATCTTTGATTATACAAGAAAGCTACAAGTCTAGAGTCGCATACTGAAGCTAGCTGTAGCTCGAAGTGAACCTAAAAGGTACGTGTTAGCTTAAAGATAATGTTTTTAAGGTCCGTTTTCCCTAAGGGTTGGTACGAAGGCAAATCGGGCATCCTTATTCAATAAAAATGTAACCGCATTCTAGTGAGTTTCTAGCCCTATTTCTTTGTTATGTTTTCGGGGTTGTGTGCATACTCAATTTGAATAGTTATTACACTTACCTTAAGTGGTAAGTGTATGATATGTGAATATGTATGAATGATATATGTGTATGAGGTGTATGATATATAAATGAATGATATATGTATGAGATTAGGAGTATGTATGAAAGTAATTAATGAAGTATGTAGAGAAACTTATGTGTGGTTGTAGAAGAAGAAAGGGATCATACCTTAATAATATCTGAGATAGAGAAGAAATGGATTAGACCATAGTAATATTTGAGATAGAGAAGAAATGGATCAGACCCTAATAATATCTGAGATAGAACAAGGGAAGTGATCAGACCTTAATCATATCTGAGATAGAAAAAAAAAGGACCAGACTCTAATAATAACTGAGATAGAAAAAGGAAGGGATCAGACCCTAATAATATCCAAGATAGAAAAGATGGTATGTATGTAGTATGGAAGTATAATAGTACTAATATAATGCTAAATATTTATGTTTCCCGTGTATATTTTAATTAATATTTTAATAGTTTTTGTTCCTTTTTAGTCGAGATTTGTGTACTATTAACGTTTTTATGTTTTGTAGGTTCTAGGATTTGATCGTGATTAAAAAGGGTGAAAAACGAGCTACAACGAGCCGAAACGGAGATCCGGAACGCATCAGGAAGGAACCGGACAGAGAACCGGTCAGACCGGGCCGGTCTGACCGGCCCCCTTGGTGGAGCACGCGGCGCTGCGCCTAGGGGAAAGGCAAAAAGGCCTAGGCACTACTGATGGGTTTTTAATTAGTTTTTGGTTATTGTCGGGCCTGGTTTTCGCTATTTAAACACCTTTAACTTAAACCTGACATAACCTGGAAGCCACCAGTGTAACACACCGTAACCGCAGCGGAAACGTACACGGGATGCAATAGACACATCTGATATCAACAGCATTGCTTATAAAGAAAACACCACTACATTAATTTAAACGAATTACATTGTTCCGAGTTTCGTTACCATCTAGGTGTTATCACATAAGTTTTACCGATAGTACATTAACATATTTAAACAAAATATAGACTCTTAAGCTTCCACTAAATAGCACACATTAGCAAGCACGTATCATTCATTCCAACTTTGGTGTACCTAGAAAGCATGTAAAGAAAACGGGTCAACTACGAATAGTTGGTGAGTTTCACTAATTTAAGTAAACCATGACAAATCATTTTAATAATCATAAATTAATGATGTAATTATGCTGAGCCTACAAGTGAAAACTCTGTTAACCCAGAAACACATTTAATAACCTCTGGGAACACTGTTAACCCAGAAATACATTTAATAACCTCTGGGGACACTGTTAACCCAGAAATACATTTAATAGCCTCTGGGGACACTGTTAACCCAGAAATACTTTTAATAACCTCTGGGGACACTGTTAACCCAGAACACTGTTTCGGGCCTTACAATATTAGCAACTCAGACAATTACCATCTTAATACATTACCGTACGATTCCCGGACAATAAACATTATATAAATACATTGATTTCCATGCGATCGGCATGTACTTAAACACTTTGATAAAAACATGCTTTCCGCCCCGGGAAAATATTTAAAACAGTTCAATAAAAAGGGGCTCGTGAAAACTCACCTTCTAGTGAGCAAGATGTACTACGGTGCACGGCTACTGGTACAGATCTGTAATACGATCCCCAAATCGTTACTACACAATTTCTATCAATATAACTTAAATTCGTGTTAACCGGTACGTCCGGGGACACTGTTAACCCAGTACCGTACACGATCCGGGGACCATGTTAACCCCGATACACTTCTCAGGACTTAGATTGTGATATCACTTAGAGTTCTTTAGTCAAAACTACCGTTAGTTTGTTTTCCCGTTTTGCGTGCCTAGCACGGTTATCCGTCTTTATGTTTTCAAAAAAAATGAGTTTGACCACACACGACCTGAAAATAGTTGTTATTGATATTTTCATTAAAGTAGTGAAATTAGAGCTCGGCTAGACACCCCGTTTGGCCGCGGGGCCCGTTTCCGTCATTAATACACCGGAAACGGTTAAATCGGGTAAAATTACCCAAATCATCCGAATTGTTTTCAGATGATTTATTTTTACTTGATTAACTTAGTTTCATAAAAATCATCCATTTTTAAGGTTTTCAAACACCAGTCAGCTCGCTTAGGCGAACTTTGCCGGTTTACACGTTTTAAGCTTTAAAAGTTTGTTTTTAAGTTCCATTTAGCACAAATAAATATCCGTTTAGTCTCGGACCTTGAAATTTTGTACAAACCATATTTTGACAGTAAAGAATTTTATAAAATTTTTCCAGAATTAATTTTTATATATAAGATTTATTTAACCATTTTTAAACGTCATTTAAACACCAAATATGTCGAAAATACCAAAAGACCTTCGAAAAATCCCAAATTTTTCTGGGATGACCCCTGTCACCCACATAGTTCCCTGTAATTTTTCCAGAACCAAAAACTCACTTTTCATGCCATTTTTACCAAAACCGAGCTAGAAATCCCTAGAACTCGTTTTACCGAAAAGCCTACTTAGACTTCTCCAATGAACCAGAAATTTTGTGTGACTTTTATATGTTATAAAAAGCTTATCTTAAATTTTCCAGAATTTTTCATGATGTTTAGCTATTTTTCACCATTTTTGGCCAAAACCGAGCATTAAATTCACCAAATATTCATCCTTTATCCAAAAATTACCAAACGTTCACAGATCTCATATTTTCATGTTTAGATCATCTCTTTGAAATTTCGTGACCCAACTCTAAGTCTATCACAATCTGTCCAAATTATCTAAATCACACGAAAACCGAACTATCTTGTGTTTTCTAGCGTTAGATCGCAAAGATATTGGTTTCTAGCCTTTGCTAGCCACTAGATACGACACTTACAAGCACAACAACACCACACCAAGCAAGTTATACCCACAATCAAGCCATTTCTTTCATGGTTTCGATTAAATCATCAAAACAAAGATTTTAACCGTAAAAATTCGTTTTTGACTCTTTTAACTACTTTCTTGGACCAAGATCATTTGTATAACTTGTATACATCACTTGATCCTCCAAGAATCAGTTTCATCTCGGGTTTTCACCCATTTTTCATTTGAAACCTCATTTTCTAAAGATTATGGAATCAAAACTAAGAATCAACCATTAAAATCATGTTTATACCTTGAGAATCTTGTTAGAAATCAAAGATTTTGGATGAAGATAGATGAGTGTTGAGAGGATTTTGGAGTTGGATATTTAGAAAAAAGAAAATGTAATGTGTGTGTGTGTGTACAAGGACCGATCGGTCCTAGTTGTGGTGTGGGGTGGGGCCCACATCTCAAACCATGGCCACACATTTGGATTGCGTAATCCGGATAATGTTGTGGATAATCTGGTTCAGTTCGTTTCTCGGTTAAACGTTTAATTCCGCTCAAAACGAGACCAAAACGGTCGTTTTTCGGCTTAAAAATAAAATTTATATAAAACTGATTTATAAACTTTAAAAACTTAAACCATGACATTTATTGACTCAACACATCATATTGTCGGTCATTGTGCATCTTTTTCAGCTTGATCGATCGTCTCTTGCTTGGTTTGATGTTAAAGGTTTCGTTTAACGTACCGACGTACTAATAAATCGAAATCCTTTTTCTGTGCTATAACTCACTTATCCCGAAGCCTTAATACTTCGTAAGCCTTACTAAACATCATATATTTCATCTATGACGTAATCCCCGATTCGTTCGGGTTTCAATAACCGTTCATCGGTTAATCGTAATTCTAATACGACTAACTGTTCATTCGAGTATAATTCGTACTGTGAATCTTATATACTCGTAAAAACACATTATAATTCATATATTCAGTATTGAATAACACGTAAATAGTATATTCCGGCTAGGGTATACCTGAATTTGCCGGAATCGTTACATTCTCCCCCCGTTATAAAAATTTCGTCCTCGAAATTTTACGCGTCAACTACTTCCTTTTGAGGAAATAGGTGGGGGTATTTCTTCCGAAATTCGTCCTTTCTTTCCCATGTGTATTCTAGGCCTCGTTGCGAATTCCATCTAACTTTGACCAACGAGATCTTATTGTGTCTAAGTTGCTTGATTTTTCCGTCTACTATTTCTATGGGCTCCTCTACAATGTTGAGCTTATCATTTATTTGAACACCCTCTAAAGGTAACACCGATGTCTCATCCGACAGACACCTTTTCAAGTTCGACACGTGGAACACGTTGTGAACTACACTCAGTTCATCAGGCAGTTCTAATCGGTATGCTACAGGACCGACTTTTGCAATAATGTCGAATGGTCCAATGTATCTAGGGGCTAACTTCCCCGCCTTGCCAAATCTAACCACACCCTTCCACGGTGATACTTTCAAATACACTTTATCACCTTTCTCGAATGATAACGGTTTTCTACGGTTATCGGCATAACTCTTCTGCCGATCCCGCGCGGCCTTCAGATTGTTTTTAATTTCAAGGATTTTGCTGGTCGTTTCCTGGACCAGATCTGATCTAATAACCTGTGTGTCGCCCACTTCAGTCCAGCAGAGTGGTGATCGGCATTTCCGACCATACAATGCTTCGTAAGGCGCTGCCTTTATACTGCTATGATAACTGTTATTATAGGAAAATTCAACGAGTGGGAGATGTTGATCCCAATTTCCCTTAAAATCCAGTACGCATGCACGAAGCAAATCCTCCAGGGTTTGAATGGTCCTCTCAGACTGACCGTCGGTCTGAGGGTGGTAGGCTGTGCTTAAATTAATACGCGTTCCCAGCGCTTCTTGCACAGCATGCCAAAGCTTGGAGGTGAAATGGCTATCCCGATCAGAGATGATTGAGATGGGTATCCCATGACGGGACACAATTTCATTTATATAAATCTGTGCAAGTCTCTCAGTGTTATAATTATTTCTAATCGGGATAAAATGTGCCGATTTGGTTAATCGATCCACGACTACCCAAATTGCTTCATGTCCTCGGGACGTCTTGGGGAGGTGTGTCACAAAATCCATCGTGATCTGCTCCCACTTCCATTCGGGAATTTCCGGTTGTTGTAACATTCCCGAAGGTTTCTGGTGCTCCGCCTTAACCCTCGCACACGTCGTACACTTGCCGACGTATGTGGCTATATCCTTTTTCATACCCGGCCACCAGTAGAACTCCTTCACATCCTTGTACATCTTATCCGAACCCGGATGTATGGAATATTTTGATTTATGCGCTTCGTTCATGATCAATTCACGAAGATCATGGAGGGTCGGGATCCAAATCCGATTTTTGAAGTAGAGAATTTCGTCCTTGCGCTGTTCGAAATTCTTCTCGTTACCGAAAAGTCCCTCCTTTTTCCAATTGTTCCTCTTCCAACGCCTCGCGTTGAGCGACTCGAATCAAATCCGAAAGGTTCGACTGGACTATCATCCCCAACGCCCTCATTCGCAACGGCTTAACCCGATCTTTCCTACTAAAGGCATCGGTTACGACGTTAGCCCTGCCGGGTGGTAACGGATGTCACAGTCGTAATTGTTTAACAACTCAACCCATCTTCATTGCCTCATATTTAGTTCTTTCTGATCGAATATGTGATGCAAACTTTTATGATCGGTGAAGATGGTGCACTTCGTATCGTAGAGACAATGTCTCCACATTTTAAGTGCATAGATAACCGCTCCCAGTTCTAAGTCGTGAGTAGTGTAATCTTACTCGTGTAATTTTAACTGTCGGGAAGTATAGGCTATGACCTTATTATACTGCGTCAACACGCATCCTAATCCTCTACGCGACGCGTCACAATACGCGACAGAACCATCGTCTCCATCGGGGAGACTTAAAATCGGCACTTGGTACAATTTTAACGGTTTCTATCTTATTTGGATCTTTGCGTAATCCTTGTTGCTTTACAACATGACCAAGGGATTATGCCCTCTTTATTCAAAATCACATTTCAAAAACTTCGCGTATAGCTCATCTTGCTTTAACACTTCCATAATTTTCCTTAAACGTCGTTCGTGCTCTTCTTTATGTTGCAAATATATCAAAATATTATCAATGAATGCTATGACAAATTTGTCAAAATAAAGTTTACAGACCCGGTTCATTAGTTCCATGAACACTGCCGGCACATTTGTTAGCCTGAACGGCATGAATAAGAATTCACAATGGCCGTACGAGTCCGAAACGCTGTTGTTGCAACGACCCCTTCTTGGATTTCTCATTTGGTGATAACTATAGCTAAGATCAATTTTTCTAAAGATAAATTGCCCTTTGCAGTAGGTTAAACAGATCATTTACTTCGAAGAAGTGGATACCTATTCTTGATCGTCACTTTATTCAATTCTCCCTACTCGATACATATCCTAACACTTCCGTCCTTCATTTCCCAAATACACCGGTGCACCCCATGGCGACTAACTAGGTCGTATACAACCTTTATCCAATAATTCTTGCATTTCAGTTGGCGCAAGTCGGTAAGATGCTTTAGCAACAGGGCCAGCTTGAGGTATTAAATCGATTCAGAATTCGACCTGTCGGGTTGGCGGTAATCCAGGAAGTTCTTCTGGGAAAACTTGTGAAAATTCGCGTACCACCGGGATATCTTCTGTATGTTTTCTTTTAAATACTTTGGCAATCGCGTTTGTTAAATACACCACGTCTTCCTGTCGTAAATATTATAACATCTCAAGATGAGATTAGAGTGGTAACATAATACTGTACACTTTTCTCTGTATCTAATCGCTTGATCGACCGAAAGAGAGCTTCTAATCATCTTCTTGTCCTATTTGATCTCAGCTTCATGTTGAGTTAGCCAATCCACGTTAACTATTACGTCACAACTTCTTAACTTTACTGGTCGTAGGTTAATAAGGGAAGGTCAATCGTTCAGAATAATAGGACAATTCCGTACAATTTAGTTAACCATTAGGGATTTACCGTTAGCGATTCTACAGTATAGGGTTCTATAGTTTTACTTAATCGGTATCTTTCCAAAGGGTAGGAGATTAACAGGAATTAACTACTATCGACGACCGTAAAAAATTATCACTGAAGTCTATTGATTTAAAACTACAACGTACTTATTACCACTGTTGGATCATGTCGTGTTTTATTTGAATTACTCACAAAAGCACGGCTCCTTGCTTGATCAGAGGTTGATGCTTGTCATGAGGTTCATCCTCACTGCCACATTCATAGCAAGTACAACTGTTTGGCATAATTTGATTTCTTCGGATGGATTGTTATTGAAGTTGTTGGGTTCGGAGTGGTTGTACACGAATGGGTTGGGGTTGCCGGTTCACATGGCTTCGATTGGTTCTACAATTAGGGCATTACGTCCATCTTTACCATACCTGTGGCCTACTATCACCCGACATTCTTCTTTCTGCCGATAACTATATTTTCCACATTTAAGGAAGGACCCTTTATGCGGTTCATGTTTTCACACCAGAACTAGTCTTAGTATAATTCTGGGTTGTAGGACATACCTACTTATTCACAAGTCTATCTTGCACTATACCTTTATCATTTCCCTTCTTTAACACTCGACGTTTCACCTAACGTCCTTCCATTCCGCTTCCCATAGAATCAGATATATCAATGCTGGCTTGTGACACAACCCTTCCAAAGGTTGTATATTTTACAGGGTTGACTATACTCCTTATCGATGGAGTTAGCTCCCAATATAGCGCTCACTTCGCTTAATTTCAGGAGTAATTAGCCAAGTTACCAGACATGACAATTCATTCAAACGATTAGCGTGTTCTAAGTGATCAGCACACAACATTTCTATTTTTCATAGCTCAGTTTCCAATCTCTGAGTTTAATTACTCGAATAAAAGTGCTCTAGCACAAGAATTTTAAATCCTGACCATATCATCTGAGCAATAATTTTCTAACTATAATTTTGTACCATCGTGTTCCATCACGATACAACATAATCTACCAACATATCTGTAGCATACATCACTACACAATGTTCTAGACTCTTACCAATATCCTTAACCATTTCGATCTTTTCTATCCACTCGCTAATCTATTCCTCCCTTTACCATCAGTAAACTATTAATAATCCCCTTAACACAACCGATAAACATATCCTTCATACCGGATCTAATTCATTACGACTACTATTCATGTTTAGTTTATAACTAATACTTGTAGTCATAATAGTATTCGGTGGAACATTATCACTTTTAGTAATACCACCAAGAATTGAAATATTCATATTCATGTGATTGCTCGATCTACAATCTTGCGATCACATTTGTATCAACACTAGCAGTGATCTGTGATACGACATTCGGTATCATCATCTGCTATCTTTGAGCAATCAACTGAATCATATCAATCTCCATCATTGGAGTTACTCTTTTTATGTCATTCTGCCGTACTCATCCCGTACGCAGTAATCAACATTAATCTCACCGTATGACTCGTTACCAGTTCAATCATAACAGCAGGTACACATACACACCAAATATTATCATATATATTACACATACCGGCATCTAGTATAAATATATGTCCCACAAATATAATAACATACGGACTTAACATGACGTCGGTTAACTTTTAAATACGTTTCATAACCCTTGTCACTGACTGACATAGAGATCTTCTCAACAAAGATCAATGTTTAATATGCTTGATTTCAATATCCGTCTGCATGTCAGCATAACCGATACATGCTCACTGTGAGCACCAAACGATTACATACCACGGGGTTATAATATCCGTGTTTATTCGTATATCCGGCATACACAGTATACCTCCACGAACAAACAACCAACTATGCAATAATGACTCCAACACTTCTTTGTGTATAGGTAATCATTCTATTCGAGCATACATGGGTGTAAACATCTAACGGATGTAAGGATAACATAGGAAGTTATTAGAATAGGCGGTACCGGTGTTGGTAGGGTATGGGATTTATCAATTTTTGGTTGGGAGTGACGGTTACTAGACATTTCTGGTTAATGTCAAACGGGAGATTTGATTTGGTACCATCATAACTATAACCCGATAAGTCCGACTTATCACCAACCGATGCTCTAGAAATTTCAGCATCCTCGGTACTTTTTATTATCACATCCCCCGGTTCCTTATCCGGGTCTTATTTCCCAATACTTGAACCCACAAGATATGCACACGTATATATATATATATACACATTAGCACATATAAATAATATTATATACTGTACACATATGTTGCCATTTTTACCTATTAATGTACCCCGTGACTTCCCCTGGATTCCCTCGTGCGGACAAGTCTGTTATTATGTTCCGGACCATAATAACCCACTTGTCCATCCAAGTTCATCCCGATCTCGTCACAATAAATTATTAGTTGATATTCAGATCCTATAATACTTGAGCTACTAGTTATATTTTAGGTATCTTTTAAAGACATCCTAATTCTTTATAACCAATGGCTCTGATACCAAGTTCTGTAACACCCCGTAACCGCAGCGGAAACGTACACGGGATGCAACAGACACATCTGATATCAACAGCATTGCTTATAAAGAAAACACCACTACATTAATTTAAACGAAATACATTGTTCTGAGTTTCGTTACCATCTAGGTGTTATCACATAAGTTTTACCGATAGTACATTAACATATTTAAACAAAATATAGACTCTTAAGCTTCCACTAAATAGCACACATCAGCAAGCACGTATCATTCATTCCAACTTTGGTGTACCTAGAAAGCATGTAAAGAAAACGGGTCAACTACGAATAGTTGGTGAGTTTCACTAATTTAAGTAAACCATGACAAATCATTTTAATAATCATAAATTAATGATGTAATTATGCTGAGCCTACAAGTGAAAACTCTGTTAACCCAGAAACACATTTAATAACCTCTGGGAACACTGTTAACCCAGAAATACATTTAATAACCTCTGGGGACACTGTTAACCCAGAAATACATTTAATAGCCTCTGGGGACACTGTTAACCCAGAAATACTTTTAATAACCTCTGGGGACACTGTTAACCCAGAACACTGTTTCGGGCCTTACAATATTAGCAACTCAGACAATTACCATCTTAATACATTACCGTACGATTCCCGGACAATAAACATTATATAAATACATTGATTTCCATGCGATCGGCATGTACTTAAACACTTTGATAAAAACATGCTTTCCGCCCCGGGAAAATATTTAAAACAGTTCAATAAAAAGGGGCTCGTGAAAACTCAACTTCTAGTGAGCAAGATGTACTACGGTGCACGGCTACTGGTACAGATCTGTAATACGATCCCCAAATCGTTACTACACAATTTCTATCAATATAACTTAAATTCGTGTTAACCGGTACGTCCGGGGACACTGTTAACCCAGTACCGTACACGATCCGGGGACCATGTTAACCCCGATACACTTCTCAGGACTTAGATTGTGATATCACTTAGAGTTTTTTAGTCAAAACTACCGTTAGTTTGTTTTCCCGTTTTGCGTGCCTAGCACGGTTATCCGTCTTTATGTTTTCAAAAAAAATGAGTTTGACCACACACGACCTGAAAATAGTTGTTATTGATATTTTCATTAAAGTAGTGAAATTAGAGCTCGGCTAGACACCCCGTTTGGCCGCGGGGCCCGTTTCCGTCTTTAATACACCGGAAACGGTTAAATCGGGTAAAATTACCCAAATCATCCGAATTGTTTTCGGATGATTTATTTTTACTTGATTAACTTAGTTTCATAAAAATCATCCATTTTTAAGGTTTTCAAACACCAGTCAGCTCGCTTAGGCGAACTTTGCCGGTTTACACGTTTTAAGCTTTAAAAGTTTGTTTTTAAGTTCCATTTAGCACAAATAAATATCCGTTTAGTCTCGGACCTTGAAATTTTGTACAAACCATATTTTGACAGTAAAGAATTTTATAAAATTTTTCCAGAATTAATTTTTATATCTAAGATTTATTTAACCATTTTTAAACGTCATTTAAACACCAAATATGTCGAAAATACCAAACGACCTTCGAAAAATCCCAAATTTTCCTGGGATGACCCCTGTCACCCACATAGTTACCTGTAATTTTTCCAGAACCAAAAACTCACTTTTCATGCCATTTTTACCAAAACCGAGCTAGAAATCCCTAGAACTCGTTTTACCGAAAAGCCTACTTAGACTTCTCCAATGAACCTGAAATTTAGTGTGTGACTTTTATATGTTATAAAAAGCTTATCTTAAATTTTCCAGAATTTTCCATGATGTTTAGCTATTTTTCACCATTTTTGGCCAAAACCGAGCATTAAATTCACCAAATATTCATCCTTTATCCAAAAATTACGAAACATTCACAGATCTCATATTTTCATGTTTAGATCATCTCTGTGAAATTTCGTGACCCAACTCTAAGTCTATCACAATCTGTCCAAATTATCTAAATCACACGAAAACCGAACTATCTTGTGTTTTCTAGCGTTAGATCGCAAAGATCTTGGTTTCTAGCCTTTGCTAGCCACTAGATACGACACTTACAAGCACAACAACACCACACAAAGCAAGTTGTACCCACAATCAAGCCATTTCTTTCATGGTTTCGATTAAATCATCAAAACAAAGATTTTGACCGTAAAAATTCGTTTTTAACTCTTTTAACTACTTTCTTGGACCAAGATCCTTTGTATAACTTGTATACATCACTTGATCCTCCAAGAATCGGTTTCATCTCGGGTTTTCACCCATTTTTCATTTGAAACCTCATTTTCTAAAGATTATGGAATCAAAACTAAGAATCAACAATTAAAATCATGTTTATACCTTGAGAATCTTGTTAGAAATCAAAGATTTTGGATGAAGATAGATGAGTGTTGAGAGGATTTTGGAGTTGGATATTTAGAAAAAAGAAAATGTAATGTGTGTGTGTGTGTACAAGGACCGATCGGTCCTAGTTGTGGTGTGGGGTGGGGCCCACATCTCAAACCATGGCCACACATTTGGATTGCGTAATCCGGATAATGTTGTGGATAATCTGGTTCAGTTCGTTTCTCGGTTAAACGTTTAATTCCGCTCAAAACGAGACCAAAACGGTAGTTTTTCGGCTTAAAAATAAAATTTATATAAAACTGATTTAAAAACTTTAAAAACTTAAACCATGACATTTATTGACTCAACACATCATATTGTCGGTCATTGTGCATCTTTTTCGGCTTGATCGATCGTCTCTTGCTTGGTTTGATGTTAAAGGTTTCGTTTAACGTACCGACGTACTAATAAATCGAAATCCTTTTTCTGTGCTATAATTCACTTATCCCGAAGCCTTAATACTTCGTAAGCCTTACTAAACATCATATATTTCATCTATGACGTAATCCCCGATTCGTTCGGGTTTCAATAACCGTTCATCGGTTAATCGTAATTCTAATACGACTAACTGTTCATTCGAGTATAATTCGTACTGTGAATCTTATATACTCGTAAAAACACATTATAATTCATATATTCAGTATTGAATAACACGTAAATAGTATATTCCGGCTAGGGTATACCTGAATTTGCCGGAATCGTTACAACCAGACAATTTTAGAGTTTCTAGGAGCATACTTTCGAGTCTTGTGGTGATTATGAAGGTACGAGAACAGCCGGTGAAGAGCTTTACGTTCAAGATCGAAGACTACGGGTTTTATCGCCTTTAATATTTCGTTTCTCATTATTTCACCATGTTTTCAGTTTTATTTGCTTTGTTTTTATTTAGATTATATGATGCTAGGCTAAACTTCATAAACTACCTAGGTCGTGATGAACCTTTGATCGGTTTGATTTTGATTGGGATTTCTTTTCGTTATGGATTTTATGTTCTAAGTAAAGTGTTGAGTTTGAATTAATTGATGCGTATGATTGCTTTGTTTTATTTACTTGGATTTATTGTTTCATATTACCCTTGGTGATTGTTTCATAGGATAGGGTTTTGTTAGGTCATTTACTGTGTGTTCTTAACTAGTTTATGATTGATATGCATTAAAATCATAGAAACAATAAAATCAATTAAATAGATAAAAGTGAGCTGTTAGCCTAGAAAGCTGTAAGGTGATAGGTTATTGATAGATCTTTGTTGGTCAGGATTGCTAGATTTAGTTCTTCGTAAGGAGTCCGTCTATGTTTGATTGTCAGCTTGGTCTATTAAGTCAATCGAGTCTTCTTAACTATCTTTGATTTCCGCGTTGTAAGGTAGGATTTCGTCATAAAGATACTTAGCCATAAATTATTAAATAACCGTAGGAAGTTTAATTCATAAAACTGGTGAGTCTTAAAACTTGTTAGAAATCCATAGGTGTCTTCTTGAAGGTCAAGGATCCTGTTCGGGTTTTCTGTCAAGAGTCTATTTTACGATCCCAGTTCCATAACTTAAGTTTCCCATTTGATTGATTGTCGTGACATCGGGGAATCTAGCCTAGGTAGTTATTTTCATCATCTGAGTTAATATAAGTGTTTTAATAGTTTATTATATTTTATTTAATTAGGGTTAGGTTTAGTTAATTAATAATTAGTTTAAAACCCCCCTTCAAACATTATTATTAAATAGTCACGTCTTGTAGTTGAGTCTAATTAGCTAGTATACGTAATTTATATAGTCTCGTGGGTTCGATATACGGACTTACTTAGTTGTACTAGAGTCGACCGGTACACTTGCCGGTTAGTAGTTTAAGTTAAGTTTAATAGTCTAGAATTATTACTTAGTGTCTAGATTAGCTTATTTTTAGTTAATAATTATTTGACTACTTCAAGCACATCAAGTACGAACGTATGTATGAATGTATGAATGCGTGAAATAAAAGTAGTAAGTATTTAATATGCACCCTCGGATGTATATATGAAGGTAAGTGTATGTATTGTATGTTGCCTAATTAACTAGAACTCACTCAGCGTAGCTGACTTTTAATATGCACGCAGGCGAATAGGATGAGGCAGTTCGCTTGAATGAAGACACATGACATTAGACTAAAGATTCTAGCATCTTGAGAAGAATGTTATGTTATCATATATGATTATGTTTTATTTTAAAAGACAAATTTAAATGATGTTCAGACAAGATTTAAAATGTTATGTGATATATGGTTGTCTTATTATATTCCGCGACAAGTTTTAATTCACTCTGATATTTAGAACTGTGTTTATGGATAAATCCAACATCCAAGTAGGGCACCGGGACCATGGCCTTACATTAACTGAATTCACATGAAGCTACAAATGACCCGAAATCATCTTCAGTTAGATATCTTCTTCTTGGTGCACATCATGTGTTTGATTATATGTCATTCGTTTTTGTTTTTGTATTACACTATGTTTTCACAACCCCCGCAACGCGAGGGTCGAAATACTAGTTATACACACACACATACACTATGATAGAGCCCGTGTGATATACAGATGGTTAAAAAATAAAATGAAAAGTTTAAATTTAATCACATCTTATAGAATCATAAGATATAAATAATTTCTTAAAATACATAGATTAGTAAGAATAATTTGTGTTTGTATTTAAAAAATAAAATAAAATGGAAGGTTGTGACTCTATCCGATAAAGAAAAAAAGAAGGCTAACATCAATTCCTCCTAGTTGAGTTGGTAAGCTACAAACATTTTAAAAGCAAGGTAGTGAGTTCAATTCTCACGAACAACATATTTTTCATTTTATCATTCATGAAGGAAAATTGTAAAAATGGAAACGTGTACACTTGAGAGCCTATGTGTAGGGCCGGCTCCGAGAAGGGTAAAAATTTTTGGGCCAAAGGAGAATTTTTTTGGCCCTTAATTAAAAGAAACATTTTGTTGGATTTAACCAATTTAATTTTAAATGGGCTTATTTGATTATGATATAAGTTGTGTAAACTTTTGTATAAAAATAATCTTAAAATTGTCTTAAATAAGACTAGAACTCACAACCCCGTTTGGTTAGAAGTCATAGCCCTTTACCACTAAACCAAGCTAGTAGTTATGTAATTGTGTTGAAACATTGATTATACATATTTTTTTTATAAAAATACATATAATTTTGTTTTGAAAAAAAAAATTTCGGGCCTAGCGGGGTGTCGTGCCTGTGGCCGTCGACTACCCTGCCATGCCTCAAAGACGGCCCTGCCTATGTGGAGGATCTAATTGAATTACATGTGGAAAATTGGTTGTAATAATCACTCGAGCTCTTTCAATTGACTTGTATTTGATTAAATTAGGGGTGTTCTTCGGGTTTCGGGTTGGGTTTTTTTGGGTTTCAAACTTTAAAATCTTGATCCGAAACCCAACCCAAAAATTTCTCACGGGTTTCTTGAGTTCAAGTAATTCGGGTTTGGGTTTTTTCTGTTTGGGTTAATCGAGTTTAAAGTATCCTAGAAAACAAAATAAAAAACAAAAAAAAAATTAAAAACTACAACGATAAAATTAAAAAAGTATTCTTGTTTTCTCGTAACACAAATAATCTAAGTAAGAAACCAACATAACTTGATAAAATAATTCAAAAGAAAAGTAAAACTAACTCGAACCATAGCCCTCTACAGTCGGGCGTGATTTGGTTGGTTGATTATGGTTGCTATTAGTAATAAACGGAAAACATTAATAATAAAAAATCGACTCATAATAGTTGGAATGAAAATAGTAGATTATGGTCAGATTCTGTTAATTTTAATTTCTTAGACTTAGCCTATTATATCTAAAAAATATATATTTAATTTCATAACGAAAAGTTTATTCTGGGTTTTTTGGTTTGACCCGAAACTTATAAATCAAACCCGAGAACCAACCCAAATTACTTCGGTTTGGGTTCGGTTCAGTTAGTGTTCGTGTACGGGTTTTCTCGGTGGTGGAATGTTGCTTGAGTGCTTGGTGGACGGTGGACTAGAGAAGCCAAGAAGAATTCCTACTTGCCTGGTTGGAATTTGAAGGGGAAACGACTAGACTAAGCGTAGAAGCTACTGGACTTATAATCAACCTTTTTTTTAATGCATATTATTTTTTTTACTTATTGATTTTGGTTCAATTGTTTGTGCCCAATAACCTAAAATTTACCAAATAAATTATGAATCAAAGTTTTATTAGGGCCGATAGTTTTTAAATGATCAAAATCAATTATATTAATTGTATAAGATTTATTTTTTAAAATATACATATATAAAAATATATAAAATATTTGTGCCCTCGAAAAAAAGATGCCCCGACCGAGGGTGCGGGCGCTCACACACCTTTATGGCCGCCCCCCCTAAATGGAATATAGTTCATACGCACGCTTTACAATGCAACATATGACAGTATGAGGGTGCTCCTTGAACTAGTCATCCAACTAACCACCTTTTTTCCTTTTTCTTGTTGTGAAGCCATTTGGCAAATTAGACACGTATCGTTGATAAACGAATACATATCTTCCTCTTGTTCATAGCAAAGAGAGCGGATTCTTTCAAGCAACCTAATCACATTCCCGTTTCGCGGATAAGGTTACTATTTTATTATTCTCTTTTGTTTTACTCCCTCATTCCTTCAAGAAGAGCGAACAACGAAGAGCTGATGTTTCCAGGTCCTTATAAAGCAGCGCACACGACCTTGTTGAATGCAATCACACTGGTTTATACCATATGCCAATGTGACCTCAGTTTGTAACTGGTTATTGAGGCCTCACTAAAATTTTATTTATAGTTAAACTAAATAAGGGGGTCTTATTGTCATTAGTATAAAGTATGTTAAGTGTCTTATTATGTATTTGTAATAGTAGAAGGGTCAAATATGTATATGGAAAAGTTAGAAACTAATTTACAGGAAGGGTCAACGTTCAACGTTGTGTTAGTTGGTTGGGTTTATATACTCACTAGGATAGTACTTACACACGGGTTGAAAATAGTTTAGTAACAAAATCTATATAGACAACCATAAAATTATTATAAATAGACAATAATATATTAACGTTAGGATGGTATAACCAAAATATTAGATATTCACATTGTCTACATAAAAAGTTAATAGTTACACAAACTTAAGTATCCTAACAAAGTCATGAAAAAATTAGAGATTAATTGTATTATCCTAGCATGAACTTCAAAATATATGTCCAAAAACAAAAGAATTTTCCTTTACAACCTGAAAAACAAAACAAATCATGGAACATGATTAAGTTTAAACTAAAATGTTAATGTATGTCATAATGAATTTATGTTAACATAAATATCTAGAGACTTATGTAGAACTAAAAGGAAAATGTGTAAATGTAATAATTAGCATATAAATATAGACATATATAAGAAACTCAATTATGCGTGTTACACACGGTTAAAAATATAAAAGTAACAAGATAAGAACTTGTAAAAGAAAATACTTAATTTTTTCAAACCCGTGTCATATATCCAAATTCATAATATTCCAGCTAGTATAAACTAACAATATACCAAAACATATTTAATCTAATAACATAAACGAATAATATGATCGATACCAATTACAAGTAAACTAATAAACCATAACATTTCATTTATACAAACAGTATAAACTTTGAAATGAATGATAAACTCTGTATTGCGAATCTCTTGGACTTGGCTGCTGCAAATTCAAATTACTTCCAACAAATGTTAAACTGGAAAAAAATATATAGTTAGTAACTTACCATCTTGAAAAAAAAAATCCACTTTTTATTTAAAATGTCTAACCTTTAACTTTAAAAGGTCATATTTGTTTCTGTAATTATACATATTCCATACACTTTCGTCTTTTGTTAGTTTCAAGAGACAATGAGCTATGATTATATAATGGTTATCGAAATATGTGTGGTCTTAACATTTAAACATAATTAAAAATTGGTCAAATAAAAAATGTAAACTTTATTGAAAATTATCAAAATCTTTTAGATGTCATTGAGAATTAGTCAAGTAATGTTTGTTAATATTGGGATACTATTACAGTTAGATTATATTGTTAGAATTTGACAAATCATAATTATAGCGTTTGTTAATAAAATTTTAATTGAAGTTAAAACATACACATATGCTTTGTATATGAACAAAAACATATAATTATATAAAACTGTAATCAATAAGTATACATATTATTATAAAAGAATTTTTATTACTTTTGTATAAGAGACATTCAATGACTTTTTAGTTAGATCTATTAAATCCAAAGTTATGGTTCGCTTTTATGAATAAAAAAATATTAACAGATTTTCAAAAAAAATATTTAGTACAGTTACACACGGTTAAAAATATGAAAGCAATAACATAAGGATTTGTAAAAGAAGATACTTAATTTTTTCAAGCCTATTTTTCAAACCCGGGTCATAGTTACAAATCCATTATTTCAGCTAGTATTTAAACTAACAATATAACAAAACGTATTTAATTTAATAATATAAAGATAATATGATACTAATTACAAGTAAACAGGTAACCCACAACCTTCGTCACATTTATCCAAACAATATGAACATTGAAATGAATGATCAACTTTTTATTGTGTATTCCTTTGACCTGTTTGGCTGCTGCAAATTCGAATTACTTCTAACAAAGGTCAAACTGGAAAAAAAAATATATAGTTAGTAACCTACCATCTTAAAAAAAATTAACAAACCATGTTTAAATTAAAAGGTCTTACTTTTAATTTTAAATTGTCATATTTTGATTTTAAAATGTCAACATAATATATATGTCTATTTTAAAATCCAAAATGTGTCCACTGTCTTTTCTTTTGCTTGAAACAAACTTAATACAATTAATACAAAATAATTATTTGATTTCGGTCAAAACATAATTAAATTCCAATTTATTATTATTGATAAATAGACGTCTGATTATATGTATAAACAGACATAAATTATGCTTCACTTAAAGACCATTAAAAAATTTACGGTTACTATTTTCACCATTATTAGTAACTCTTAATAACATAATAATGGATTGTAAGAAAATATTTAATTAAAAAAGTTACAACAGTCAAAATAAATGTATGTTAATTTTTATATGGACATAATTTTTGAGTGTAAATCTTAAATTTAAAAGTACTTAAATCATGTTGATATATTTCAAGAAAGTTATATTCTCTTTGAATAATTTCATAAAACTGTTTGTAGGTATTTAGAATATATAAAGTAGATGTTAGTATACTTAAGGAAGGTTGACTATTATTTTGATTAAGATTATAACATATAGAATGACTACCATTTTGGAACGCATTATAAAATATAAATTTAACATTTTAACAAAATATTTTATTACAATTTTGACAATTATTTAGACAATGAAATGTAACATCTCGAATATTATAATAACCAATAAAAGAAGTCTATGATTTAAAAACGTGTGTTAATATTTAATTTAGTATTAATAAAGAAAGAAAGATGGACTTAGATTAAATAAGATGGAATAATGGGTGAGATGGGCCTTAGGTCCATGGGACGTAAGGAGTATAAATATCTCCTTAAGCCATCCTAAAACCCTAACTCTCATTCTATCTTTCCATAATCTCTTCACACACCCAAGAAGCACACACACATATCATCATACGACCGAGAGAGAAGAGGGAGATCCGAGCTCAAACGAACGTTGGGTTTTGATAGATCTCTAATATACAAGATATACACAAGATCTAAAGTTCATAACCAAGCCAAACAAGAACAAACGAACACATAAAAGTATGTTCTTGATCTTAAAGTTTATGTTTTAATAAATATTTGGCCTTGAAACTTGAAACTATAATAGATCGAGACTAAACGAAACATAAAGTTATAAACTTGATGTTAAACTGAATGTAACGAACCCAAAAATGGATATGACTCGTTTTAAGAAAACCCTAGATCTAGTTTTAAACATTTCAAACCTAAAGGTTCAAACTTTATAATTTCCCGGGTCAAGTCTTAGCCGAATGCGGTTAAGGAAGCGTTATGAAATGATATAGGGCTATTATGAAATTATATAAACGTCAATACTTTGTAATATGCTAAATAAATAAAAAAAAGAAGGGAGAACGGTAGCATCACGTGAAGACATTATCTGTATATGCATACCCTCTCGCATACAACTACCATTCATTTCTATTGCCAACCTCGAAAACAATATTAAAAGTCGCATACAAACATACTCGAATACATACATACATTTCAAATGCATGAAGGACTCAATTACATCTAGGTATTCGAATACATTAAGAAGCTTGCATGCAATGTATACTCGATCACAACCTAAAACTCGCATACATTATAGACTCGTTTACATCAAAACTCGAATACGTTAACACCACTGATCACTTTGATACACTCGCATACATATGCCTTAGCTAAATTGAACTCGAATACAACCATTATACTCGCATACAATCTTGATAAAGATACTCGCAAACATCGATCAGTCGCTCGCAAGTGACTCGAACACGATGAAATTCGCTTTCAATATGAGTTCGAATGCAGTGAGCTCGAACCCCTAAACTCGATTACAACTAAGATCGATCACATAGGGGCAGATTGCATACAAGAACTCGAATGCAAATACACTTGCATACATACACCATACTCGTATACATGAATATAATCGAACACACCGAAAGAATCTAAATGCTATGATTAGGATCACATGCGTTACAAGACTCGAATACAATGTATACGCATGTATCCAACAGGTGCTACTCATGAGGACTTGAATATATGCATGGTTCACATGCATATGAAATCTATACATGCATGCATCGCACACAATTGAATACGTATTCCTTTATAATATAAATGCTACTATGCTAGAAAGAAAATTAATCAGAGAATACAGAAAAAAGAAAATTAAAAACTGGCATAAATAGGACATTGGAAAAGAAGATAACCATCACAACTAAATAAATAAAATAATATAGTAATTTGACTAATTTCTAGAAAACAAACTAATATTAATATTCCCAAAAAGACCGTCAATACCTAGATAAAAAAGCTTGTAGAACAAAAAGATAGCCAGACGTGACTAAGAATCGAACGCGGGCACAACGCTTTGCAAAGCGAGAGTCTTACCATCGCACTACAGCAGCAGAATGTTATTGATCTTAATGTATATATAATATATCTTAAATGTATAATATTTAATTTTTTGGTTTCGAAGAAACGAGGCCTCAAAATTTCGGAGGCCTAAAGCCCTAGCTTTACTTGATTACCTTGTAGGGCCGGCTCTGTCTATACATGCATGCATCACACACAATTGAGATTCGTTCACTTTGGGGTCGCTTACACTAGCTCGTTCGATTACACGGGTTCCATCGCATACTATGGATGTATACTCGCTTACAATGGTGTTCACTTACATCCTTGTCATCGAATACGTATAGTCGCATACAATGGACCGATCCCTCTTTAAGTCGCATACATTAAGAGATCGTTTACCAAGGAACTCGGTTACAATGCCTTATAGGTTAGTATGTATACTCGCATACATGAAGCTATCGATCACACGTAATATCGAACACAATTATAAGGTCGATTACAATTCATCACCGATCACTTTTATATATCGGTTACATTAAGGCTCGAGTTTATTGGATTGCCTTAGTAGTTCGCTTGCAATGGCCATGACATATACCTTGAACCCGATCACAATTTTATCCTAATACATAATAGGATTTGATTACACCCTATATTCGGTCACACTAGTCGAACTCGAAAGTATACACAAGTAAATATATACTCGCTTGCATACATGAGAGAATACACTTAAAAACACATATGCATGGTGTACCCATGTGTTAGATATATATATATATATGTATATATATAAATATATAGGGTATGGTTCATGCGAGAAGTGATATTATATTGAGAAGTGCGAGAAGTGGATCGTAGCCGTTGATGAGATGTAATCAATGGTAGAATTCAAGAGTGGCAAAATTGTAATTAGTAGGCATTAAAATAACCTTTTTAAAGTAAAAAGGGTATAATCGTGATTTGATTTTTGATTGTAGACACAATTAAAGCAAACATTACTCTCTGAATTAAATTCCCATATTCATGCCTTATTAAAGTCGATCAAATCAACTGCCAAAATCATGTAGCAATGAAGATTTGATTCTCATAATCTTTGATGTTTATTAGATGATTCAGTTCAAGAGGGTACATAAAGGTTTTTGCCGATACGCATCCCAATCTTTCTCGTTTAAAAAAATTTGGGGATTTTTTGAGGTTAACAAAAGAAAGCTTTCAACCGTATCAAGGTTATGCTCTTTCTTTGTAGTTTTAGGATCAATCTATCATATAGATTTCATCATCTAAATTGAATATCCACATCAAAAATTTCTTCATATTATTGTTCATCAAGATTACAAAGCTTTTTAACTTACTAGGGTTTGGTTCTGGAAATTTTGTGTGGTATAATTGTACTGTGTAAGGCATATTTTTCTGTTGTGTAGGTTGTTATGGATGTGTATGTGTAGGGTATTTGTAGGTTTATGTATGTAATGTTTTTTTTGCAGGTGCTAAACATTTAGAATGTGTTTATGTAGATTATAGTTTTTTTCGCTTTTCTAGGTTGTAGAATATTCAGGGCGTTATTGTTTGTTGTGTAGTTTTTATATGTTGTAATATATGCTTATGTGTAGGTTTGTGTATATAATGTTTTGGTTTTTTTGTGTGTGTACGCGTGTAGTTGATAACATTTAAAATGTGTAGACAGTTTGTTGTGTAGGATGTTGTATATGTTGCAATTGATGTCTTCGGTTTTTATGTAGTATATATTGACTGACGTATAATGTGTAGTTATGCAAAATATTGCATAATTCATGTGTAGGTATGCTCGATTCCTGTATAGCTGTGTAGGTATGCTCTATTCATGTGTAGGCATGCTCGATTCATGTGTAGGCATGCTCGATTCTTGTGTATGTATGCTTGATTCATGTGTAGGTATATTGTGTAGGACATATACTAGCTGCGTAGGTATTAGTTAGTGAACCAACGTATGATTTCTTGTTTGGGTTGGATGTATACTACTAATGTAGTAATTAACAATGCAAATGTTTATAATTTATTTGTGTGGGATGTTTTATTTTGTGCTGGAATAAATTATGAAACTTTGTATGAGTTCTCCATATTTGTGTAGGATATGTATTAGTTATGTACAAATGTCGGCCATTGGTATTGTATATGTGGAGGAAACTTAGTTTCTGTTATTTTTTGATAATGTCTACATTTAATTCATGTTTCTTTACGTTTTAATATTGATTGTTACTTTAAAGATTCTGAGTAGGCATTTTTCATTGCTGAATTTGTTGCACATTGTGGGTTTTTTTTGTGTTTTTTTGTTGTCACGGTTAGACTTGTAATATGTGAATTTTTTTGCAGGTCATACTTAATTAACAGTTTATCCTTGAGCATGATTGTACATTCGGACATAAAGAAGAAAAGATCACATATTTTGAAGTTTGTACTTAAAAGTGTTTTTTGTTTAATGTGATGAATTCTTAATCTTAGTTTGAAGTTTAATTATGTGTAGATTGTTTATTGTATGTGAATGCACAACAACGCATTTATAGTATTATAACGGATTTTGAATATCAAATGGGAGCTATAATAATAATAGTAATAATAATAATAAAATTAATGATAAAAATGGTTCGTTCTTATAACGTCACAATACACATCGAATATGATGAACTTGAAATCATGTTTGTATTATCGATTACATCTAACTAAACCATGGATGACTAAGGATGCGGAATATATAGGCCTTGATTTTGACGTTGCGTGAACGATCTTCGGATATTGCACGTACCGTAAGGAGTATGGTTGTAGAAGTGTTCCTTAAATGGATATTAAATGATAAATTTTATGCTCATTACATGGATATTAAATAGTAACTTATATATAATGTTCCTTCTATGGAGAATATATAGAGTTCCTTCTATGGATAATGTATAATGTTCATTGTATGGATAGTGTAGCATTCCTTCTATGGATAGTATAGTGTTCCTTTTATGAAAAGTATTCCTTCCATGGAGAATATATATGAAGTATGGGTAATAGTAGTAGTTCTTTTAATAGATATTACGTGACGTTCCTCATATGGATATTTATACAAGGTTAAGGTATTAATACATGTCTTTGGATACGTGAAGGAATGTAAGAGAATGAATTGTAGTTGTCTGATTAACTAGAACTCACTCAACGTAGCTGACTTTTAGTATGCACGTAGGTAAATATGCTTAATGAGCTAGCATGAGAAGGGCACATGGCATGGATTGAATGGCTGGCATATGAAGATGGAGAGAAATGATGTTTTAAATATGATGTTGTATACTAAGTTTTAAAGAAAAGATCGAATGTTTTGTATCGGATGATTAAAGTTAACGTTTCCGCGAAAGTTTTAACAAACTTTGATTTGTAGAACCGTGTTTATGAGTAAATCCAACGTCCAACGTGAGACACCGGTAACGGGGCCTTACATGAAAAAAAAGATTTATAGAAATTGGTAATTTGAATTTGTAGTGTGAATGGGTTGGGGTGTAAAGTTGTTGCTTACACCAAATTATTTTGATGGTGGCATTAGAGGATGTGGTGTTAGAGTTAGCCTTTTAAATTTCTACACAAATATTAATTACCTTAGCAAATAGTAACTTTCTGCACTAAATATAAATTCAAAAGTTTAAAATCTAGTTACCTTTTTTCATATTTTTTTAAATATAATTTATATCTCATGACTTATTAGTAAGATTTCTTGTTCTTGTTTCTACCCCAAACCTAAATTTCAGCTATAACTTTATTTAAGAAAATTTAATGAAGGAAAACATAAGTTGTTACCAATGTTAGGATAAAATTTAGTTGTTTTAAAATTTAAATTTTAAGTGGTTTTAAGATGTTATGGAATGGTTGACCAACCATTTAAAAGTTCAATATTAACTTGAATTTAGAAATTTAAAATCTAAAATTTATGCTATTCAATATTAACTCGAAGTATAATGAGATTTTCATATTAAATATATGAGTTTTTTGTAAACTAATATAATATTGGAAGGTATAGTGATGTTTTAAATTAGAGGGAATATTTGTGACTTAATTGGAAGTTGACAAAAACAATAGAATAATGATTATATTAATATATGTAATTTAATATACATTATAATCTTACAAATAAAGAATATACATGAATATTAAAAAAAAAATATACATAAATATTAAAAATATAACTTATCAAAATACGGTTGTTAATAATATAGTCAAAGTTTATATGTATATAACTTATTTTTGTAAAGTTCATATAAAGGTTGAAAATTTTAGTCAACTTATTATTATGGATCATTAATTATAAAATTAAGTGGTTATCATATACAAAAAATGTATACAATTACCGTAAACTTATTTTGAATTTGAATTGGGGGAAATTATTTGAAATTATATAGAATTCATTAAGATTTAAATATTAATATAAAATGAATTACCATAATTAAAAATGGTAGTAACAAAGTACTCTAAATATGTAAATGTTATTTAAAATTTAAAACGATTTAAAATGAATGGTCAAAAATGATATAATATGAATGGTCAAATAGTAAATACGATAGGAAATGTAGTTAAGTTTTCATTCGGTTTCTTTAACAAATAAGGAAAGTCAAAGTATATAAAATGTAATAATATGATAATTAGAGTAAGTCAAACTATATAAATTACAATATATATGTAAATGTAATTTACAATTTAAAAATATTTTTTTAGAAATGGTGAAAAAAAGTTGGATAATTAATTAGGTCGGAAAGTTAATTAAGTAGTTTATTCAGTTATTTAAACAAATAAGGAAAGTCAAACTTTATAAATTGTATTATTGGGATACTTAAATATGTAATTTATGTATACTAAAGCACGCCGGAAAAGAAATATACACCAAGGTATCTCCGATATACATTAATATTTCCTTTTATCTACAAATAAGGAATATACATGAATATTCAAAAAAGAAATATACATCAATATAAAAAAAATATATCTTATAAACTAATGCTCAATCCATGAAATTAGCTTATATGAGTTGGGACAATAACTTGTAATGATAAGGTCGAATATTAATATTCATATTATGTAATATTTGAATTATAATTTATAACCGGAAAATTTGAACGGTCTTACCGGAAAAACGAAATAGTGAGAATGACCATGGTATCTCGGATATTTTTTTTAGAATTTAAAGTAAAATTAACTTATGTTAGTCAGGACATTAACCTGAAATGATAAAGTCGAATATTAATGTTGATATTACGGAACATTTGATTTTTAATTTATAACTGGAAAATTTGAATGTCTTACCGAAAAAAAGAAATAGTGATAATGTCCATGGTATCTCAGATTTTGATTTAGAAGGTAAAATGAAATATTTCTTACATCAGTCTAGACAATAACCTGAAATAATAAAGTTTTGTTATAACATTGATACTATGGAAGATTTGTATTATAATTTATAACGGGAAAATTTTAATGGCCTTACCGGAAAAACGAAATAGTGATAATGTCCATGGTATATCTAATTTTTATTTAGAACTTAAAAGAACAACATGTATAACAAAAACACAAGAAAAATATAAAATTTCAAATAAATATAAAACCATCATTATTATAGATATAACACATCACCAAAAAAACTTACCAGGCATAACGTAATAATGTCCACATATCAATTACATCGTTGTTTTTTATTATAATCTACCAATGGTTTTTGCTATTTGTGGAATTTACTGGATACAATTGTTGTCGTTAGAAGTGGGAAGGAAAATGAAAAGAAAGTTTGAAATAACAAGGAGAGTTGAGTAAAGCTACCAAGGATGTAGCCGCGTTGATACATTAATTAAACTATATGAACACGAATACGTTAAATACGGTTATTACATTAATGGTGGATGGATACATTATATATAGAAATAACTTATGGAGAGAATAATAACTTAGACTTAGATCTCACATCTCTCGTGTGTGTCATCACTCTATGTCCACACTCAATTATGAAAGGGAGCTACATATTTATAGGCCAAATCTCCCATTCGTTAAGTTAGTCTAATTCTTTATAGCTTAGTAACAAATTAGACACCATTCGTATGCTTCCATAACGAATGGGTAATAACTTAACGAACTAGTCATCATTCGTTATGTCTCCATAATGAATGAGGCTTCCATTCGTTATAATTCCATAACGAATGGGCTTATAAGTTAACTAACAGTCTAGTCTATAACGAATGGACCTCATTAGCTACACAACCCATAGCGAATGGGCCATTTTACATTAAATTTAAAGACTAGACAACCTATAACTTATTCGATTGCTACGGACACCAAAACCGTGCACGAACAGACTCCCCATTTTCCGTAGCTCTCGAATACTTTAACCTCGAATAATTTAACTGCAAATCACCAGTCACAAATCATGCACTAACAAACTCCCCCTTGACTGATGATTTTGGGGCTTGTGCAGACGGACAAATCTTTAAGTCTTCTCTGCAAACCAATAACTTGTAGCCTCTCATATCAGATCTCCCCCTCAAAGTGAGCAACTCTTGGAGATCATCCCGATCATCCATTGATGTATGATGTGGTTCAATCTTTCAACAATCAGCAGCAAGTCATTAGCTATCCGTCAGCAACGGTAAAGAAAAAACATATCTTTACTTTTAACCTCGTCACACATCTTCATGAAAAACCTGATCATTCAACATCTTTCACTTCGGTTTTCCCTCTCTTGATAACGTTTATCCCGAATAACTCTTTGAAGCTCTTCCACATCCCATTCGCAAAGACGCACTAATGTTTGGGCATATGATTCAGAGTCCAACCTCCATTAATAAACCCCAAATGATCAAATTCTTCAATCCAATGACAAGACTCGTATATTCTTCAATAAGATCAACCCATTCGAGAATTGTCCCCCTCAACATAAGTAATCCGCCATTACTCGTATCCAACATAGTCAGGTTCAAAGTCCCTCGAAAAGAATAAACGGACAGACACTCGTATCCCACATAGTTAGGTTTCAATCTTGAACAATCAATCACCAATCGAAAAACAACTGCAGTCTTGAACTTAGTTAAACATAGCTTTGCAGTCATGAATTACCACCCGAATTGCAGTAATTTTTCAAGAATCCTTGCAAACGTAGGAAGATACATGCTAAATAAACTCAAATGAAAGTTTTATCTCCCCCTTTTCTTGACAAATTCAGCAAGGTCTTGAATAATCTTCAAAGTTCACAAAACAAACTCCTCCTTAAATTACACGTGGTCTTCCCCTCGGCCAATCGAAAAGCATAAAAAGTCAGCCGGAAAATATGTCACCAAAATTTGTGAGAAGAGTACCCAATACATTAGGAATATCCTAGAAAAATTTTAGTTAAGTGAAATTTTTCCCGATTTTTCCGCCAAAAAATCACAGAAAATTATCGAAAAATAAATACTTTCGCCAAAATTTTCAAGAATGAAATCTCACTTACAAGGAGTATTCAGGAAAAAATTCGCGCAAGAAAAAGTTTGCTGCCAAATAACTTTTTTTTAACGAATCGCCTCTCCATTCATTATAAATATCCACTCCAATCGTTAACTTAGTTCGTGCTCTACATTCGTTAACTTAGTTCGTGCTATCCATTCGTCAACCAATCGGTTCGTTATAAACTACCATCTCTAATTCGTTATAACAATCCTCATTCGTTATAACAATTACACGAATGGCCTTCAATTCATTAAGATTTCCACATTTCATCATACACATTAACGAATTACCTTAATTCGTTACCAATAACTTAACGAATTAACTTAACGAATTACTTTAATTCGTTAACTTTAACTTAACGAATTACTTTGACAAATTAACTTAATTAGTTATCTTTAACTTAACAAATTACCTTGACGAATTAACTTAATTCGTTATCATTATCTAAACGAATTACCTTAACGAATTAACTTGACGAATTACCTTAATTCGTTACATTTAACTTAACGAATTAACTTAATTCGTTAAATTCCCGTAACGAATTAGCTACAGTAGATTCGTTAAACTCCCTTAATGAATTAGCTACAGTAACATAACGAATCAGGTTGTTGGATCTGAACTGTTCGCCGGAAAAGCGTATTTCGCCGGAAAAATATAGATCTGGCCGGATTCTGGAAATTTGAACTTCATACAAGGTGAAATCATCAAAACACCATAATTAACCATGAAAATCAACACGAACATTCGGATTTTCATCACGATTCCGAATCCATAATCAGTTTAACTTAACAATCATTGATTCAACATCAATTAAATCAACCCGTAACATGCTCTTCAATGGTGAAATCTTCAATTCACCATAATTAACCACCAAAATCCACAAGAACATGCAGATTTCAATTATAAACATGAACCCATCATCCAATTAACTTAACAAACACTAAATCATCATAAACTGAATCAAAAAGTAACATACTCTTCCATGGTGAATCACTCAATTCACCATAAATTAACACCAACTATACAGGAAGCTTCATCTTCCATCCATAAACACGAATTCACCATCAATTCCGCCATTCATCCATAAATTAATCCAGATCTGACCAAAATCCGATGAACACGAAGAACACGATTTTGACCAGATTCAATACCTTATTATTGATGCATCGAGAGCAGCAACCTGCTCTAATACCACTTGTGAACGCCTCAGATCTCAGATCTAAGATCTAAATACGATGAACGGATCCAGTTCATATTGATTACTCTTAACGGGTATTAGTTAATTATATATATATGTTATATTATTAGTATTAGTTGTAGTATTTAATAGATTAAATGAAGTTTGGTTCGAGAGAGCAATTGGACATAGTATGGATACTTTAATTCCTAAAACTTAAATTAACAGAGGTATGCACCTCTATATATAGAAGATGGATCTAGCTCGTTACACATTCCGTAACGAACTAGCCTCCACTTTGTTACATTACAAATAACAAACATAACGAACTAGACTCCCATTCGTTAAACATCCTTAACGAATTGGGAGGAACATTAAATTAATCATCTAGTTCGTTAAACATCCTTAACGAACTAGACTGACTTTAACGAACTAGTCAATAATAATAATAACTTTTACATTATAATAATAAAACGATAAATACAATGACTCGAGACGCAAAACCATGCACTAGAAGACACCCCCTCGTCTTGAGCTCTTTGTCTTTAAATTATTTGAAGCGCTTCGTCTGCCAGTCTCTGCAGCTGTGAATCCCATGTTCATGACATTCACGAACAACACGTTGAAATTGCATTGCTCGGTCATAGTCTTCACGACGCTCGATTAATGGCAACAGAGTTATCAATTAAAATTGTAGTAGTAAGAAACTTTAAACCGTAGTCGCGCAGATGTTTTTGGATCCATAAGACCTGTGAACAGCAACTCGAGGCCGCCGCATATTCTGCCTCAGCGGTTGAAGTGGAGACCATTGTCTGCTTCTTACACTGCCAGGAAACAAGCCGGCTTCCTCAGAATTGACACCATACTGTAGTCGATTTAAAATTAATCTTGCACCCTCCATATTCTGAGTCAGAAAATGCGGTGAGTTCAAAATTATCGTCCTTGGGGTACCATAACCCGATGTCAGGATTGCCCCTCAGATATTGAAGAATACGCTTGACCGCTGCTAGGTGAGTCACTCAGGGACTAGCATGGTACCTAGCACATAAACAAATTGCAAACATTATGTCATGTCGAGAAGCAGTAAGATACATTAAGGAACCAATCATAGCTCTATAAAGGGTAGGATCGACGGTGTCCTCCAATTAATCCGGTGATAAATTGTGACCCACGGGGAGAGGAGTTGAAGGGATTTTTCCGGCAGTTATCTTGAATCGGCTCAAGACATCGTTCACATACTAGTCTGGTGAATAAAGATTCCTTTCGAAGATTGATGAACCTGCAACCCTAAAAAGAAGTTCATCTCTCCCATCGAGCTCATTTCGATCTTTGTTTGCATTGAATTCTCGAATTCCTTACATAACTTGTCGTTTGTTGACCCAAAGATAATGTCGTCGACATATATCTGAACGAGAAGAAGATCATCACCAATATTCTTATAAAATAACGTGCAGTCGACAGTCCCCCGCTTGAATCCGTTATCAGTCAGATGGTCGGCAAGTGTGCCAAACCAAGCTCTCAGGGCTTGATGTAGACCATACAGGGCCTTGTTTAAGCGGTAAACTCGGTCCGGATAATCAGGATCTTCAAATCCAGGAGGCTGTAAAACAAACACTTCCTCGTGTAATTTGCTATGGAGAAAAGCACTTTTCACATCCATTTGATAGACTTTAATATTCTTGTAAGCCGCATAAGCTAGAAAGATTCGTATAGCTTCCAATCTTGCAACCGGATCATATACCTCAATGTAGTCTACACCCTCTTGCTGATGGAAACGTTGCACCACTAGTCGTGCTTTGTTTCTCACGATCACTCCACGATCGTCCTTTTTTACATTTAAATACCCACTTAGTCGGAATAGGCTTCTTGACACTAGCAGGTTTATCGATAAGATCCCATACACCCAGTCGGTTAAACTGTTGCAATTCCTCTTGCATTGATTCTACCCAAGAAGGATCTTCAAGTGCCATACGAGTCGTCGTTGGCTCTACTTGAGATTGAAAGCAAGTGTATTTGGCAAGATTTACGATTCCAGAGGAATGTAGATCCGCAAAAGCACACAATACATTATTCTTACTTGAAGAAGCAACATGATGACGTGTTTGCACACCCACATCAAGTTCTCCAATGATATTTTCCTGTGGATGATAATTATGAATCCTAAGTGTGGGATTTTCAGGAACAACAACATTGTTAGCCAAGTTAGTGAGATTCTCCTCAGCATCATGAGACAATTCACCAATCTCATGTGTTTCAGGGAATGGAGCCGAGGAAGAATCAACAAAATTACCATCATCAGATGAGATCGAAATCACATCAGATGTATTAGGAAGATCATCTTGTGAACCATCCACATAAACAGACCTAGAAGTTCTTGGAAGTAAGAATTGATCTTCTAAATACGCACAAACCAAATCTTCATCAGGTTGATCTTTCATTTGAGTACAAGAATTAAATAAACTCTCATAATCAAATATCCAATCAGGACCTTTTCCTTGGGAATGAGTGGTGTACCGTTGACAATCAACATGATACCATTCCTCTACACAACCCGAGGTAAAGTTAATTACTCTCTTCTTAGGTGACGCGTAACCCAAGAGATAACCTTCAATTTCTTTTTCTTCAAATTTTCCCACATCTTTCTTCAACATAGTACAAGGACAACCAAATGGTTCCAAGTACTTCAAATTAGGTTTTCTCTTGTTCAGAAGCTCATAACTCGTCTTTTGAAGCTTCTTCATAGTCAAAATATGATTGAGCTTATAGCAAGCAGTATTCACAACCTCGTTCCAGAATTGAACAGGAAGCTTAGAATCTGCAAGCATAGTTCTTGTTGCTTCAATCAATGTTCTGTTTTTCCTTTCAGCCACCCCCATTCAGTTGTGGTACGTAAGGAGCACTATATTCTCGATGAATTCCCTTTTGAACACAAAAGAAATCCAACACGTTGTTTATAAACTCCGTACCATTATCACTTCGAATACGTCTCACTTTCAGTTTATATGGTGATTCGATCTTAGTGATTAAGTTTTGAACCAAAACGAGTGTTTGATCTTTTGAACTCTTAAATAAAACCCATGAATATCTTGAATAATCATCAGTGACGACCAAACAATACCAATCACCAGCGATACTCGCACGATTCACAGGATCGAACAATCAATATGAAGTCATTCCAATGGAGTGTCAATGGTATTGATTAACTTAGATGGGTGTGACTTCTTTTTCTGTTTGCCCTTTTTGCAAGCAACACAGTGGTCAGATAATTTAAAATGTTTCAAGGAAACACCTTCGACCAAGTCATTAGCCATTAAATAATTCATCTTTCTAACAAGAATATGACATATCCTTCTGTGCCAGAGAATCGTGTCCTTTTCGGTTGCCTTAGAAACAAAACACGTTTCCACAGAAGTTGATGCCTTAGAAGACATGTTTAACATATAAATATCATTCGATCGAGGGGATCGCATGACAACCATGTCCTCAGGAATGACGTATCCCGATTTCAGAATCAGACATTCTTTATCATTAAATACTGTAGTGTATTTCTTATCACAAATTTGTGACACACTTAATAAGTTATGATCAACCTTATCACAATAGTTGACTTTTTCAAACGTGATATGCCCATTCGAAACTTCACCTTCTTGTGTTATCATACCCCCAGAATTCCCAGCAAAAGCAACATACCCTCCTTGAATGTTTCTGACATTTCTTATGAGATTAAGATTGCCAGTAATATGACGAGAACATCCACTATCCATTATCCTATTCTCACCAGAAATAGTCTTGGATGAACCCTACACATGAAAAGAAAATGATTAGTTCAACAAGGCAGCCCAGGCCTCAGTCGTGGGCACCTCTTGAGTTCCTCTTGGAAGGCTAACATTAAGTGAATCTGAATGCTGTTTAGCCACTTGTGAGTATGTCATAGGACTTTTTGACTTTCGTCGTAAGTAAGCAGCTTGAACAATATTCGCATTCACATTTTTGAAAATCGGTTCAGTGGGTACAAATTTGGGCTTAACATAACCTACGTTCTCATTAACACGAATCACCTTTCGTGGATTCACATCAGAAAACATAATGTGAGTTTCATCATCAAAAGACATTGGTCGTCTCAAAATCTCCTTGATCAAAGGAACAGGTTTTGATTGTTCCTTGATGAATGGATGAAGATTTTGGGATTTCTTCAATCCATAGATTCTGACAATGTGACCATATTCACAACAGCGAAAGCATGTTCTCATGTCAACACGTTCATGTGATGGTTTAGCAGAAACATGTGCAGTTGAAGATTAATGATAAACTCCAACAATTGATGATAAACACATTCGGTGGTGCTAAGAATTGATTTGTAGTAGCCGAATTTCTAGACCATCCTGAAGAACCAGAAGCACCAGATGACCCAGAACTTCCAGCAGTTAAAAGCATGCACGTGGATCACTATAAATAGTTATAGCATTGTCACTTGCATTCTGAGTGAGAAATGCAGTGATCGGAGATATTGTTGAACTCAAAGGCATACTTCAACCATAAAATCCTGGATCTTGACTTTCCTTAGATGACTTTTGACACCTTAGATCATATTCCCGAGCTTCGATATTTTGCATGAACTCAGAAGCAGTTAAATCTTCATTACCGAAATAATTATCCTCTTTCAATACCATTAAAAATGTTGAGTATGAACTCGGTAAAGCACCCTTAATCATATCTAACATATTTGATTCAGAAGGTTCAATCTTTAATTTGTCCATCTCAGCAATCAAATAATTGGAACGAGTTGTCATTTTTTCAACAGTCTCACATTCGAGTAAATTAAAATTTCTGAATTGAAATTTTAACATTACTTTCTTACTTTCCGCGGTATTACTCATATTCCTCATTCGGATGTGTTGAAACAAAGAAGCACTAATCTTGATGCATCCCACTTAATGAAAGATAGTATCTGGTAAAGCCATTGTAAGAGTCGAATAAGCTTTTGTTTTAATCTCTAACACTTTTTTCTCCTCTTGAGAAAATTATGAAATAGCTTTAGGAGTGAAACCAATTGTTTCATCTCCAATCATCGGTACAGTATACACTTCATCAAGACAACAGGAACAATCAGGGTGAACAGAACCCAGATGAGCACGAAAACGAGGTTCCCATTTAGCAAAGTCACTAAATTTCTGTTGGATCCCGGATTAACAATCGATAACAATAACAGATCTCAGATCTGTGAATATCCGATTAGAACACCTAAGGATCTAGCTCATAATTAACCTTGATTTAATGTTATGTATGTGTATATATTATCAATATATTAGATGAATAATGTTAAGGTGAAGCTTGAGAGAGAGCAATTACTCAAAGACTCTTTTTCTCAACTCATTTATTAAAGTGAACAGTAGTTCACTATATATAGAAGGTGACCTGGTTCGCTAACATCCCCTAGCGAACCAGCTTCCCCTTCGTTACATAAATTATCATAACGAACCACCCCCTGATTCGTTAACATCCCCTAACGAATCAGGAGGGAATACATTATAATGTCTTAGTTCGCTAACATCCCTAGCGAACTAGACTTAACCTTAACGAACTAGTTAATAATAAACGTTAAATATTACATTAATTAATAAATAAAACATTAACGATAAATACAAAGACTCTAGATGCAAAACCGTGTACTAACAGACACCCCCTCATCTTGAGCTCTTTGTCTTTAACTTATTTGAAGCGCTTGGACTGCCAGTCTCTGCAACTATGAATTCCATGTTCATGACACACACTAATGACTCGTTGGAATTGCATAGCCAGGTCGTAATCTTCTTGGCGCTCGATCAAAATCTGCTTCCTATGTAGCACATCATTGTCTGTTTCTGATAAATTAACCAACAACATCGGGTCGATTATCTTGATGAGCTCGGTCTGCAGTCCTCGACCACGAACAATAACGGCCTCGCCAGTACGATTGTCATAGTACCAACGGTTGAATGACTGATAAATATCTTGAGGCATTGTCTTCACAAGAACCTTTTTCATCGTCTTTGGCGGCTTCACTTTCAAGACAAGTTTCTTCCAGCCGGTCCTTGGATCAATCTCATCAATGTGCTTACGTCTTGGGACTTGGGGCTTGAAGAATTTGAAACCATGATTGACCTCGAACAGTAAGTGTTGATGAAACCACTCACCCGTTCGGTAACCCCCACGATTGATAAATGGACGTCTCGTGAGGGTACGTACATCCCAACACGGTAGAGTTAAAACATCCATTATCCTCTCGTAATACTGGACACCCTTTTCCCACTTGACTATACATACTTTAAGGTCAGAATCATAAGCCCATGAAACAATATCACCGTGTACCTTTGAAACAGTCTTGAAGGTAGTCACCTGATTAGCCTCAACCCAAGCAGCAGCAGTATCTTTTCTTTCTTGATCTACATAACGATAAGCACTGATAATTTTACCCACTTTATGACGTTTGAACCATCTTTCTACGTCCTCATCAGTCACTTCTTTGAGTGAGGGTACTGTTCGCTGCACTACCTTTTCCAATTCATCCTTAGTCTCTTTAATTACTTCTTCATGAAATACCGGAACACCTTGATCAACGTTTGCGTGTTGAAACAAGTCCGGGTACTCTTCAGCAGTCACATCCTCCATCTCAATCTCCTCGTTCTCATAAATAAAATCCGTATTCATAAAAAACGAATCAACTTCCAAATCTTCCTCAGTTATCACTTCGACATCGGGCTCAGTCTCTAAAGCAGTCAACTGATCGTCATTCAGCCCAAGCAGAATCGAAATCTGCTCCCGTGTCAAGGATCTAACCACAAACTCACCAACCTCTATCTCATCTCTGTTTACCACACTACGAACCACCCCTGATCCATCAACAAATATCACTGTGTTAGCTGTAATCATTTCAATTGGCTTGGCAGCTGTTGGATCTTGATAAATAATTATCTGCTTGCTCGAATCATCACCGCCGCTAACACCTACACCAGAGGATGAACCATGCGATTGTTTAGGCTCACCTCCTGCATCAGACTCGTCAGGATCATCATCGTCATTTTTGAGTTTCTTGAGGGAATCTTCTTTACAAGTTAATTATAAAATCAACTCTTCTTGTTCCTTTAATTTCACCCCCCTGAGACTCAAAAATCGTACGCAACAACTTAGTCTCCTTCTGACAGAAAGAAATATAACTCATCATTCGTCGTTGATTCTCCGTGAGTCGTTCTTGAGTTTGACGGTCAGCTACCATTTGATTTTCATATAGATGTAGCAGATTTAGCAGCATTTCTGTTTGACGATCTGGTGGCAAGTTGTATACGGATGGATGAACAGGTTGAACATGTCCTTGAGGCCGAGTAATTCTCATGAATAAGACATCACTAGGCGGAGGTGGAGGAAGAGTAGTTGTTGGCGGAGGAGGAGGTCTCATTGATGTAGTAGAAGATACTGTAGACAATGTAGCAGGAGGTCTCGGTATCTCGGTTAACGCCATTTGAGGAATAAGACCGAGCCTCTCGTGTGACACCAACGTCATCGTTAAAGTAAGCATCGGAGTGCTAGTAGTTAGCGGCACCGCCGAGCTTTGAGGAGTTGATTGACGTGGTGGTGGGGTTCCAATGATTACCCCAGCCCCAGCAGACACACGGGGCTTCTTTAATGGTTCACCAGTAGCTACAGCTTTACCCTTTCTTTTTCTTTCCAGCTGAGCTTTCATGGTGGTAGCTAGAGCATCATCGACTGCATCTTGTTGTTCTTTAAGAGCTCGTTCACCAGCTCCACCAGCACCATCATTCCCATCATTATCACCATCATCATCTCCATGATCATTGTTCCCACCTTCTCCCCCTTCACGCTCGGAATCCGAATCATCGTGGATCCAGCGCTCATTAGGAGGACATACATAATCCGGATTGATTATATGACCAATCATCCGTTTGTCCTGTGGCTTTTTCTTTCTATAAATTAACATACGATGTACCGTTTAAGCTTTCATATGTTCCATATCAAGAACATCGTTCACCAACGTTCGATCAATCACCAAATTCGGAATCAAATCCTGAATAATTAGCTGTAAAAAGCGAGGATACAGTGGAAGACTGTTCGTTTTCTTGTCTAATATAACATTGCACGCAACCCGAGGTACAGCTTGTACGAATCAGACGATTCATTTAAATTAAAGTTAACGAATTAGCCCATTCGCTAACTCAATTCGTTACCTTATGTTGGCGAATCGCTACTTGATTTGTTAAATTAAAGGTAGAGAATCAAGACATGATTCGTGTCATGATTCGTTAAATATGCATAACGAAGGGATGATTCGTTACAGAGTGCGGAAGCGAATTAGGTTAGCGAACCAGAAGCTAGTTCGCTAAAGAACCACCTAGTTCGTTATCCATAAATAACGAATTAAAAACTTTTATTTAATTTTAAATTACATAATTAAATGAATTAAATAATTAAATAAAATAAATAAAATTAGGTTATCGAGAAACCTTTTATCCCGACAACCAAATACCTTAAAAACGTTTCAGTTTTCCGAAACATAACTTAAAATTATTTAAGTATTTTGTACAAAGAAGACGAAAATATTTTTGTTATTTTGTAAAAATTTAAAGAATGTATTTACAAAAAAAAAAAAAAAAATATCCGGTCCGTTAAAAAATAGACAATCTTTTTGTGTTTTTCAATGATTATCAAAAGCAGTACATATTTTTGTATTTTTGTTGAGTTTGAGCAGAGAATCATATTGACCAAATTGCCCTTCCATTACAGTTTTATATTTCACCGATATTATGACTGGCGATAAGTAAATCATTGGTATTGTTGTCCACATAAATCTAATACACACATTCAAGTATTTTTGTGATATGATTAAATAGTTCAATTAAAGCACAGAATATCAGAAACTATCAGCCTCTAATCTCGGTTCAAGCTTAATTTGATTTTTGCCAAATCACCCCAACTTGACTTAAACCATTATATTGTTGATCAAAATTTTGATACCAATTTCGAAATTTTGAGCAATGCATCAAGTTTCCTTTACTGTGAGTGAGTATGCACGAGTCCATCTGTCGGCTTACATACATTGTATCCCCTGGGGTCCGTTTCTTATTAGTATTAAGACACATACAAGGGAAGAACAATTGTATGACTAACAGCGGATTTTGATCAAGTCAGTAATTTAAATTGTACGAAGTACAGCGGTGATCAAGTTTAATGACTTTGGGTTTGCTCTAGAAAGCGAGTGAAATATTCATGTTTATGAATACCCAGACGGTTAAGGCGCATAAAGACTCACAATGTCCAGAATCTTAACGCTTGTTATTTGCTTTATTTTATTTTTGCGTGATCAACAAATATAAGGCTTGAGTATAACTGGTTATTACATTTCTGCCATCCTCACCAAGACTTTTGCTAGAGACTAACACCCCTTTCAATTTGGCGTTTCTTTATGTTTATATCACATGCTTTACTCTACTGGGTTGTTTTAAGACCTACCAATGCACCAACGCAATTAAGCACACAGTCTTTTAAGCTTACTTTTTGCTGAATTTGGGGTCAAGATAATCAATGTACTATCATGTTCTCTTTTTGCTTCAAAAACTCAAAATTTTGAGAAGCATAAAATAAAGAAAAGATAAATTTAATCGCCTCAGTTAACTTAAATTTATAAATAAATGGCTAACCATCAATTCACAAGTGAATAATAGGACCAAGACATGCAAGCATGCTTCACAAACTTAAATAACCGACATAATTTTCAGCGAGAAAATAATCTAAAAATCTTTTTGGATTTTCTCTATACAAACTTTAAAAACACAATATTTTTGTCTTTTTCAAATTTCTTATAAACAAAATAACTTTCACAATCTTTTTGGATTTTTGGATTTTTCTGTACAAAACATAAATCACATTCTTTTTGGTTTTTCAAAATTTTAAAATGTTTTTGGATTTTATCTATACAAACGAAAAACACACTCTTTTTGTATTTTCTAGATTTTCACCCCCTAAAACCAAAATAAATTTTAAAAGGAAAATATGACAGAAAATAGAGATAGTCATCCTTGTTTAAGGATATCAGCGAGGGTCTTCAATCCGTTTAAATCAAGCAAAAATTTAAAACGCGTTTTGTCAAAAGCTTTAGTAAACAGATCGGCTTTCTGAAAATCAGTATGTGCTTTCTCAAGATTGATTAACTTCTTTTCATAGCAATCCCGTATAAAATGATATAGAATGTCGATATGTTTCGTTTTAGAATGTTGTACGGGATTCTTGGTGATACTAATTGCAGCAGAATTATCAATCAAAATAGGAGTAGTAAGAAACTTCAAACCGTAGTCGCGAAGATGTTGTTGTATCTTAATAGCCTGGGAACAGCAACTCGAGGCTGCAACATACTCAGCTTCGGCGGTTGAAGTGGAGACCGTGGTCTGCTTCTTACACTGCCAGGAAACAAGCCGGTTTCCTAAAAATTGACATCCTGCAGTCGTTGATTTGAAGTTGATCTTGCATCCTCCATAATCTGAGTCTGAGTAGGCAGTAAGATCGAAAGTATCATCCTTGGGGTACCACAACCCGATGTCTGGATTTCCCCTCAAATACTGAAGAATTCTCTTGACTGCAGCTAGGTGAGTCACTCGTGGACTTGCTTGATACCTAGCACAAAGACAAACAACAAACATAATATCAGGGTGAGAAGCCGTTAAATACATTAAAGAACCAATCATGGAACGATAAAGGGTAGGATTAACGGAATCCTCCAATTCATCCGGTGATAAATTGTGTCCTACTGGAAGAGGAGTATAAGGGATTTTTCCGGCAGAAATCTTGAATCGGCTCAAGATGTCATTCACATACTTAGTCTGGTGAATAAAAATTCCGTGAGCAGACTGGTGAACCTGCAACACTAAAAAGAAATTCATCTCTCCCATCGAGCTCATCTCGAACTTTGTTTGCATGGACTTCTCGACCTCCTTACACAATGTGTCGTTTGTAGACCCAAAAATAATATCGTCGACATAAATTTGGACTAGAAGAAGATCGTCACCAACAGTTTTATGAAATAAAGTGCAGTCAACAGTTCCTCGTTTGAAGCCATTATCTGTCAGATGGTCGGCGAGCAAGCCATACCAAGCTCTCGGGGCTTGATGTAGACCATACAGGGCCTTGTTTAATCGGTAAACACGGTCCGGATAATCAGGATCTTCAAAACCAGGTGGTTGTTGGACAAACACTTCCTCGTGTAATTCACCATTGAGAAAAGCACTTTTAACATCCATTTGATGGACCTTGATATTCTTATAAGCTGCATAAGCCAGGAAGATTCGAATCGACTCTAATCTTGCAACTGGAGCATATACCTCTGTGTAATCAATACCCTCTTGCTGATGAAAACCTTGCACCACTAGACGTGCTTTGTTTCTGACAATCACCCCTCGATCGTCCTTCTTACACTTAAATACCCACTTAGTCGGAATGGCTTTCTTGACTCTAGCAGGTTTGTCTATTAAATCCCAAACACCTAAACGTGCAAATTGCTGTAATTCTTCTTGCATAGCTTCTACCCAAGAAGGATCTTCAAGTGCCTTACGAGCTGTCGTTGGCTCAACTTGAGATAGAAAGCAAGAGAATTTAGCAAGATTCACAATTCCCGAAGAATGTAAGTTAGTGTAAGCACACAATATGTTATTATCACTTGACGAAGCAACTTGATGACGTGTACGAACGCCCACATCAAGTTCTCCAATGATATTTTCCTGTGGATGATATCCATGAATCCGAAGAATGGGATTCTCAGGAACAACAACATTATCAAATAATTTAGTGTACTGTTCACCCAACTCGGGAGATGAAACATTATCACTGTCAAGATCAATAACTTGAACTTCAGCTTGATCATCATCAGAAGAAGTAGAAACATTATCAATAGCAACTGGAAAAACAACTTGAGGTTCTTCAGTTGGAGCATCTGGTTGAGCTTCAACTTCATTAGAACTTGAAGATCTTGGAATGGTCAGATGATCTTCAAAGTATGCTCGAACCAGATCTTCATCAATATGTTCAGTCGAAGGAGTACATGAATTAAATAAATTATCGTAGTCAAACATCCAGTCTGGACCTTTCCCTTGAGGAGGAGTTGTGTACTTTTGACAGTCCACATGGTACCTTTCTTCGACACAACCAGATGTGAAATTAAAAACCCTTTTCTTTGGAGATGCATATCCCAAGAAATACCCTTCGATAGCTTTTTCTTCAAATTTACCCGAATCCTTCTTCAACATTGTACATGGACACCCAAATGGTTCCAGGTACTTTAAATTAGGTTTTCTATTATTTAAGATCTCGTAGCTTGTCTTCTTGAGGCGTTTCACAGTTAGAACTCGATTAAGCGTATGAGAACCTGTATTCACTGCCTCATTCCAGAATTGGACAGGAAGCTTAGAATCATCGAGCATTGTGCGTGCAGCTTCAATCAGAGTTATATTTTCCTTTCAGCAACACCGTTTTGTTGAGGTACATAAGGTGCACTATATTCTCTGTGAATTCCCTTTTGAATACAAAAGAAATCCAATATAGTGTTTTTGAATTCAGTACCATTATCACTTCGGATTCTCCTCACCTTTTGTTTATACAGTGATTCGATCTTAGTAATAAGGTTTTGTACCAAAACCGGAGTTTGATCCTTCGAACTCATAAATAACACCCAAGAGTATCTTGAATAATCATCAGTCACTACAAGACAATACCAGTCTCCAGAAATACTCACACGATTCACTGGACTAAATAAATCCATATGAAGTCGTTCAAGAGGAGTATAAATGGAATTCAATAACTTAGAGGGATGTGCCTTCTTCTTCTGCTTGCCCTTTTTGCATGCAACGCAGTGATCGGATAACTTAAAATTCTTTAACGAGACACCCTCAACTAAGTCATTTTTCATTAAATAATTCATCTTTCTGAGATGTAAGTGACCCATTCTATGATGCGATAGAATCGAGTCTTTCTCGGTTGCTTTCGAGACAAAACATGTTTCGATCGATGTGGATACTTTAGAACTCATATTTAAGACATAAATATCATTTGATCGTGGTGATCGCATGACAACCATGTCCTCGGGAATAACATAACCCGGTTTCAAGATAAGACATTCTTTTTCAGTAAACATCGTAGTGTACTTTTTATCACAAATCTGCGATACACTCAATAAGTTATGATCAACTTTGTTGCAATAATTCAATTTCTCAAACGTAATGTGACCATTTGAAACTTCACCATCTTGTGTGATCATGCCCCCAGAATTCCCTGCAAATGCTACATAACCCCCTTGAATATTTCTCACATTTGATAAGAGGTTGAGATTTCCAGTGATATGACGAGAACATCCGCTATCCATGATCCAGTTTTCACCAGAAATGGTATTGGATGAACCCTACACACAAACAAAAGTGATTAGTTCAAAAAGGCATCCCAGGCCTCAGTCTTGGGCACCTTTTGGTTTTCTCTTTAATCATTAACTTTAACAGATTTCAATTGTTTTTCAGCCACTTGTGAATAAGTTACCAGCTTCCTAGACTTTCGTCTTATGTAAGCTGCCTGAACAATGTTTGAATTCTTGTTTTGACATATGGGTTCAGTTGGAACGAATTTTGGTTTCACTTGACCGTGTGTCTCATTGACATGAAGAACCTTCTGAGGATTCACATTAGAGAACAAAATATGAGTATCATCAGCATACGACACAGGTCGTTTCAAAATCTCCTTGACCAATGGAATTGGCTTAGATTTGTCCTTGATAAAAGGATGAAGATTGTGATAGTTCTGCTGACTACAATTTCTCACAACATGACCTTGTTGACCACAAAGAAAACAACTTCGCATGTCTACATGATAATGTTGAGAAGTAATTGGAATAAATGATGCAGATGGTTGAAGATGACTCACATTTTTAGTCATGCTCTTAGGAAACTCATCAGATAATTCAGATTTCTTCTTTAAATAAAAATCTAAATTAGAACAGTTCGAAAAACTTTTTAGTGTATCTGTCCCAGTTGACTTCACAAAGTTAATTTTCTTAGCTTGTTTTAAAAGTTGTTTTGCCTTAGTCAATGGGTCAGATTGAACTGATGTTTTTGTTTGAGCATACACACGTTCAAGTTCTTGAAAAGTTTCATTGACAAAAACACTCTCAATAAGTTCAGGTTTGATAATACTTATTGGAATATATTTTTCAGTGAACATCGTATCCATTCCTTTTAACTTAAAAACTCTAGCCGATGAAGACTTAGAACTCGGAGGATTAATGAAACGCATTAAGTCCTCGTCAGAAATCTTTGGTTTAACTGACTTCTTTGCCCTCACTGGTTTGGTTTTCACAGTTTCTTCCTTGTTCATTTGAGAATTGAGTGAACCATACACAGCTTCCTCAAACTCTTGAGGTTCGCAAAGAATATGATTAGAACTAGGAATGTTCTTATTCTTGTGTATAATCTCAGGTTCAAACACATCCTCAATAATCACTTTGTCAACATTTTCAACAAAGACTTTTTTACTTTCCACATGAGGTTTTTGAGGAGCAACTTGGGGTTTGACAATTTCAGGTTTAATCAATTTAGGTTTTTCAGAAATCTCGGAATCTTTTTGAGTCAAATCCTCTTCTTTTCTTGCAAAAGGATTAATTTTATAATCATTATGAAAAGGTGGTGGAATTTCAAAAAACCAATACCTTTCTTGGAATCTTTTTGTTTTCCAGATACTTCAATAATTTCATTCAACAGAAAAGATGAATTCCTAAATTTCCCCAATTTGTTCTTCAACTCAAGAACCTCATTCTCAAGCTCAGTTATCTTAGAACGATGTTTCAAAATTTCCTGAAACTTTTGGTCATTAATGGTCATTTTCACAGATAACTTGGCTTTGAGATCGTGGTTACTTGTCGACAATGTTTCAATCTTTTCTCGAGATCTCCTTTGAGATTCAAGAGATTGTCGATAAGTATCCTTAAGAGAAGCAATTTCTCTTATAAGATTATCATTTTGATTTTTCAATGCTTCTAACTTAGATTTGTTAGATTCACAGTCAACACATGATGCTTTAACAAATGAAGTAGCAGAAATAGAGTTACTAACCTCATTGATCTTGGCAATGCAAGCAAACATTGATTCAGAAGACTTGTCGCAAGAGTCGTCAGAATCAGATCCAGAATCATTATCGGAAGACATCTCACTACCAGTAGCATCTTGACAATCTTTATGTAACCCAAACATAGCCAAATTTGCTTGAACATCATTGCATAGTAACCGTTGTGACCAATCAGTTCCATCTACTAACATTGCTTGTGTTGTAGATGAAGATGGTTTCTTTTCAGCATCACTTCCATATGGTGTAGAAGCATTTTGACTTTGACCACGAGGTCCAGTGTATTCTTTCCTTGGTTTGTCACATTCCTTCGCGAAATGCCCAAATTCTTGACAATTATAACACTTTACTTTTAATTTGTCAAAACCTAACTTCTTGTTTAAAGTTGGAAGATCTTTTCCAGTTCTCTGCATGAATCTTTTAACTTTACAAACGATCATAGCCATGTTCCATTTTAAATCCACGATTTCTAGATCATTTGGATCTATCTGATCATAGTCCTCATCTGTTAAATCACTTGTGGCAATCTTACTACTCACTAAGTTTTCATATGAAGATATAAAAGCTGTCAGAAAAACAAAGTTTTGCTCAGCTTCCTTCATATTAACACTAGGTGGTGTAGCAAATGGATTGGTATTAGTTGAACTTCCAGAACCACCCGAATTACCAGCAGAGTAGAAACAAACTTTTGGATCATTAAACATAGTTGATTCTTTTTCACTTGCAGCATAAGTAAGAAAAGCAGTGATTGGAGAGATCGTTGAACTAAGAGGCATACTTCCACCATAGAAAGCTGGATCTTGATTTTCTTTGGAGGATTTTTGACACTTAAGATCATATTCTCTAGCTTCGATCTTTTGTAGAAATTCAAGTGCCGTCAAGTCTTCATTCACAAAATAGTTATTTTCTTTCAAAACCATTAGAAATGTTGAGTAGGAACTTGGAAGCACACTTTTAATAGTGTCAATTTTATCACTTTCAGAAATTTCCATTTTCATCTTTTCCATTTCAGCAATTAAATGACTAAATCTTGTAGTCATCTCTTCAACTGTTTCTCCCTTCAATAGATTAAAGTTTCGAAACTGAAACTTGAGCATCACTTTCTTACTCTCAACTGTGTTTCCCATGCTTCTCATACGCAGATGTTGAAATAAAGACGCACATCTCTTGATACTACCAACTTGATGAAAGATATTTTCTGGTAATGCCATAGTCAAAGTAGAATACGCTTTTATCTCGATTTCTAAAGCTTTCTTCTCTTCTTGTGAGTATTGAGAAACGGCTTTAGGAGTATACCCAATAGTATCATCACCAATCATTGGTGCCACATAAACTTCATCAAGACAATATGAGCAGTCAGGATGAACAGAACCCAAATGTGCACGAAATCGAGGTTCCCACTTGGCAAAGTCACTGAACTTCATCAAACGTGGACATTTAGAATGTGAACCTATCTCGGTATCAAGTTGCAACATCTGTTGAATCAACATGTTTTGAGACGCTAATGCATACATACCAGCCATTTTTGAAAAATTTAAGTGTTTAACGAATCAAATAGTGAAATAGCTTAACGAATCAGTGAACAGTTATAGCGAACTGTGAACAATGTTTAACGAATCAACCCTTAACGAAGTTAAGACTGATTAGCAACGAAGTACCTTAACGAATGAGGTGAGTGTTTTAGCGAATCAAAAGTCAACTTAACGAGTCAACTTAACGAATCACAAATAAAGTTAATGAATCAACCAAATGGCGAAACAGATAACGAATGAGATGAAGGTTTAGCGAATCACAAGTCAACTTAGCGAATCACAAGTCAACTTAAAGAATCACAGGTCAACTTAACGAATCACAAGTCAACTTAACGAATTGACCAAACGAATCATAAAGGATTAGTTTAGCGAATCAGATGATAATCAGTAACGAATCACTAAGAAATGCTTAGCAAATTAATATAACGAATCAGCTACAGTTAATTAGCGAATCACACTATAGCGAATCAGGTTGTTACAACCGTTTGTAACAAACTCTGACACCTTATGCCACGTGGCAAAGGTTGTTATAACACAAATCCCAAGAAGAACACGTGTCACACAATCGGTTAATCTAGTTAACGAACTAGATAACACGAACCAATAGCTCACATGAATTGATTAACGAACTAGGTAGCGAAGTAACACAGTTGATAACGAATCACCATGAAACATATAGCGAATCACCAGAAAGAAGATAACGAATTACATTCATCTTCAAATCTTCAAATCTTCAAACAATTTTTCCAGAAATTTTGAAGATTAAACCCAGAAACCAAACAATAACAAATTCGTAATACAACCTCGTTACTCAACTAAAATGCACAAATAACCTACCAAAATCCTCGTAAACCAAAACCGAATCCAATACACATAATCTCGTATCCGATTAACACCTTAAACCAAATCAATTTGACCAAAAACACACCCCTTTTTCAGACTTAAACCGAATCCAAATCCAAAACACACAAATCCAATCCACACCTCAATTCCTTTAATCCACACCTATCCAATACCTTAACTAACACAAACTCAATCCAAATTATCCATAATTCAATTAATTCAAATCAAAATTGATTCAAAACCAAACAAAACCGAAAAACTTAATAACAATAACAATTAAAACACCAAATCAAGTGTAATGAGCACCAACAGCTCTGATACCAATATATTAGATGAATAATGTTAAGGTGAAGCTTGAGAGAGAGCAATTACTCAAAGACTCTTTTTCTCAACTCATTTATTAAAGTGAACAGTAGTTCACTATATATAGAAGGTGACCTGGTTCGCTAACATCCCCTAGCGAACCAGCTTCCCCTTCGTTACATAAATTATCATAACGAACTACCCCCTGATTCGTTAACATCCCCTAACGAATCAGGAGGGAATACATTATAATGTCTTATTTCGCTAACATCCCTAGCGAACTAGACTTAACCTTAACGAACTAGTTAATAATAAACATTAAATATTACATTAATTAATAAATAAAACATTAACGATAAATACAAAGACTCTAGACGCAAAACCGTGCACTAACAATTTCATCAGTCGAGGACACGTGGAATGAGATCCAATTTCTGTGTCCAATTGTAAAATTTGCTGCATGAGTACGTTTTGAGAAGCTAATGCATACAAACCAGTCATCTTGATAAGTAACAATCAATCAAACTTCAAGGACTAAATATGAAAATATGTTAACGAATTGGGAACAGTAGTTGTAACGAATTAAAGATAACGAATCAATTTGTACGAATTGATTGTTATCTAAGTAACGAACAAGAAACAGTAACGAATCAGGTAACGAATTAGCTTATGACGAAATGGTAACGAAGCACTAACGAACTGAGTTAACGAATCAGTAAAGAACGGAGTCAACGAATCAGGTCAAGTTGACGAAGCAATCTAACGAATTAGATTAACGAATCCAACTTCAATGTAACGAATCAAAGTAACGAATCTCTAAGTCAACCTAACGAATCAAAGTAACGAATCTCTGAGTCAACCTAACGAATCAGAGTAACGAATCAATGATTCAAAGTGACGAATCAAAGAGTACGAAGTAGCTACAGTTGATAACGAATCAACTATAGTTAGAGAATCAGGTTGTTAGAAACGGTTGTAAGAAACTCTGACAAACTTTGCCACGTGGCAAAAGTTTGTTAGACACAAGGCTAACAAATCAGACCACATGTCTGACGAACTAAAAAAAAAGAATTAGATTGTATAACGAATTAAGATGACAAATTAAAGATTATAACGAAGCTTCAACCAGATAATGAAGATATTCAAACCTTCATAATCAATTTCTAGATTTCTGGAAAATGTAGAACACCCGAAAAACCCAACAAATCCGTAATACTTCTCTGATACAACACCAAATCGTGCAAATAATATATCAAATTACTCGTAACCTCATCGCTAAACCAAACCACAACAAGTCGTATACCATTTCAATCAATTTCGAATCCAATTGTACCAAAAGCAATCCCTTGTTTCGGACAAATCAGATCTGAATCTTAACCAACCCAAATCCAATCCAATCACCAATTCCAATCAACCACACACTTCCAATACCTTACCGAACACAATTCAACCTCAGATCAGTCCATAACCAACCAAATCAACATCTAATTTGACTAAATTTAAACCGAAACTAAATAACATCAAACTTATACGATTAAACCTTCAATTAACAAATTATAACACCTGTTCAAGAGCAATCGAACACCGAAAGCTCTGATACCACTTGTGAAGACCTACCAAGGATCTATCCGCGTCGATACATCAATTAAACAATACGAACACGAATACGTTAAATACGCTTTATTACATTAATGGTGGAATAGATACATTATAGATAGAAATAACTTATGGAGAGAATAATAACTTAGACATAGATCTCACATCTCTCGTGTGTGTCATCACTCTATGTCCACACTCAATTATGAACGAGAGCTACCTATTTATAGGCCAAAGCTCCATTTCGTTAAGTTAGTCTAATTCGTTATAGCTTAATAACTTAATGAACTAGCCATCATTCGTTATGCCTCCATAACGAATGAGGCCTCCATTCGTTATGATTCCATAACGAATTGGCTTATAACTTAACTAACAGTCTAGTCTATAACGAATGGACCTCATTTGATATACAACTCATAGCGAAGGGGCCATTTTACATTAAATATACATTAAATATAAAGACTAGACAACCTATAACTTATTCGATTGCTACGGACACCAAAATCGTGACTAACAAGAGTTTTAGCTATAAAATAATATGGAAAAATTATAAATTTATAAATATAAATATTTATAATTTTATATGTTCAAACTGTTTATGTATTATATATTTGCTACTGATTTTAAAATATAAAAGTATAAAACACAAATGAAGTGTGATCCGATATAAATAATATTAACATACTAAACATACAAAATTTAGCGTAATTACAGTTTTGAATTAAAGTAATTATATTATAAAAAATATAACAGTGTGATAGTAATCACTCTATTAATAATTACACTCGTATTAACATTGTTAGTATGTTTCATAAAAATTATTTATATATAGTAAAAGAGAAAGTTGGTATCAGGTTTTATGATTTTCATACATATTAGATATATTTGTGCAACTACAACAGCTAACTTGATTTTGGTGCATTGGCTTTGGTGCTGTTATTAAGGTAGTGTTTCTTGAGTTGACCTAACTTCGATACATGGTACAGTAAGATTGTTTTTCCTCTTTTTTTTCATACATTTCACACTCATCCAACCATTTTTGTTTGGTTTTGTTATCTTAGGTTTTGGTGCAAACATAATGGTAAACTGACATAACATTAATTTTATTTTCTTATCTACTTTTTTGTTTTAAGCGATCGAGTTCTCGCAGCCTCACCGTCTTAACTCTCGGGACCGACAACACTCGGGTTTGAACAACGCCTAGATTTAGACACGATGCTACCCCATTGGTCCACCTCATTTTTTATATATTTTTCACTTTGGTTCTGATATCGTGACGAACGTAAACGAACAATTTTTTTTGGTCTCGACACCACAACGAGCATGACGTAAAACAACCAAATTCTTGTGGCTCGCCACCTCAACAACCGCGACCGCTCGGGTTTTACCAACGCCTGATGCCACCCATCGGTCCACCTCAATTTTGATTTTATCTTTTGTTTTATTTTTCGTACCGTAATGAACGCAATAGAAATCGTAACATACATGATGGGAACTGACCCAATTCATGTAGACTTACCGCCACAACGTCCAAGACATACAACGCCCGGGTTTTACTAACGTTGCTTATACCTTAACGAATGTAACCAACACTGGCTGAATTCACGTCAACACACTGTCATAACACTCGGGTTTACCAACGTACGGATACCAATAGCTGGGTTTTGCCGCTACTTTTTTTTTATTTTATTTATTTTAAGCATGTTAACTTAACAAATTATGTTTTTGTTTTTGTTCCAACGCCGTAACAAAAGTAGCAAATATTCATCGAATTCGTGTTAACCCCTTCGCTTCTATGTTTGGGTTTTACTGATCGATTTGCCCGCACAACCGGATAGTTTACTAGTATATAGTAAATGTGACTTTTGGTGCCACAAAAATGATTGTGTCATGAACTCATGATTTAATATATATTAGTCTATTAGATATTTAGAAATGTGAACACAAAGTAAGTTATACCTGGATGGTAGTGGGTGTTTTGGTTTAATGCTCTTCAGCACATTTGCCATGTTTCGATTCTTGGGTAATTTACTAACAATGACAATGTTTATTTTTTTTCTTTATACCAACTGACGGTCAAATTAATTTTTTTGTTATTTTTATTTGTTTTAACCGATCAAAATTGCGTACTCTGACCACTTCAACGCCCGGGATCGATAATTATCGGGTTTGAACGACGCCTTGGTTTAGTGATCCCGCCACCCCATTGGTCCACGTCAATCTTTTTATATATATTCGCTTTAATTCCGGTATCATGACGAATGTAATCGGACAATTTTTCAACGAGCCTGACGTAAGCCGACCAAATTCATATAGACTCACCACCTCAACGATCGCGACCGACAACGCTCGGGTTTTATTAACACCCGATTATAACGACCTACGACACCCCATTGGTCCACCCCAACTTTTTTGTTAGTTTTTGTTTTAGTTTGGTACCATAATGAACGTATCCGAACCATAATAGACATGAAGAAATCTGTCCGAGCTCACGGCCTCAACGTTCAAGGCCGACAACGCCCGGGTTTTACCAACGTTGCTTATACTGTAATGAATGTAGCTGATATTGATCGAATTCATGTCGACTCACTGTTGGGTTTTACCAACATCCATGCATACTTTTTTTAAAACATGTTAATTTAACGAACCTTTTTACATTTAGTTTCAATATCATAACGAACGTTGCAAATATCCATCAAATTCGCGTTGACTCTCCGCTACCACCCTTAGGTTTTACCGACTGATTTCCTCGCACAACGCGCGTGTAATTTACTAGTTAACGGTATATGATTCAAACACGACACAAATTATGTAAATATTTATTATTTCTAGATGAAAAGTCTGACTTTTCTTTGTGCCGACAGCCGACCTGTCCATGCATTGGCGTAGCTTAGTTGGGGCCAGGGGTGGCCTCGGCCCCCTCCGTTTTTTCGCTCGGTGGTGTAAATTTATTCTTTTTCGGCCGAAAATTTTTATACATAGTGTAAATTTATCCGTTTTCAACCAAAATTTTGAGTCCGACCCCCTCTGTTTTTCGCTCGGTAGGGTAAATTTATCCTTTTTCGGGCGAAAAGTTTTATACATAGTGTAAATTTATCCGTTTCCAACCAAAATTTTGAGTCCGGCCCCCTCTGTTTTTCGCTCGGTAGGGAAAATTTATCCTTTTTCGGCTGAAAATTTTTATACATAGTGTAAATTTACCCGTTTTCAACCGAAATTTTGAGCCCGGCCTCTCCGGTTTTATGCTCGGTAATGTGTATTTATCTTTTTTTGGCAGAAATTTTTATGCATAGTGTAAATTTACTCGTTTATGACCGAAATTTTGAGCCCGCTCTCTCTACTTTATGAATTTGTTTATACATATTGAGTCCGGTCCCTTCGACATGTATGTCCAAGCTTCGCCACTGTGTCCATGGTGGCTCCATGCCTTTAGTTGAATATTTATCATCATGTATTCACCAACCAATTAATGTTCATCCATCGTTCAATTTTTCCATCTTTTTTTAAAGTTCATCTTTTGTAGTTTCAATCTATACTTGGACTACTACGTTCTGCCCCATCAGTGCTTACGGGTATTGCTACTAACGATATGAAGCATTCCAAGCCCTCTGCAAACTCGGCCGTACAATGGTCACAACCATGCAGTCAATTCGAATTTCATGAAATTCTTTCAGCAACAGAAAACTTTGACGAGTCATTGGTAATTGGAGTTGGGGGTTTTGGAAAAGTGTACGAAGGTAATGTTGTCAATGGATCAATAAGTGTTGTTGCCGCGGTAAAACGATTGGATTCAATGTCCAATCAAGGGCCAACCGAGTTCTGGGCTGAAGTTGAAATGCTTTCCAAGTTACGTCACTGTCATCTTGTCTCTTTGATTGGTTATTGTAGTTATGGTAAAGAGATGATACTAGTTTATGAATATATGCCCAATGGAACACTTGAAGATCATCTTCATAAACTCAATACCCCTCTTTCTTGGATCCAGCGACTCAAGATATGCATAGGTGCGGCTCGTGGGCTAGACTACCTTCACACTGGCACGGGTAATGAGTTTGGAATCATACACCGGGACGTAAAGAGCTCCAACATTTTGTTAAATAAAAATTGCGCTGCTAAAATTTCGGATTTTGGGCTGTCTAAAATGGTCTCAATGGATCAGCAAACGATTTATGTCAACATACTTGTTAAAGGCTCTTTTGGGTATATTGATCCGAATTATTTCGCTACCGGAAAGTTGACGAGGAAGTCTGATGTTTATGCATTTGGGGTGGTCTTGTTGGAAGCGTTGTGCCGGAAGAGGGCGCTAGATAAAAGTCTTGATTGGGGAATAGCAACATGGGCTCAAGAATCTATCAAAGAAGGGCCTTTGAAGCATATAATTGATCCGGATATAAGGGATGAGATATTCCCAAAATGTTTGAAGGGGTTTGTTCGAATCGTAGAAAGATGTTTGGATAACCATCCGAAACACCGTCCTACCATGGCTGAGGTTATCTTGTTGTTATTTACGTATTATTGTTCGTTTAATCGATCTCGTGGCCCTCAATTGGTATCAGAGCGAGGCTCTAAGAAAACCTCAAATTCGGAACCCTAATCGGTGGTAAGAACAAAAGAGAAAGAACATACCTACAGATTAGAAGACGGAGAAGAAGAAGCACCAATTGAAAGAATCGATTGGCGAAGTTCCGATCAAAGGAGAATCCGATTAATTTGAAATCGGTGGCGTTGGAAAAAGGGAACGGAGGAAACATAGTGGTTTTGATTTTGTAAAATATGTTTACAAAAGTCAAACGTACATATACATATATACTTTTAATAAAAGTAAATTCATTGTTTTATTTAAGAAAAAATTAAATGGAAAAGTAATTGTTTTAAAACAATTATATTTGGAAGTAAATAAATTCAAGAATTTGATTTTGGAATGTAACATCCTATTTTTGGTTATACTAATAAAATAAATTTCGCTTATTTCATAGTGGGTCGTTATCGGTTTAGATGAATAGAATATGAGTTGGGCTAGTGTTGGGTGAATGGATATGGGTTATGGACTTGGGTTATAAAAAGAAAGAAGGAAAGACCATGGGCTTAAGCCCATGATCCCTAAATATATAAAACATAATCACCATTAATTCCCTCATTTTACACATATTCCATACACCTCCCAAAAACACACACTTAAGCTCTCTCTCTCTAGCCAAAACATTGAAGAATAACCGATCCCGATCCAAGGTATGATAGTATGATATTGTATGAGCTTAAACCCGTTGTATATAATCACAAAACGACGAGCCGACACCGTTACATCGTTAAAGTCACGAGATTCTGGTGAAATCGGGTATAAATCGAACCTAAGATGAGCTTAGGGGTCACCCTAGCTCAGATCTAGGTCGAACGGGACGAAAAACGATGAAAAACGGTGTAAAATGGTGAAAATACGTTTTTCCGGTGAGTTTTACGGTATTCCGGCAATGGCGGCGCTGGAAAGGCGGTACCGGAAAAACATGTACGAGGTTGTCAGGGAATGTTCTGACATTCCCTGACCTAACCCTAGTTCGCTATGGAAACCTAACGAATTAAAAGGTGATTCGTTAGTTAATTCGTATAAGGGGGCATAACGAACTAGCTCTAGTTCATGTCTGATTCGTTAAGGGAAAGGGTAACGAATTACCCTTGATTCGTGACAGTTAGTTCGTTAAAAAAAAAATAACAAATTAGAATGTCCAATTCGCTACTTGGACCTGTTCGCTATATGGACTGATTCGGTAAGGAGTCCAGTTCGTTAAAGGGTTCAAGTCGTTATAGGAACCAATTCGCTAAGATAAGCTAATTCGTTATGAACCAGTAACGAATTAGAAGTTTAACGGAATGACAATAACAGTCCCTGGACTTAGAAAAGAATGATTTAGTTACAAAGAAGCCCTTGGACTTTAAGTAGCAAATTATTTAATGATTCAAAATCCTAATGAAAAATGTGTTAAGGCAGTTAATGAAAATAAAATTTTTCCAAACTTACCTGGTAGCTTAACCCCAGCCAGGGACTCGGCACCTTGGACCCCGTAAACGGTGAGTTTCTAGCCCCACTTCCTTGTTATGTTTTCGGGGTTGTGTGCATACTTGATGTGATAGTCAGTACACTTACCATAGGTGGTAAGTGTATGCCTTGTATGATTTATGTATGACGATTGCTTAACGGTGCCTGAACGATATTCGGATATTGCATGTGCCGTCAAGTGTTAGTTAAAGGTATGATTGATAGGTATGATGTATGAATGACGTATATATGAATATGTATGATGTGTGAACAATGTATGTATGAAAAGTTGATGGTACAAGAACGCTCTTCGGAGATTGCACATATCGTCAAGGAAAGTATGTAAATGACAGGTATGTATAGTAGCACGGATGTAGGAAACCGACCCTAATAACGTCGGCGAATGAAGGGAACCGACCCTAATAGTATCGGCGAATGTAGGGAACCGACCCTAATAATATCGGAGAACATAGGGAACCGACCCTAAGAATATCGGAAAAGGTTATAGGGCGGAATGCTCTTTATAACGTATATGTATGAATGAAAGTATGTAAGTAAGTACGAAAGAAAGAATGAAAGTACATATGTAAGTAAGTATGTAAGAAGATATGAAGGTATGTACCTCCGGGTGCATATGCTAGTATGAGAATGTATTGTATGTCTTGTGATTAACTAGAACTCACTCAGTGTAGCTGACTTTTAGTATGCACGTAGGTGAGTAGAATGAGGCAACTTACTTGAGGGGAAGCACATGGCATGGATTTGAAGACACTGGCATCAAAATGAAGTGTTATGTTATGAAGTTTTTAAAAGACAATGTTTTAAGTTTAAATGATTTGAATGTTCGTTAAAGAAAAGAATGATGGATATGTAATATATTGGTTGAAGTTTAATATTTCCTCGAAAGTTTTAATTAACTCTGATATTTAGAACTGTGATTATGAGTAAATCCAACGTTAAAGTGAGGCACCGGTAACGGAGCCTTACAAGTTGGTATCAGAGCAAAGTTCGAGAGATTTAAGCATCCTACATGCTTAGACTCGAACAGAGAATGGGATTAAAGTATGAAAAGAAAGAAGATACCAGTACGAGAATGCCATGTTTCACTCAAGCAAGCTAAGTAAAGGTAAAGTATGTGATTAAATTCACACGTAAAGTAGAATGATGAATAAATGTTCGTGTAGTAGCTAAATAAAGAATGTATGAATGCTAGCTTAATTTCTAGGGATAGGGTATGTGATGATATGAACTGTTTGATTGTCTAACTGTTAGAAATAGAACTAGCACAAATAGACTCATAAGAGGAAGTGTATAGGACACGGAAAGTAACGTGATCAGCTAATCACAGCTGGCCACTTTTATAACCTGTTAGCCTTACTATCCTTGTACTAAGTGGTTCCTTAAGTGATGACGTTTGTGTTTCCGTGTAAAATATGAATGGCTGGAGCTAAGAAAGCTGCTGGAAAATGAGGGCGTACAGGACGTCATGGTAGGCCACGTGTTGCCCGAGAGCCGTCAGTAGAGGCCGCTACTAACAATGAAGGCGAAGGAAGTGCAGCCAGTGGGAATCCGAGTAACAACGAAGGGTATCAACTTGACCCTGCCGTTCAAGCTGCCATTGCTTAGGCGGTAGCAGCTGCTACGAAGAAGTGGAACCCTGAAAAGTCTGCTGAGAAGTCGGGGGAGAAGAGTAAGAAGGATGATGAGGAGGAGAAGGAGGAATCAGGTGTGGTTAAGTCGATAAAGGTTGATGATAGGAAAAGGGGCCGTGGTGGATGCAACTATAAGTCTTTTAAAGGCTGTGATCCACCAAAGCTAACTGGCTTGGAAGACGCAATCGCTACTCTCCAATGGATAACCGCGATGGACAAAATTATCCGAATTAGCGAATGCCGTCCCGACCAAGCTGTGGGGTATGCTACCCAATCATTCGGTGAGGAGGCGATGTACTGGTGGGAGACAGTTGAGCAAAGGAAGAGTCGAGAAGAGGTCAAGGCCTTTAGATGGGACGAGGTGGCTATGGATGAGAAGAAGGAGAAGAAGTGGGTCGCGCCACTCAGATGTGGAACCCCAAGAACAAGCAACCAAGAGTGTGGGAGAAAAGGTCATGTAGGACGTGTGGAAAGATGCACGCTGGAGAGTGCAAGTGGGGCACTGGGTTTGAGGTGTGCCGCAAGTGAGGAAAGTCCCATGGTGGGGAGTGTAGATCAGGGTCAAATGCCTGCTACAAATGTGGTAAGATGGGGCACTTTGCTCAAGATTGCTATGCGAAGACCGCGTGTTATAAGTGCGGACAGACATGTCACTTGGCGAGGACTTGTACGAGTGGTGAAGCAGGAGGGAGTGAGAAGAAAGATGCTATCAAGCAAGGCCGAGAACTAGAGCCTACATGCTGACCCAGGAACAAGCTAGGCAAATTCCTGATGTTGTGACTGGTACGTTCTTAGTAAACGGTATTTCTGCTTCAGTATTATTTGATTCGGGTGCGAATATAAGTTTTGTAGCCACGACATTTAGTAAACTAGCTAAAATGAAATGTTGCCGAGTGTCTGAAACCTTCATAGTAGAAACCGCTAGTGAGACCTCGGTGAAAGTAACGAAAATGGTTAAGGACTGTAAGATAGAATTAGAAGGACATGAGTTCCCTGTTACCTTGTATGTCATGACCTTAAGAGGGTTCGATGTAGTTTTGGGAATGGATTGGTTGTCCGAGTATGAAGCTCAAATAGTATGTAAGAGTAGGATAATAAAGCTAAAGTCCTTGGATGGCAGTGCGGTGACGGTTTATGGTGATAAGGAATGTTCAGGGCTTAACGTCATTTCAATGATAAAAGCCGAAGGATTATTAAGACGAGGGTGTGGTTCCTACCTGGCGTATGTTGTCAACGCTATAGCCGAGACAAAAGAAATGAGAGATGTCCCTATAGTGCGCGATTACCCAGAAGTATTTCCTGAGAATCTTCCTGGGTTGCCACCGGAGCGAGAGATAGAATTCCAGATAGACTTAGTACCAGGAGCCCAGCCCGTCGCGAAAGCGCCTTACCATCTAGTGCCGTCTAAGATGAAAGAATTGATGTCCCAACTGCAAGAACTCCTCGACAAAGGTTTCATAAGACCAAGTGTTTCTCCTTGGGGCGCGCCAGTGTTGTTCGTGAAGAAGAAAGATGGAAGCATGAGAATGTGCATAGACTATCGCGAGTTGAACAAGCTTACGGTAAAGAATAGATATCCTTTGTGAAGGATTGACGATCTGTTTGACCAACTGCAAGGGTCAAGTTGGTTCTCACGAATAGATCTCAGATCAGGCTATCATCAGTTGAAAGTGAAAGAGGCAGACATCCCTAAAACAGCGTTTCGGACGCGGTATGGACACTACGAGTTCCTCGTAATGTCGTTCGCTCTAACGAATGCTCCCGCAGCATTTATGGATATGATGAATAGGGTGTGTCGGCCAATGTTGGATAAGTCGGTTATTGTCTTCATCGACGATATATTGATTTATTCCAAAAGCAAGTCGGATCACGCTGAGCATCTGCGAGAAGTATTGGAGACTCTGAAGAAAGAGAAGTTGTATGCTAAGTTTTTGAAATGCTTGTTCTGGTTGCGAGAAGTGCAATTTCTAGGTCACGTGATTAATCCTGAAGGGATTACCGTGGACCCAGCTAAGATTGAAGCGATAACTAATTGGAAAACTCCACAGAATCCGACTGATATACGAAGCTTCCTAGGGTTAGCTGGCTACTATAGGAGATTCATCGAAGGTTTCTCCAAGATAGCCGCATCGTTGACCGGCATGACTCGAAAGTCGATAGTATTCAGTTGGGGTAAGTTTCAAGAAGAAGCTTTTTAGGATTTAAAGAAGAGACTCACTCAAGCTCCAATCCTTGCTTTACCCGATGGTGACGAGGATTTGGTTGTTTGCACTGATGTTTCGCATCGTGGGTTAGGTTGCGTGTTGATGCAACGTGGAAAGGTGATAGCTTACGCGTCTAGACAGTTGAAAGTCCATGAGAGTACTTACCCGACACATGATTTAGAACTAGCGGCAGTAGTGCACGCTCTTAAGATATAGAGGCATTACCTGTACGGTACTAAGTGTACCAATTACACGGACCATAAGAGTTTAAAGTACTTCTTCGAACAGAAAGAGCTGAACATGAGACATAGAAGATGGTTAGAACTGATAAAGGATTACGACTGCGACATTAAGTACTACCCTGGAAAAGCTAATGTGGTCTCCGATGCGTTAATCCGTAAGAATGAGGAAGTCATTGCAACAGTGAAGTCATACCAATTGATTATGAATTCAAGTCTTTTTGAAGAAATCGTCAAAGTGCAAGCAGAAGTGCTGGTAGATGAAGGGCTAGTAAAGAAAGAAAGGATTTTCGGTCAGCAAGACGAGTTGATGGAAAATACGCATAGTGTTAAGACTTGGTTTGACCGCATGTGGATTCCACGCCATGGAGACCTCAGAGGTCGAATCCTAGATGAAGCTCATAAGTCAAGATATTCGATTCATCCAGGAGCTACGAAGAAGTACCAAGATTTGAAAAGAGACAATTGGTGGCCAGGAATGAAGAATGATGTGGTAGATTATGTCAGTAGATGCTTAACTTGTTTACAAGTCAAGGCAGAGCATCAGAAGCCTTATGGGAAGATGCAACCTTTAGAGATACCAGAATGGAAATGGGAACACATCACCATGGATTTCATAACTAAGCTACCTCGTACAGCTAAGCATCATGATACCATCTGGGTGGTTGTGGACCGTTTGACCAAGAGTGCTCACTTTCTGCCTATACGAGAGGCTATCTCGTCAGAAATGTTGGCAAGCTTGTTCATTAAAGAGGTTGTATCTAAGCATGGGGTGCCACTGTTGATCGTGTCTAATAGAGATACACGGTTCACGTCAAGGTTCTCGAAGAAATTCCATGAAACTATGGGAACGAGGTTGAACATCAGTACGGCGTATCATCCTCAAACAGATGGACAGTCTGAAAGGACGATCCAGTGGATATGCTATGTGCTTGTGTTTTAGACTTTGGTGGAAGTTGGGATGATCATCTGCATCTAGTGGAATTCTCCTACAACAACAGCTACCATTCAAGTATTGGTATGCCACCGTTCGAGATGTTGTATGGAAGACGTTGTAGAACTCCAGTATGCTGGGGAGAGATTGGTCAGAAGGAGATGGAAAGCCTAGAAGTTGTGCAAGAAACCTCCTCAAGGTTCGATCAGATCAAAGCAAGAATGAAATGTGCTCAAGACAGATAGAAGTCATATGCCGATAAGCGGCGACGAACGATTGAATTTAAAGTTGGTGACAATGTGATGCTCAAGGTCTCGCCTTGGAAAGGAATTATTCGTTTTAGGAAGAGAGGAAAGTTGAGTCCGAGGTACATTGGACCGTTTAAGATTTTAGATCGTGTGGAGGAAGTAGCTTATAAGCTGGATTTACCCGGTGAGTTAGAAGGAACTCATTCAACCTTCCATGTTTCTCATCTAAGGAAGTGTTTAGCTGATGGCACGTCTCACGTGCCATTGATGGACATTAAGGTTGACGAACAGCTGAACTACATTGAGCAACCGATAGTGATTGTTGATCGCAAAGAGAAGCAACTTCGTCACGAGGTCATACCCTAGGTGAAAGTGATATGGAAACATCGCAAGGGATCAGATGCTACTTGGGAAGCTGAGGATGAGATGCACAAGTTTTACCCGAACTTGGTTATGTAATAGTTAGGTTTCGGGGACAATACCTCTTTAAGGGGGAAGACTTGTAACATCCTACTTTTGGTTATAATAAAAAAATAAATTTCGCTTATTTCATAGTGGGTCGTTATCGGTTTAGATGAATAGAATATGAGTTGGGCTAGTGTTGGGTGAATGGATATGGGTTATGAAAAGAAAGAAGGAAAGACATGGTCTTAAGCCCATGATCCCTAAATATATAAAACATAATCACCATAAATTCCCTCATTTTACACATATTCCATACACCTCCCAAAAACACATACTTAAGCTCTCTCTCTCTAGCCGAAACATAGAAGAATAGCCGATCCCGATCCAAGGTATGATAGAATGATATTGTATGAGCTTAAACCCGTTGTATATAATCACTAAACGACGAGCTGACACTGTTACATCGTTAAAGTCACGAGATTCGGGTGGAATCGGGTATAAACCGAACCTAAGATGAGCTTAGGGGTCACCCTAGCTCAGATCTGGGTCGAACGGGACGAAAAACGATGAAAAACGGTGTAAAATGGTGAAAATACGTTTTTCCGGTGAGTTTTACGGTATTCCGGCAATGGCGGCGCCGGAAAAACATGTACGAGGTTGTCAGGGAATGTTCTGATATTCCCTGACCTAACCCTAGTTCGCTATGGAAACCTAACGAATTAAAAGGTGATTCGTTAGTTAATTTGTATAAGGGGGCATAACGAACTAGCTCTAGTTCATGTCTGATTCGTTAAGGGAAAGGATAACGAATTACCCTGGATTTGTGACAGTTAGTTCGTTAAAAGAAATAACGAATTAGAAAGTCCAATTCACTACTTGGACCGGTTCGCTATATGGATTGATTCGTTAAGGAGTCCAGTTCGTTAAAGGGTTCAATTCATTATAGGAACCAGTTCGCTAAGATAAGCCTATTCGTTATGAACCAGTAACGAATTAGAAGTTTAACGGAATGACAATAACAGTCCCTAGACTTAGAAAAGAATGATTTAATTACAAAGAAGCACTTGGACTTTAAGTAGCAAATTATTTAATGATTCAAAATCCTAATAGAAAATGTGTTAAGGCAGTTAATGAAAATAAAATTTTTCCAAGCTAACCTGGCAGCTTAACCCCAGCCAGGGACTCGGCCCCTTGGACCCCGCTAGGGGCTTCCGCCCCTAGAACCCCGCTGCCAGGGGCACTTTCCCCGGACCCCCGTTCGTTGAGGGTAATAATTAAACTAGAAAGAAGATATGTGTAGTGATAGTTTATTGATACGTATAATTATTATACAGTTAGTCGTGCACACCTCAAGAAGGAAATAAACGTAAATGGTGAACGCAACCGCATTGAGGTGAGTTTCTAGCCCCACTTCCTTGTTATGTTTTCGGGGTTGTGTTCATACTCGATGTGATAGTCAATACACTTACCTCAGGTGGTAAGTGTATGCCTTGTATGATTTATGTATGGCGATTGGTTGACGGTGCGTGAACGATCTTCGGATATTGCATGTGCCGTCAAGTGTTAGTTAAAGGTATGATTGATATGTATGATGTATGAATGACGTATGTATGAATATGTATGATGTATGAACAATGTATGTATGAAATGTTGATGGTACGTGAACGCTCTTTGGAGATTGCACATATCGTCAAGGAAAGTATGTAAATGACAGGTATGTATAGTAGCACGGATGTAGGGAACCGACCCTAATAATGTCGGCGAATGAAGGGAACCAACCCTAATAGTATCGGCGAATGTAGGGAACCGACCCTAATAATATCGGAGAACGTAGGGAACCGACCCTAAGAATATCGGCGAACGTAGGGAACCGACCCTAATAATATCGGCGAAGGTTATAGGGCGGAATGCTCTTTAAAACGCATATGTATGAATGAAAGTATGTAAGTAAGTACGAAAGAAAGAATGAAAGTACGAATGTAAGAAAGTATGTAAGAAGATATGAAGGTATGTACCTCCGGGTGCATATGCTAGTATGAGAATGTATTGTATGTCGTCTGATTAACTAGAAATCACTCAGCATAGCTGACTTTTAGTATGCACGTAGGTGAGTAGAATGAGGCAACTTGCTTGAGGGGAAGCACATGGCATGGATTTGAAGACACTGGCATCCCATTGAAGTGTTATGTTATGAAGTTTTTAAAAGACAGTGTTTTAAGTTTAAATGATTTGAATGTTCGTTAAAGAAAAGAATGATGGATATGTAATATATTGGTTGAAGTTTATTATTTCCGCGAAAGTTTTAATAAACTCTGATATTTAGAACTGTGATTATGAGTAAATCCAACGTTAAAGTAAGGCACCGATAACAGGGCCTTACATGGAAAAATTAATAAAAAACTTGAATAAACAATTCGAACCTGTGTGATTCAAATAACAACCTCCGAACCTTCGTGATTCGTTGAGAATAAGTGGCTCCGAACCTTCGTGATTCGTAGAGCAAGAGTAAGACATGTGTGGCAAACAAAGACCTGTGTGGCAAATAAATCCTGTGTGGTACAAATCCTGTGTGGTAAGAGCGAAAACCTGTGTGGTTCAATCGAGTAAGAAGTAAATATGTCTAGCAAAGAAGATTCATCAAGTGGATCAACAAAAATTCGTGAGCAAGGGAATATATCTCTTCAATGTCCAAAATTGACTGAGTCAAACTATACGACATGGGCATTAATGATGGAGACAATCTTAAAGGCTTATGGTCTTTGGTAAGCGGTTAGTTCAGAAGAAGAAGTTGATGAAAAGAAGGCATATACGACCAAGGCAATGATCCTACAAACGTTGCCAGAAGATTTTTTGATGCAAGTGGCACAACACCCGACAACAAAAGAAGTGTGGGACGCAATAAAAGTTCGACATCTAGGAGCGGATCTAGTTCAGAAAGCAAGTCTACAAACATTAAGGAGCGAGTTAGAGAAGTTAAAGCTGAAAGAAAATGAAACTGTGAGTGATTTTTCTGGAAAATTGGGAAGCATAAGAACCAAATTTAAAAGTTTTGGTTCCAATCTGAAGGATAAGATAATTGTAAGGAAATTTCTTAATTTAGTTCCAAAGAAATTTCTACCAATCGTGGCATCTATCGAGCAATATTTGGAAATTGACAAAATGCCATTTGAAGAAGCGGTAGGAAGAATAATAGCCTTTGAAGAACGCCTTAAAAGTCAAGACGAACCAGAAGACGATAACGAAAGAAAGCTTTTTGAAGTAATCATTCTAAGAACTGTTGTCATGGAAAAGGTCGTGGTAATAGAAGCCAAGAAAAAAGATCCAGGAAGAGAACCTTTCAAAGAAGAAAGAAGACGTGGAAATGCGAGTCGCGGAAACAAAGACAAAAGTGATCTCAAGTGCTATGAATGTAATGAATATGGTCACTTCGCATATGAATGCCCAAAGTGGAAAAACAAAGAAAAAGATCCGGAGGCTCATTTCATACATAGTTTTACTACACTACTATGAAGACAAAGCAAGCCGTGTTGAAGATCGAGATTAAGGGGTGATTGTTAGTTAATCATCGATCTCGTTAAAGTTCTGTTAAATATTTCGTTAGGTTATTAAAGAATTGATAAACTTTGTTAGAACGTTCAGTTAACAAAGTTAGGGTACAAAGTGTAATTAGTTAATTGTTGATGTATATTATTGTAATTAGTTTAAGTAGATGACTCATCCAAATAATATTAAATTATTTTTTATGGGTTAGGCTAAATGTACCCCCCCCTGGTTGCTTGTCATACCCCCCCCCCCCTGGAAAAACCAACTTTCATATTAACCCTTGAAATCATATAATTACCAAATTAGCACAAAAGTAAGGATTTAATATTATTTTTTTTACAAGTTGCATTTTCTTTTTATGATTTCGAGTTTTGGGTTTCGGTTTTAGGGTTTAGGGTTCGATTTCGGGTTTAGGGTTCGATTTCGGGTTAGGGTTTAGGGTTCGGTTTCGGGTTTCGGTTTTAGGGTTTCTGTTTTAGGGTTTAGGGTTCGGTTTCGGGTTTAGGGTTTAGGGTCCGGTTTCGGATTTCGGGTTTAGGGTTTAGTGTTCGGGTTTCGGGTTCAGGGTTTTCGGTTCGGTTTCGGGTTTAGGTGTTTTTGGTTTATTTTGTAAAAGATAAAGTGGTAAAATAAGGATATTATAAATATATATACTATGCTTCCGGCCACCACCACCTGAAAGCCCCCTGAAACCCCCTGAAAGCTTTTGTACCACCACCACCACTCAACCACCACTCCTTCCGGCCACCACCAGGGTCACTTCCGGCCACTTACCACCAATCCCAATTGCAAATCCATTCAATCCCAGATCCCAATTTGCTCAAATAACTAAACCCCCAAAATTATTTAAGAACTAACTACATTGGTGCGGACGACCGGATTCATATATATATAGATGACCTCGAAAACCCGAGCTTCCTTAGGCAGTTTCTTCAGCAGAATCACCTCGAAACTGCCGACACCGGAACTGTTTTTGTTCCGTTCTCCAGCAGAATCACCGGATTTATTTCTGTTTCTGTTCTGTTCACCGGATCTGTTTCTTCGGCAGAATCACCTTCGAAACTCCCGTACAAGCTTCCTCCGGCAGTGTGTTCGTGTCCACGGGAATAAAGATAAGCATTTCAGTTTCTGTCCCTATTATTATTATTATTATTATTATTATTGTTGGTATTATTATTATTATTAGTTGGTGCTTTGTGTTTTGTATTGCTTTTGTATTCGTGTTTTGTATTGCTTTAAATAGTTAAAGTTAATTGTAAACATAGACGACAGTAGTCATGTCAGTCCGCTGAGATCGTGTCCAAGGACGAGGGGTGCGGGAAAGGGAAAAGGTAGGGGGTATAGTTTGCGAGTGGCATCATGGAATGTAGGAACTCTAAGTGGTAAATTGTTAGAGGTGATAGATGCTCTTAAAAGAGGTAAGGTCCATATAGCATGCCTCCAAGAGACTAGGTGGAAGGGGCAGAGAAGGGTAGAACGAAATGGGTACAAGCTATTGCATTCGGGGGCGGATGGAGCTAAAAATGGAGTAGGTTTTCTACTAGCTATAGAATTGCATAAGAATGTGATTAAGGTGAAAAGATACAACGATAGGGTGATGGTATTAAGGTTAGTGTTAGGAGTCGAAGTAGTGGTTGTGGTTTGCTCTTATGCACCACACGTGGGACTAGGAGACCAAGAAAAGAGGGAGTTTTTGGATTGCCTAAATGGAGTAGTGAGGGTCGTATCTAGGGAGGAGACCATTTTCGTAGCAGGTGATTTCAATGGTCATATCGGTAAGGATAGTGATGGCTTTCAGATAGTTCATGGAGGTTTTGGTTTTGGGGATAGGAACGAACCTGGTAGGGATCTTTTAGATTTTGCAGTGGCCCATGGCCTAGGTATTCTTAACTCTTTCTTTAGGAAGAGAGATTCAAACCTAATCACTTTTACTAGTGGGGGAAGGAATACACAAATCGACTCTATCTTGATGAGACGAAACGATCGAAGACGGTGGAGAGACTGCAAGGTGATTCCGGGGGAGACCGCAGCAGCTCAGCACCATTTACTGGTGGCAGATGTAGTACTGAGAGAGAAACTGACTATGATGGAAAGAAAAGGGCGGTCTAGGATTAGATGAGGAAATTTGAAGGGCACAAACATTACGTTGTTCAAGGAAAACATCATCTCGATGACAACAATTCATCCTGTTGGGGACGCAAACCAGATGTGGGAGGATATGGCAGCTTCCATCACTCAAGTGGCAAAGGAGACGCTAGGGGTAACGACAAGCAGGACAACTGGGAACAAGTAATCTTGGTGGTGGAACGAGGATGTGCAGAGCAAGATCAAGGATAAGCAACAGAGTCTTAGGGATCTTTTAAGATGCACAAACGAGGGGGAGCGTTGGAGATTGAGGGAGAAATACAAAAACTCTAGGAAAGAGGCGAAGAAGGCGGTGACAGAGGCAAAAAACAAAGCGTATAGACGGATGTATGCACGTTTGGAAACAAAGGAGGGGGAGCATCATATGTTCAAGATTGCTAAATCCAGGGAATGTAGAATACAAGACCTAGGAGTTGTGAAATATATAAAGGGAGAGGATGGGCATGTCCTAATCAAGGAACAAGACATTAAAAAAAGATGGCAAAATTATTTTAACAGTCTTTTTAATGGCAGACAGACCGACCAACGAGAAACAGACAACCCTGTTGCGTAGAGACAACAAAGGAATAACTCCTACTGTAGAGGTATCACACAGGGAGAGGTGAGGATTGCACTTAGGAAGATGGGAACGGCTAAGGCGGTTGGTCTAGACAACATACCGATTGAGGATTGGAAGTGTTTAGGGGATGAAGGAGTTCAGTGGCTAACTACTCTATTCAACCTTATTTTCAAGAATGGAAAAATGCCAGACCAGTGGAGGAGTAGTGTAGTAGTTCCCCTATACAAGAACAAGGGAGACGCACAGTGCTGTGGAAATTACAGAGGAATTAAGTTGTTAGGTCATACTATGAAATTATGGGAGAGAGTAATTGAGACCCGAATTAGGAGACAAACGCAAGTGATGATTAACCAATTTGGTTTCATGCCAGGACGGTCAACCACGGAAGCGATACCCATGTTGAGAAGATTAATGGAGAAGTATAGGGAGAAAAAGAGGGAACTACATATGGTATTCATCGACCTTGAAAAAGCTTATGACAGTGTGCCACGCAGACTAATTTGGGATAGTTTAGAAGGTAAAGGGGTACCTGGAAAGTATATAGACTTAATTAAAGATATGTATGACAGGACTAAAGCTAGTGTTCGTGCGCCGGTAGGAGAGACTGATTTTTTCCCTGTGGAGATGGGACTCCACCAAGGATCGGCGTTAAGCCCGTTTCTTTTCACAGCAGTCATGGATGAGCGGTCCAAGTCGATTCAGGAGCCTGTCCCATGGTGCATGCTCTTTGCGGATGAGATTGTGTTAGTGGCTGAGACTAAACAAAGCTTGAACGAAAGGCTAGAGGAGTGGCGTGTAGCTTTAGAGGATAAAGGTTTAAGAATTAGTCGCTGTAAGACAGAGTATCTTTGTTGTGACACCAGTGGTGTTGGTGATAGCGAGGACACCTAGATCACTATCGAGGACCAGGTGGTTCCGCAGATAACGGAGTTTAAATATCTAGGATCGTTTGTCCAAAGCAATGGAGAGATAGACAGTGACATAACCCACCGCATACAAGCTGGATGGTGTAGGTGGAAAGCAGCCACTGGGGTTTTGTGCGACAAGCGGTTCCTATCTAAATTAAAGGGGAAATTCTATAGATTCGCAGTTAGACCTGCAATGTTGTATGGAACAGACTGTTGGGCCATCAAGAAGACACAGGAGCGCAGGATGGAGGTGGCAGAGATGAGGATGCTGAGGTGGATGTGCGGACACACTAGATTAGATAGGATTAGAAATGAGGTCTTTAGGGAAAGATTAGGAATATCAGAGAAAATAAAGGAAGGGAGATTGAGATGGTTTGGGCATGTGAAGAGGAGACCGACAACAGCTCCAGTTAGAGTAGTAGAAGCCTTCATTGTGGAAGGAAAGAGGAGTAGAGGCAGACCTAAATTGACTTGGGATGAGAGAATTAGACATGACTTGACAGAGTTGCACCTCTCTGAGGACATGGTCCAGGATAGAGATTTGTGGAGACGTAGGATTAAGGTTAACGACTTCTAGGGGAAGGTACCTAGTTAGCTTAGCTTTCTATTTAGGGTCTAGTTGGCTAGCCTTGCTCCTTGTTGTTTATGAATATTTTTTTGTTTGATGCTGCTTTTTGTTTCCTATGCCCTTTTCTTAGTAGGTTACAGATTCCTTGCTTTTGTGGTAGTTTGTTATCTTTGTATTGCTAAGTGTCTTTTGCTTGTAGGATGTATGTTTACTATGATTACCTCTATGTAGCTTTATGAGCCGAGGGTCTCTCTGGAACCAGCCTCTCTATTCTCTCGGATAGAGGAAAGACTTGCCTACATCCCACCCTCCCCTGACCCTACCGATAGCGTGCTATGCTGTGGGATATACAGGGCTTGATTGATTGATTGATAAATATATATACTATTAAAATTAAAAAAATATATTAAATATTTATAATATTAATATTAAAAATATTAATATTAAAAAAATAAATTAATAGTAATATTTGATAGTTTTTAATTTGATATATGTAGTGGAGGTTATCAAATGAAAGTAATGTAGTAGGGACTAATATGTATATAAATAATGTCAAGAGCAAATTGTAATTTATGTAATAAATTCAGGGGGGGAGTATATTTAGTAAAAATGGAGTAAGGGGGGATATGTTTAGCAGCACCCTTTTTTATTAATACATAAACAAACATAAATAAACAAATATAAACGAACACAAATGAACGTTCATGAACATAAATGAATGAACGAAACATGTGTTCATGTTCGTTGATTTAATTAAACGAACACAAACTTTTTGTTCAGGTTCGTTCGTTTATTAAATAAACGAACTTCCTGCTGAACAATTCACGAACAGTTCACTGAACGTTCGGTTCTTTTACAGGCCTATGCTTATGTGTTCGTTTGTGGTATGTTGCTAGTTTTTTCATGCTATATGAATTTAGTGTTTGTTGTTCATTAATTTATGCTTAGGGGAAAAAGTCCTCCAGCAAAATGGCGCTCCGGTATTTAAAGATAAAGTACAAATCAACTGTTTTGGTTCAATTAAAGTATTTCGAGCTAAGGAGCTTGAAAATGCAACCAAGAATGTGCAAAACAAGACTATTGGAAAAGGAGGTTATGGGACACTGCACAAGGGAGTACTACAAGATACGCGTGTGGTAGCAATAAAGATTTAAAGAATCTTGGGTAAAGATCAGTTGGAGCCATTTATAAATGAAGTTGTAATTCTTGAAGCAATTAATCATGAGAATGTGGTCCAGCTTTTAGGATGTTGTTTGGAAAATGAGGTTGCCTGTCTAGTTTATGAATTTGTAACTGCTGGAACTCTTCATCATCTCATCCATAATGAAACAAGTGGCGCTGTGAGATTGTCATGGGATAGTCGTTTAAGGGTAGCACATGAATCAGCTCGTGCACTCGCTTATCTTCACACAAATGAAACAATGTCCATCATACATGGAGATGTGAAGTCAGCTAACATTTTGTTGGATGGAAATTACACCGCAAAATTTCATATTTTGGTTCCATATTAATGGTGACATTAGATCATGATCACGGTACCACGCACTTTCAAGGGACAATAGGTTACAATGATCTTGAATATTTTAATACATGGAAATTAACAGATAAGAGCGATGTTTATAGCTTTGGAGTAGTTCTTGCGGAACTCTTGAAAGGAAAAAAGCCTATTGATGGGGAAAGAGATGAATATAGACACCTCGCAACATATTTTGCCGATGCAAACAGGGAAAATCGATTGTATGAGATCCTTGATCCTCATGTTTTAGAGGACGCAACAAATGAGCAGCTGAGCGCCACATGCGACTTGGTATGTAGATGCCTTGAGCCCTTAGGTGTGAACCGACCTAGCATGAAAGAAGTTGCAACAGAGCTTGAATCATTAAGGTTGTTAGGGAAAAATCCTTGGGTTAGTCAAGACAACTATTGAAAGTGAACAACTAGATCTTCATGATATTCCTGTGCCAGCTTATAGTGATACCTTTGAAGAATAAAGTGGAAGTCAAAGATGTTACTACATAGCTTGAATCATGAAGGAAGTTAGGCAAACATCAGTGTGTTAGTCGAGATTACTACAATGGATTTGTATGATTGTATCAGTTGTATTTTTGCAATAAAATAAAAAAAGACTTTGAATAAATTATTGCAAACCATATTGAAAGATATTCACAAAATATCAAATTGAATTCCAACAGTCACAATGTCATGACTCATGACTTACCCATACCAGGGTATCTTAATAAACACGTATACATGAAAATAAATGCATCAAAACTCCCGATATGGCAATAAACAGAAGTACAAAGCAAAACTGGAGTTATAACTCACAAAACTATACTCTTCCTTAACCATACTCAATAACTCACAACACTATACTCCCGGACAATAAACATGACCCGCTATTTAAACCATTAAACAAACAAACAAAAAACCTGCAAACCAATGAGCCTAATAAACTTAAAAAACTAAATTTCAAACTAACAATACTTTTAACCATATATCAGTTTTGACCAGTTAATATTTAAATGAATTCGATCAAATGTGTGAAGGATTTTTGTGTGTTGGATTAATTTGAGAGTCGGCTGATGTTCATTGGTATTTTGGTCTAAGAACTCATGGTTATTAGCATTTGAAGTGGGCTAAATATGCTAGTGGACATTTAAAGCGGGCTATCAATGTTGATCAGTTCTTCATGTATATAATAGAAAACATGGATGTTATGATAAACCTACAATTAAAACATACCTGTCACAGCAGAGAGGGTGGCCACGGCTGATGAGTACGATCCAGACGACATGACAGTCAGCTTGGTCGGGTTCCCCTTTAGCATGGGGATTAGGGTTCTTGAGAAACCGAATAATAGAGGGAGAGAGAGGCTCACGAATTTGATGTGAGGGTTTAGGGTTAAGTTGTATGATGTTAATTAGTCTCTCCATATTTATATACATCCAAGGGGAAACCCTTGGTTAGCAAGAAAGGGTAATTTGGTCCATCAACAATTACCTAGCTAACATAATTATAAGGTATAATTTAATTAACTTTGATCTATTATAATATAAATGATCATGTAGGCCATACATAAATATACATATCCATATATTTATTCTTACATTCTCCCACTTGGCCAAATAATCATTTATTATGAGCATTAGATTAGTCTACATATTTTAACACTCATTTTAGCTTTAAACTTAAACTGGAGCAGAGAAATACAGTCATTGAATTGAATATTAGCTCAAGACCCCCATTAATCATACTGCAGTCCTTGTTTAAAACCTAAGTATTTGTGATCAAAGTTATATAAGTAAGCCCTTCAAATATTTGATTTGTATAATAATTTGTCTATATGTCATTACGCATGCAGAACATATTAAGAGACATACAAAATCAAAACTGAGGAAATGTTATTAAATAAAATGTAAATAAGTACAATATGTAATTAAATAAGGTCTTCAGTAAATCCCATATTATCAACATGTTCTTCAAAAACTTTAGGTGGGAGACCTTTAGTCATCGGATCCGCTAGCATATTATGTGTACTAATACACTCAATACAAAGCTTATTTTCCTCAACTCGTTCACGCACGAACAAATACTTTGTATCAAGATATAAACCAGCTCCAGTCGAACTGTTACTGTTCGAGAAGTTAACGGCAACTGAATTATCACAGTAAAGCTTCAATGGTCTAGAAATAGAATTGACTAATTTGAGCCCAGAAATCAGATTTTCAAGCAACATTCCACAGCAGGTAGCATTATAAACAGCTATATATTCTGCCATCATAGTAGAAGTAGTCGTTAACTGGTGCTTATGACTCCTCCGAGAGATGGGCCCGCTTGCTAACATAAAGATATACCCCGAAGTGAACTTGTCATCTTTGCATTTAGCAAAGTCAGAATCAGAATAACCTACCACGTCTAAATTGTCACTTATTCTATAAGTCAGTTTGTAGTCTTTCGTCCTTTGAAGATATCGAAGCACCTTCTTAGTTGCTTTCCAGTGTTCAAGGCCAGGATTAGTTTGATAACAGCCTAACATTCCAAAATTATAAGCAATATCTGGACGAGTACAAACTTGTGCATACATAAGGCTCCCGACTACTGATGCATATGTTATCAATCTCATTTGCTCCTTTTCAACCTCTATTTTCGGACATTGGAATTCCCCGAAAACGTCTCCTTTAACTACAGGAGCTGCAGTTGGGTTACAATGTTGCATGTTGTAACGAGTAAGGACACGGTCAATGTAGGCCCTTTGAGATAATCCTAAGATTCCTCTATGTCTGTTTCGGTGAATTTCGATGCCAATAACATAAGAAGCATCTCCGAGATCCTTCATGTCTAAGTTATGCGAGAGTAATCGCTTCGACTCATGCAACATGTCTAAACTATTACTTGCCAATAAAATATCATCTACGTAAAGGACAAGTATAGTAAACTTACTCCCACTCATTTTGAGGTAGGTGCATTGATCCACTTGATTCTTTGCAAAACCTTGTTTCTTCATGACTTCATCAAACTTTAGGTACCATTGACGTGATGCTTGTTTCAACCCATATATTGACTTCTTGAGGTTACAGACTAGATGTTCTTGACCTTCAGGTTTAAAACCTTCAGGTTGCCTCATGTACACCTCTTCGTCTAAAGTGCCGTTAAGGAAAGTGGTTTTCACGTCCATCTGATGCAGCTCTAAATCAAAATGTGCTACTAGGGCCATAACGATCCTTAATGAATCTTTTCGAGAGACAGGTGAAAAAGTCTCTTGATAGTCAATTCCCTCTTTCTGAGGATAGCCCTTTGCAACCAATCTCGCTTTATAGTGCTCAACGTTCCCATTTGGATCAAGTTTTGTTTTGAACACCCTTACTCCCACTCATTTTGAGGTAGGTGCATTGATCCACTTGATTCTTTGCAAAACCTTGTTTCTTCATGACTTCATCAAACTTTAGGTACCATTGACATGATGCTTGTTTCAACCCATATATTGACTTCTTGAGCTTACAGACTAGATGTTCTTGACCTTCAGGTTTAAAACCTTTAGGTTGCTTCATGTACACCTCTTCGTCTAAAGTGCCGTTAAGAAAAGTCGTTTTCACGTCCATCTGATGCAGCTCTAAATCAAAATGAGCTACTAAGGCCATAACGATCCTTAATGAATCTTTTCGAGAGACAGGTGAAAAAGCCTCTTGATAGTCAATTCCCTCTTTCTGAGTGTAGCCCTTTGCACCAATCTCGCTTTATAGCGTTCAACGTTCCCATTTGGATCAAGTTTTGTTTTGAACACCCTTACTCCCACTCATTTTGAGGTAGGTGCATTGATCCACTTGATTCTTTGCAAAACCTTGTTTCTTCATGACTTCATCAAACTTTAGGTACCATTGATGTGATGCTTGTTTCAACCCATATATTGACTTCTTAAGCTTACAGACTAGATGTTCTTGACCTTCAGGTTTAAAACCTTCAGGTTGCTTCGTGTACACCTCTTCGTCTAAAGTGCCGTTAAGAAAGCGGTTTTCACGTCCATCTGATGCAGCTCTAAATCAAAATGTGCTACTAGGGCCATAACGATCTTTAATGTATCTTTTCGAGAGACAGGTGAAAAAGTCTCTTGATAGTCAATTCCCTCTTTCTGAGTGTAGCCCTTTGCAACCAATCTCGCTTTATAGCGTTCAACGTTCCCATTTGGATCAAGTTTTGTTTTGAACACCCTTACTCCCACTCATTTTGAGGTAGGTGCATTGATCCACTTGATTCTTTGCAAAACCTTGTTTCTTCATGACTTCATCAAACTTTAGGTACCATTGACGTGATGCTTGTTTCAACCCATATATTGACTTCTTGAGCTTACAGACTAGATGTTCTTGACCTTCAGGTTTAAAACCTTCAGGTTGCTTCATGTTCACCTCTTCGTCTAAAGTACCGTTAAGGAAAGCGGTTTTCACGTCCATCTGATGCAGCTCTAAATCAAAATGAGCTACTAGGGCCATAACGATCCTTAATGAATATTTTCGAGAGACAGGTGAAAAAGTCTCTTGATATTCAATTCCCTCTTTCTAAGTGTAGCCCTTTGCAACCAATCTCGCTTTATAGCGTTCAACGTTCCCATTTGGATCAAGTTTTGTTTTGAACACCCTTACTCCCACTCATTTTGAGGTAGGTGCATTGATCCACTTGATTCTTTGTAAAACATTTTTTCTTCATGACTTCATCAAACTTTAGGTACCATTGACGTAATGCTTGTTTCAACCCATATATTGATTTCTTAAGCTTACAGACTAGATGTTCTTGACCTTCAGGTTTGAAACCTTCAGGTTGCTTCATGTACAACTCTTCGTCTAAAGTGCCGTTAAGGAAAGCGGTTTTCACGTCCATCTGATGCAGCTCTAAATCAAAATGAGCTACTTGGGCCATAACGATCCTTAATGAATCTTTTGGAGAGACAGGTGAAAAAGACTCTTGATAGTCAATTCCCTCTTTCTGAGTGTAGCCCTTTGCAACCAATCTCGCTTTATAGCGTTCAACGTTCCCATTTGGATCAAGTTTTGTTTTGAACACCCTTACTCCCACTCATTTTGAGGTAGGTGCATTGATCCACTTGATTCTTTGCAAAACCTTGTTTCTTCATGACTTCATCAAACTTTAGGTACCATTGATGTGATGCTTGTTTCAACCCATATATTGAATTCTTAAGCTTACAGACTAGATGTTCTTGACCTTCAGGTTTAAAACCTTCAGGTTGCTTCGTGTACACCTCTTCGTCTAAAGTGCCGTTAAGAAAGCGGTTTTCACGTCCATCTGATGCAGCTCTAAATAAAAATGAGCTACTAGGGCCATAACGATCCTTAATGAATCTTTTCGAGAGACAGGTGAAAAAGTCTCTTGATAGTCAATTCCCTCTTTCTGAGTGTAGCCCTTTGCAACCAATCTCGCTTTATAGCGTTCAACGTTCCCATTTGGATCAAGTTTTGTTTTGAACACCCTTACTCCCACTCATTTTGAGGTAGGTGCATTGATCCACTTGATTCTTTGCAAAACCTTTTTTCTTCATGACTTCATCAAACTTTAGGTACCATTGACGTGATGCTTGTTTCAACCCATATATTGATTTCTTAAGCTTACAGACTAGATGTTCTTGACCTTCAGGTTTGAAACCTTCAGGTTGCTTCATGTACAACTCTTCGTCTAAAGTGCCGTTAAGGAAAGCGGTTTTCACGTCCGTCTGATGCAGCTCTAAATCAAAATGAGCTACTTGGGCCATAACGATCCTTAATGAATCTTTTCGAGAGACAGGTGAAAAAGACTCTTGATAGTCAATTCCCTCTTTCTGAGTGTAGCCCTTTGCAACCAATCTCGCTTTATAGCGTTCAACGTTCCCATTTGGATCAAGTTTTGTTTTGAACACCCTTACTCCCACTCATTTTGAGGTAGGTGCATTGATCCACTTGATTCTTTGCAAAACCTTGTTTCTTCATGACTTCATCAAACTTTAGGTACCATTGATGTGATGCTTGTTTCAACCCATATATTGACTTCTTAAGCTTACAGACTAGATGTTCTTGACCTTCAGGTTTAAAACCTTCAGGTTGCTTCGTGTACACCTCTTCGTCTAAAGTGCCGTTAAGGAAAGCGGTTTTCACGTCCATCTGATGCAGCTCTAAATCAAAATGAGCTACTAGGGCCATAACGATCCTTAATGAATCTTTTCGAGAGACAGGTGAAAAAGTCTCTTGATAGTCAATTCCCTCTTTCTGAGTGTAGCCCTTTACAACCAATCTCGCTTTATTGCGTTCAGCGTTCCCATTTGGATCAAGTTTTGTTTTGAACACCCTTACTCCCACTCATTTTGAGGTAGGTTCATTGATCCACTTGATTCTTTGCAAAACCTTGTTTCTTCATGACTTCATCAAAATTTAGGTACCATTGACCTGATGCTTGTTTCAACCCATAAATTGACTTCTTGAGCTTACAGACTAGATGTTCTTGACCTTCAGGTTTGAAACCTTCAGGTTGCTTCATGTACACCTCTTCGTCTAAAGTGCCGTTAAGGAAAGCGGTTTTCACGTCCATCTCATGCAGCTCTAAATCAAAATGAGCTACTTGGGCCATAACGATCCTTAATGAATCTTTTCGAGAGACAGGTGAAAAAGTCTCTTGATAGTCAATTCCCTCTTTCTGAGTGTAGCCCTTTGCAACCAATCTCGCTTTATAGCGTTTAACGTTTCCATTTGGATCAAGTTTTGTTTTGAATACCCTTACTCCCACTCATTTTGAGGTAGGTGCATTGATCCACTTGATACTTTGCAAAACCTTGTTTCTTCATGACTTCATCAAACTTTAGGTACCATTGATGTGATGGTTGTTTCAACCCATATATTGACTTCTTAAGCTTACAGACTAGATGTTCTTGACCTTCAAGTTTAAAACCTTCAGGTAGCTTCATGTACACCTCTTCGTCTAAATTGCCGTTAAGGAAAGCGGTTTTCACGTCCATCTGATGCAGCTCTAAATCAAAATGAGCTACTAGGGCCATAACGATCCTTAATGAATCTTTTCGAGAGACAGGTGAAAAAGTCTCTTGATAGTCAATTCCCTCTTTCTGAGTGTAGCCCTTTGCAACAAATCTCGTTTTATAGCGTTCAGCGTTCCCATTTGGATCAAGTTTTGTTTTGAACACCCTTACTCCCACTCATTTTGAGGTAGGTGCATTGATCCACTTGATTCTTTGCAAAACCTTGTTTCTTCATGACTTAATCAAACTTCAGGTACCATTGACGTGATGCTTGTTTCAACCCATATATTGACTTCTTGAGCTTACAGACTAGATGTTCTTGACCTTCAGGTTTAAAACCTTCAGGTTGCTTCATGTTCACCTCTTCGTCTAAAGTGCCGTTAAGGAAAGCGGTTTTCACGTCCATCTGATGCAGCTCTAAATCAAAATGAGCTACTAGGGCCATAACGATCCTTAATTAATCTTTTAGAGAGACAGGTGAAAAAGTCTCTTGATAGTCAATTCCCTCTTTCTGAGTGTAGCCCTTTGCAACCAATCTCGCTTTATAGCGTTCAGCGTTCCCATTTGGATCAAGTTTTGTTTTGAACACCCTTACTCCCACTCATTTTGAGGTAGGTGCATTGATCCACTTGATTATTTGCAAAACCTTGTTTCTTCTTGACTTCATCATACTTTATGTACCATTGACGTGATGCTTGTTTCAACCCATATATTGACTTCTTGAGCTTACAGACTAGATGTTCTTGACCTTCAGGTTTAAAACCTTCAGGTTGCTTCATGTACACCTCTTCGTCTAAAGTGCCGTTAAAGAAAGCGGTTTTCACGTCCATCTGATGCAGCTCTAAATGAAAATGAGCTACTAAGGCCATAACGATCCTTAATGAATCTTTTCAAGAGACAGGTGAAAAAGACTCTTGATAGTCAATTCCCTCTTTCTGAGTGTAACCCTTTGCAACCAATCTCGCTATATAGCGTTCATCGTTCCCATTTGGATCAACTTTTGTTTTGAACACCCTTACTCCCACTCATTTTGAGGTAGGTGCATTGATCCACTTGATTCTTTGCAAAACCTTGTTTCTTCATGACTTCATCATACTTTAGGTACCATTGACGTGATGCTTGTTTCAACCCATATATTGACTTTTTGAGCTTACAGACTAGATGTTCTTGACCTTGAGGTTTAAAACCTTCAGGTTGCTTCATGTACACCTCTTCGTCTAAAGTGCCGTTAAGGAAAGCGGTTTTCACGTCCGTCTGATGCAGCTCTAAATCAAAATGAGCTACTAGGGCCATAACGATCCTTAATGAATCTTTTCGAGAGACAGGTGAAAAAGTCACTTGATAGTCAATTCCCTCTTTCTGAGTGTAGCCCTTTGCAACCAATCTCGCTTTATAGCGTTCAACGTTCCTATTTGGATCAAGTTTTGTTTTGAACACCCTTACTCCCACTCATTTTGAGGTAGGTGCATTGATCCACTTGATTCTTTGCAAAACCTTGTTTCTTCATGACTTCATCAAACATCAGGTACCATTGACGTGATGCTTGTTTCAACCCATATATTGACTTCTTGAGCTTACAGACTAGATGTTCTTGACCTTCAGGTTTAAAACCTTCAGGTTGCTTCATATTCACCTCTTCGTCTAAAGTGCCGTTAATGAAAGCGGTTTTCACGTCCGTCTGATGCAGCTCTAAATCAAAATGAGCTACTAGGGCCATAACGATCCTTAATGAATCTTTTCGAGAGACAGGTGAAAAAGTCTCTTGATAGTCAATTCCCTCTTTCTGAGTGTAGCCCTTTGCAACCAATCTCGCTTTATAGCGTTCAACGTTCCTATTTGGATCAAGTTTTGTTTTGAACACCCTTACTCCCACTCATTTTGAGGTAGGTGCATTGATCCACTTGATTCTTTGCAAAACCTTGTTTCTTCATGACTTCATCAAACATCAGGTACCATTGACGTGATGCTTGTTTCAACCCATATATTGACTTCTTGAGCTTACAGACTAGATGTTCTTGACCTTCAGGTTTAAAACCTTCAGGTTGCTTCATATTCACCTCTTCGTCTAAAGTGCCGTTAATGAAAGCGGTTTTCACGTCCGTCTGATGCAGCTCTAAATCAAAATGAGCTACTAGGGCCATAACGATCCTTAATGAATCTTTTCGAGAGACAGGTGAAAAAGTCTCTTGATAGTCAATTCCCTCTTTCTGAGTGTAGCCCTTTGCAACCAATCTCGCTTTATAGCGTTCAGCGTTCCCATTTGGATCAAGTTTTGTTTTGAACACCCTTACTCCCACTCATTTTGAGGTAGGTGCATTGATCCACTTGATTCTTTGCAAAACCTTGTTTCTTCACGACTTCATCAAAATTTAGGTACCATTGACGTGATGCTTGTTTCAACCCATATATTGACTTCTTGAGTTTACAGACTAGATGTTCTTGACCTTCAGGTTTAAAACCTTCAGGTTGCTTCATGTTCACCTCTTCTTCTAAAGTGCCGTTAAGGAAAGCTGTTTTCACGTCCATCTGATGCAGCTCTAAATCAAAATGAGCTACTAGGGCCATAACGATCCTTAATGAATCTTTTCGAAAGACAGGTGAAAAAGTCTCTTGATAGTCAATTCCCTCTTTCTGAGTGTAGCCCTTTGCAACCAATCTCGCTTTATAGCGTTCAGCATTCCCATTTGTATCAAGTTTTGTTTTGAACACCCTTACTCCCACTCATTTTGAGGTAGGTGCATCGATCCACTTGATTCTTTGCAAAACCTTGTTTCTTCATTACTTCATCATACTTTAGGTACCATTGACGTGATGCTTGTTTCAACCCATATATTGACTTCTTGAGCTTACAGACTAGATGTTCTTGACCTTCAGGTTTAAAACCTTCAGGTTGCTTCATGTTCACCTCTTCGTCTAAAGTGCCGTTAAGGAAAGCGGTTTTCACGTCCATCTGATGCAGCTCTAAATCAAAATGAGCTACTAGGGCCATAACGATCCTTAATGAATCTTTTCGAGAGACAGGTGAAAAAGTCTCTTGATAGTCAATTCCCTATTTCTGAGTGTATCCTTTTGCAACCCATCTCGCTTTATAGCGTTCAACGTTCCCATTTGGATCAAGTTTGGTTTTGAACACCCTTACTCCCACTCATTTTGAGGTAGGTGCATTGATCCACTTGATTCTTTGCAAAACCTTGTTTCTTCATGACTTCCTCAAAATTTAGGTACCATTGACGTGATGCTTGTTTCAACCCATATATTGACTTCTTGAGCTTACAGACTAGATGTTCTTGACCTTCAGGTTTAAAACCTTCAGGTTGCTTCATATACACCTCTTCGTCTAAAGTGCCGTTAAAGAAAGCGGTTTTCACGTCCATCTGATGCAGCTCTAAATCAAAATGAGCTACTAATGCCATAACGATCCTTAATGAATCTTTTCGAGAGACAGGTGAAAAAGTCTCTTGATAGTTAATTCCCTATTTCTGAGTGTAGCCCTTTGCAACCAATCTCGCTTTATAGCGTTCAACGTTCCCATTTGGATCAAGTTTTGTTTTGAACACCCTTACTCCCACTCACTTTGAGGTAGGTGCATTGATCCACTTGATTCTTTGCAAAACCTTGTTTCTTCATGACTTCATCAAACTTCAGGTACCATTGACGTGATGCTTGTTTCAACCCATATATTGACTTCTTGAGCTTACAGACTAGATGTTCTTGACTTTCAGGTTTAAAACCTTCAGGTTGCTTCATGTTCACCTCTTCGTCTAAAGTGCCGTTAAGGAAAGCGGTTTTCACGTCCATCTGATGCAGCTCTAAATCAAAATGAGCTACTACGGCCATAACGATCCTTAATGAATCATTTCGAGAGACAGGTGAAAAAGTCTCTTGATAGTCAATTCCCTCTTTCTGAGTGTAGCCCTTTGCAACCAATCTCGCTTTATAGCGTTCAGCGTTCCCATTTGGATCAAGTTTTGTTTTGAACACCCTTACTCCCACTCATTTTGAGGTAGGTGCATTGATCCACTTGATTATTTGCAAAACCTTGTTTCTTCTTGACTTCATCATACTTTATGTACCATTGACGTGATGCTTGTTTCAACCCATATATTGACTTCTTGAGCTTACAGACTAGATGTTCTTGACATTCAGGTTTAAAACCTTCAGGTTGCTTCATGTACACCTCTTCGTCTAAAGTGCCGTTAAAGAAAGCGGTTTTCACGTCCATCTGATGCAGCTCTAAATCAAAATGAGCTACTAAGGCCATAACGATCCTTAATGAATCTTTTCGAGAGACAGGTGAAAAAGTCTCTTGATAGTCAATTCCCTCTTTCTGAGTGTAACCCTTTGCAACCAATCTCGCTATATAGCGTTCATCGTTCCCATTTGGATCAACTTTTGTTTTGAACACCCTTACTCCCACTCATTTTGAGGTAGGTGCATTGATCCACTTGATTCTTTGCAAAACCTTGTTTCTTCATGACTTCATCATACTTTAGGTACCATTGACGTGATGCTTGTTTCAACCCATATATTGACTTTTTGAGCTTACAGACTAGATGTTCTTGACCTTGAGGTTTAAAACCTTCAGGTTGCTTCATGTACACCTCTTTGTCTAAAGTGCCGTTAAGGAAAGCGGTTTTCACGTCCGTCTGATGCAGCTCTAAATCAAAATGAGCTACTAGGGCCATAACGATCCTTAATGAATCTTTTCGAGAGACAGGTGAAAAAGTCTCTTGATAGTCAATTCCCTCTTTCTGAGTGTAGCCCTTTGCAACCAATCTCGCTTTATAGCGTTCAACGTTCCCATTTGTATGAAGTTTTGTTTTGAACACCCTTACTCCCACTCATTTTGAGGTAGGTGCATTGATCCACTTGATTCTTTGCAAAACCTTGTTTCTTCATGACTTCATCAAACATCAGGTACCATTGACGTGATGCTTGTTTCAACCCATATATTGACTTCTTGAGCTTACAGACTAGATGTTCTTGACCTTCAGGTTTAAAACCTTCAGGTTGCTTCATATTCACCTCTTCGTCTAAAGTGCCGTTAATGAAAGCGGTTTTCACGTCCGTCTGATGCAGCTCTAAATCAAAATGAGCTACTAGGGCCGTAACGATCCTTAATGAATCTTTTCGAGAGACAGGTGAAAAAGTCTCTTGATAGTCAATTCCCTCTTTCTGAGTGTAGCCCTTTGCAACCAATCTCGCTTTATAGCGTTCAACGTTCCTATTTGGATCAAGTTTTGTTTTGAACACCCTTACTCCCACTCATTTTGAGGTAGGTGCATTGATCCACTTGATTCTTTGCAAAACCTTGTTTCTTCATGACTTCATCAAACATCAGGTACCATTGACGTGATGCTTGTTTCAACCCATATATTGACTTCTTGAGCTTACAGACTAGATGTTCTTGACCTTCAGGTTTAAAACCTTCAGGTTGCTTCATATTCACCTCTTCGTCTAAAGTGCCGTTAATGAAAGCGGTTTTCACGTCCGTCTGATGCAGCTCTAAATCAAAATGAGCTACTAGGGCCATAACGATCCTTAATGAATCTTTTCGAGAGACAGGTGAAAAAGTCTCTTGATAGTCAATTCCCTCTTTCTGAGTGTAGCCCTTTGCAACCAATCTCGCTTTATAGCGTTCAGCGTTCCCATTTGGATCAAGTTTTGTTTTGAACACCCTTACTCCCACTCATTTTGAGGTAGGTGCATTGATCCACTTGATTCTTTGCAAAACCTTGTTTCTTCACGACTTCATCAAAATTTAGGTACCATTGACGTGATGCTTGTTTCAACCCATATATTGACTTCTTGAGTTTACAGACTAGATGTTCTTGACCTTCAGGTTTAAAACCTTCAGGTTGCTTCATGTTCACCTCTTCTTCTAAAGTGCCGTTAAGGAAAGCTGTTTTCACGTCCATCTGATGCAGCTCTAAATCAAAATGAGCTACTAGGGCCATAACGATCCTTAATGAATCTTTTCGAAAGACAGGTGAAAAAGTCTCTTGATAGTCAATTCCCTCTTTCTGAGTGTAGCCCTTTGCAACCAATCTCGCTTTATAGCGTTCAGCATTCCCATTTGTATCAAGTTTTGTTTTGAACACCCTTACTCCCACTCATTTTGAGGTAGGTGCATCGATCCACTTGATTCTTTGCAAAACCTTGTTTCTTCATTACTTCATCATACTTTAGGTACCATTGACGTGATGCTTGTTTCAACCCATATATTGACTTCTTGAGCTTACAGACTAGATGTTCTTGACCTTGAGGTTTAAAACCTTCAGGTTGCTTCATGTTCACCTCTTCGTCTAAAGTGCCGTTAAGGAAAGCGGTTTTCACGTCCATCTGATGCAGCTCTAAATCAAAATGAGCTACTAGGGCCATAACGATCCTTAATGAATCTTTTCGAGAGACAGGTGAAAAAGTCTCTTGATAGTCAATTCCCTATTTCTGAGTGTATCCTTTTGCAACCCATCTCGCTTTATAGCGTTCAACGTTCCCATTTGGATCAAGTTTGGTTTTGAACACCCTTACTCCCACTCATTTTGAGGTAGGTGCATTGATCCACTTGATTCTTTGCAAAACCTTGTTTCTTCATGACTTCCTCAAAATTTAGGTACCATTGACGTGATGCTTGTTTCAACCCATATATTGACTTCTTGAGCTTACAGACTAGATGTTCTTGACCTTCAGGTTTAAAACCTTCAGGTTGCTTCATATACACCTCTTCGTCTAAAGTGCCGTTAAAGAAAGCGGTTTTCACGTCCATCTGATGCAGCTCTAAATCAAAATGAGCTACTAATGCCATAACGATCCTTAATGAATCTTTTCGAGAGACAGGTGAAAAAGTCTCTTGATAGTTAATTCCCTATTTCTGAGTGTAGCCCTTTGCAACCAATCTCGCTTAATAGCGTTCAACGTTCCCATTTGGATCAAGTTTTGTTTTGAACACCCTTACTCCCACTCACTTTGAGGTAGGTGCATTGATCCACTTGATTCTTTGCAAAACCTTGTTTCTTCATGACTTCATCAAACTTCAGGTACCATTGACGTGATGCTTGTTTCAACCCATATATTGACTTCTTGAGCTTACAGACTAGATGTTCTTGACTTTCAGGTTTAAAACCTTCAGGTTGCTTCATGTTCACCTCTTCGTCTAAAGTGCCGTTAAGGAAAGCGGTTTTCACGTCCATCTGATGCAGCTCTAAATCAAAATGAGCTACTACGGCCATAACGATCCTTAATGAATCATTTCGAGAGACAGGTGAAAAAGTCTCTTGATAGTCAATTCCCTCTTTCTGAGTGTAGCCCTTTGCAACCAATCTCGCTTTATAGCGTTCAGCGTTCCCATTTGGATCAAGTTTTGTTTTGAACACCCTTACTCCCACTCATTTTGAGGTAGGTGCATTGATCCACTTGATTATTTGCAAAACCTTGTTTCTTCTTGACTTCATCATACTTTATGTACCATTGACGTGATGCTTGTTTCAACACATATATTGACTTCTTGAGCTTACAGACTAGATGTTCTTGACATTCAGGTTTAAAACCTTCAGGTTGCTTCATGTACACCTCTTCGTCTAAAGTGCCGTTAAAGAAAGCGGTTTTCACGTCCATCTGATGCAGCTCTAAATCAAAATGAGCTACTAAGGCCATAACGATCCTTAATGAATCTTTTCGAGAGACAGGTGAAAAAGTCTCTTGATAGTCAATTCCCTCTTTCTGAGTGTAACCCTTTGCAACCAATCTCGCTATATAGCGTTCATCGTTCCCATTTGGATCAACTTTTGTTTTGAACACCCTTACTCCCACTCATTTTGAGGTAGGTGCATTGATCCACTTGATTCTTTGCAAAACCTTGTTTCTTCATGACTTCATCATACTTTAGGTACCATTGACGTGATGCTTGTTTCAACCCATATATTGACTTTTTGAGCTTACAGACTAGATGTTCTTGACCTTGAGGTTTAAAACCTTCAGGTTGCTTCATGTACACCTCTTCGTCTAAAGTGCCGTTAAGGAAAGCGGTTTTCACGTCCGTCTGATGCAGCTCTAAATCAAAATGAGCTACTAGGGCCATAACGATCCTTAATGAATCTTTTCGAGAGACAGGTGAAAAAGTCTCTTGATAGTCAATTCCCTCTTTCTGAGTGTAGCCCTTTGCAACCAATCTCGCTTTATAGCGTTCAACGTTCCCATTTGTATGAAGTTTTGTTTTGAACACCCTTACTCCCACTCATTTTGAGGTAGGTGCATTGATCCACTTGATTCTTTGCAAAACCTTGTTTCTTCATGACTTCATCAAACTTTAGGTACGATTGACGTGATGCTTGTTTCAACCCATATATTGACTTCTTGAGCTTAGAGACTAGATGTTCTTGACCTTCAGTTTTAAAACCTTCAGGTTGCTTCATGTACACCTCTTCGTCTAAAGTGCCGTTAAGGAAAGCGGTTTTCACGTCCATCTGATGCAGCTCTAAAACAAAATGAGCTACTAGGGCCATAACGATCCTTAATGAATCTTTTCGAGAGACAGGTGAAAAAGTTTCTTGATAGTCAATTCCCTCTTTCTGAGTGTAGCCCTTTGCAACCAATCTCGCTTAATAGCGTTCAACGTTCCCATTTGGATGAAGTTTTGTTTTGAACACCCTTACTCCCACTCATTTTGAGTTAGGTGCATTGATCCACTTGATTCTTTGCAAAACCTTGTTTCTTCATGACTTCATCAAACTTTAGGTACCATTGACGTGATGCTTGTTTCAACCCATATATTGACTTCTTGAGCTTACAGACTAGATGTTCTTGACCTTCAGGTTTAAAACCTTCAGGTTGCTTCATGTTCACCTCTTCGTCTAAAGTGCCGTTAAGGAAAGCGGTTTTCACGTCCATCTGATGCAGCTGTAAATCAAAATGAGCTACTAGGGCCATAACGATCCTTAATGAATATTTTCGAGAGACAGGTGAAAAAGTCTCTTGATAGTCAATTCCCTCTTTCTGAGTGTAGCCCTTTGCAACCAATCTCGCTTTATAGCGTTCAACGTTCCCATTTGGATCAAGTTTTGTTTTGAACACCCTTACTCACACTCATTTTGAGGTAGGTGCATTGATCCACTTGATTGTTTGCAAAACCTTGTTTCTTCATGACTTCATCAAAATTTAGGTACCATTGACGTGATGCTTGTTTCAACCCATATATTGACTTCTTGAGCTTACAGACTAGATGTTCTTGACCTTCAGGTTTAAAACCTTCAGGTTGCTTCATGTTCACCTCTTCGTCTAAAGTGCCATTAAGGAAAGCGGTTTTCACGTCCATCTGATGCAGCTCTAAATCAAAATGAGCTACTAGGGCCATAACGATCCTTAATGAATATTTTCGAGAGACAGGTGAAAAAGTCTCTTGATAGTCAATTCCCTCTTTCTGAGTGTAGCCCTTTGCAACCAATCTCGCTTTATAGCGTTCAACGTTCCCATTTGGATCAAGTTTTGTTTTGAACACCCTTACTCCCACTCATTTTGAGTTAGGTGCATTGATCCACTTGATTCTTTGCAAAACCTTGTTTCTTCATGACTTCATCAAACTTTAGGTACCATTGACGTGATGCTTGTTTCAACTCATATATTGACTTCTTGAGCTTAGAGACTAGATGTTCTTGACCTTCAGTTTTAAAACCTTCAGGTTGCTTCATGTACACCTCTTCGTCTAAAGTGCCGTTAAGGAAAGCGGTTTTCACGTCCATCTGATGCAGCTCTAAATCAAAATGAGCTACTAGGGCCATAACGATCCTTAATGAATCTTTTCGAGAGACAGGTGAAAAAGTCTCTTGATAGTCAATTCCCTCTTTCTGAGTGAAGCCCTTTGCAACCAATCTCGCTTTATAGCGTTCAACGTTCCCATTTGGATCAAGTTTTGTTTTGAACACCCTTACTCCCACTCATTTTGAGGTAGGTGCATTGATCCACTTGATTGTTTGCAAAACCTTGTTTCTTCATGACTTCATCAAAATTTAGGTACCATTGACGTGATGCTTGTTTCAACCCATATATTGACTTCTTGAGCTTATAGACTAGATGTTCTTGACCTTCAGGTTTAAAACCTTCAGGTTGCTTCATGTACACCTCTTCGTCTAAAGTGCCGTTAAAGAAAGCGGTTTTCACGTCCATCTGATGCAGCTCTAAATCAAAATGAGCTACTAGGGCCATAACGATCCTTAATGAATCTTTTCGAGAGACAGGTGAAAAAGTCTCTTGATAGTCAATTCCCTCTTTCTGAGTGTAGCCCTTTGCAACCAATCTCGCTTTATAGCGTTCAACGTTCCCATTTGGATCAAGTTTTGTTTTGAACACCCTTAATCCCACTCATTTTGAGGTAGGTGCATTGATCCACTTGATTCTTTGCAAAACCTTGTTTATTCATGACCTCATCAAACTTTAGGTACCATTGACGTGATGCTTGTTTCAACCCATATATTAACTTCTTGAGCTTAGAGACTAGATGTTCTTGACCTTCAGTTTTAAAACCTTCAGGTTGCTTCATGTACACCTCTTCGTCTAAAGTGCCGTTAAGGAAAGCGGTTTTCACGTCAATCTGATGCAGCTCTAAATCAAAATGAGCTACTAGGGCCATAACGATCCTTAATGAATCTTTTCGAGAGACAGGTGAAAAAGTCTCTTGATAGTCAATTCCCTCTTTCTGAGTGTAGCCCTTTGCAACCAATCTCGCTTAATAGCGTTCAACGTTCCCATTTGGATGAAGTTTTATTTTGAACACCCTTACTCCCACTCATTTTGAGTTAGGTGCATTGATCCACTTGATTCTTTGCAAAACCTTGTTTCTTCATGACTTCATCAAACTTTAGGTACCATTGACGTGATGCTTGTTTCAACCCATATATTGACTTCTTGAGCTTACAGACTAGATGTTCTTGACTATCAGGTTTAAAACCTTCAGGTTGCTTCATGTTCACCTCTTCGTCTAAAGTGCCGTTAAGGAAAGCGGTTTTCACGTCCATCTGATGCAGCTCTAAATCAAAATGAGCTACTAGGGCCATAACGATCCTTAATGAATATTTTCGAGAGACAGGTGAAAAAATCTCTTGATAGTCAATTCCCTCTTTCTGAGTGTAGCCCTTTGCAACCAATCTCGCTTTATAGCGTTCAACGTTCCCATTTGGATGAAGTTTTGTTTTGAACACCCTTACTCCCACTCATTTTGAGGTAGGTGCATTGAGCCACTTGATTCTTTGCAAAACCTTGTTTATTCATGACTTCATCAAACTTTAGGTACCATTGACGTGATGCTTGTTTCAACCCATATATTGACTTCTTGAGCTTAGAGACTAGATGTTCTTGACCTTCAGTTTTAAAACCTTCAGGTTGCTTCATGTACACCTCTTCGTCTAAAGTTCCGTTAAGGAAAGCGGTTTTCACGTCCATCTGATGCAGCTCTAAATCAAAATGAGCTACTAGGGCCATAACGATCCTTAATGAATCTTTTCGAGAGACAGGTGAAAAAGTCTCTTGATAGTCAATTCCCTCTTTCTGAGTGTAGCCCTTTGCAACCAATCTCGCTTAATAGCGTTCAACGTTCCCATTTGGATGAAGTTTTGTTTTGAACACCCTTACTCCCACTCATTTTGAGTTAGGTGCATTGATCCACTTGATTATTTGCAAAACCTTGTTTCTTCATGACTTCATCAAACTTTAGGTACCATTGACGTGATGCTTGTTTCAACCCATATATTGACTTCTTGAGCTTACAGACTAGATGTTCTTGACCTTCAGGTTTAAAACCTTCAGGTTGCTTCATGTTCACCTCTTCGTCTAAAGTGCCGTTAAGGAAAGCGGTTTTCACGTCCATCTGATGCAGCTCTAAATCAAAATGAGCTACTAGGGCCATAACGATCCTTAATGAATATTTTCGAGAGACAGGTGAAAAAGTCTCTTGATAGTCAATTCCCTCTTTCTGAGTGTAGCCCTTTGCAACCAATCTCGCTTTATAGCGTTCAACGTTCCCATTTGGATCAAGTTTTGTTTTGAACACCCTTACTTCCACTCATTTTGAGGTAGGTGCATTGATCCACTTGATTGTTTGCAAAACCTTGTTTCTTCATGACTTCATCAAAATTTAGGTACCATTGACGTGATGCTTGTTTCAACCCATATATTGACTTCTTGAGCTTACAGACTAGATGTTCTTGACCTTCAGGTTTAAAACCTTCAGGTTGCTTCATGTACACCTCTTCGTCTAAACTGCCGTTAAAGAAAGCGGTTTTCACGTCCATCTGATGCAGCTCTAAATCAAAATGAGCTACTAGGGCCATAATGATCCTTAATGAATCTTTTCGAGAGACAGGTGAAAAAGTCTCTTGATAGTCAATTCCCTCTTTCTGAGTGTAGCCCTTTGCAACCAATCTCTCTTTATAGCGTTCAACGTTCCCATTTGGATCAAGTTTTGTTTTGAACACCCTTACTCCCACTCATTTTGAGTTAGGTGCATTGATCCACTTGATTCTTTGCAAAACCTTGTTTCTTCATGACTTCATCAAACTTTAGGTACCATTGACGTGATGCTTGTTTCAACCCATATATTGACTTCTTGAGCTTACAGACTAGATGTTCTTGACCTTCAGGTTTAAAACCTTCAGGTTGCTTCATGTTCACCTCTTCGTCTAAAGTGCCGTTAAGGAAAGCGGTTTTCACGTCCATCTGATGCAGCTCTAAATCAAAATGAGCTACTACGGCCATAACGATCCTTAATGAATATTTTCGAGAGACAGGTGAAAAAGTCTCTTGATAGTCAATTCCCTCTTTCTGAGTGTAGCCCTTTGCAACCAATCTCGCTTTATAGCGTTCAACGTTCCCATTTGGATCAAGTTTTGTTTTGAACACCCTTACTCCCACTTATTTTGAGGTAGGTGCATTGATCCACTTGATTCTTTGCAAAACCTTGTTTATTCATGACTTCATCAAACTTTAGGTACCATTGACGTGATGCTTGTTTCAACCCATATATTGACTTCTTGAGCTTAGAGACTAGATGTTCTTGACCTTCAGTTTTAAAACCTTCAGGTTGCTTCATGTACACCTCTTCGTCTAAAGTGCCGTTAAGGAAAGCGGTTTTCACGTCCATCTGATGCAGCTCTAAATCAAAATGAGCTACTAGGGCCATAACGATCCTTAATGAATCTTTTCGAGAGACAGGTGAAAAAGTCTCTGGATAGTCAATTCCCTCTTTCTGAGTGTAGCCCTTTGCAACCAATCTCGCTTAATAGCGTTCAACGTTCCCATTTGGATGAAGTTTTGTTTTGAACACCCTTACTCCCACTCATTTTGAGTTAGGTGCATTGATCCACTTGATTATTTGCAAAACCTTGTTTCTTCATGACTTCATCAAATTTAGGTACCATTGACGTGATGCTTGTTTCAACCCATATATTGACTTCTTGAGCTTACAGACTAGATGTTCTTGACCTTCAGGTTTAAAACCTTCAGGTTGCTTCATGTTCACCTCTTCGTCTAAAGTGCCGTTAAGGAAAGCGGTTTTCACGTCCATCTGATGCAGCTCTAAATCAAAATGAGCTACTAGGGCCATAACGATCCTTAATGAATATTTTCGAGAGACAGGTGAAAAAGTCTCTTGATAGTCAATTCCCTCTTTCTGAGTGTAGCCCTTTGCAACCAATCTCGCTTTATAGCGTTCAACGTTCCCATTTGGATCAAGTTTTGTTTTGAACACCCTTACTCCCACTCATTTTGAGGTAGGTGCATTGATCCACTTGATTGTTTGCAAAACCTTGTTTCTTCATGACTTCATCAAAATTTAGGTACCATTGACGTGATGCTTGTTTCAACCCATATATTGACTTCTTGAGCTTACAGACTAGATGTTCTTGACCTTCAGGTTTAAAACCTTCAGGTTGCTTCATGTACACCTCTTCGTCTAAAGTGCCGTTAAAGAAAGCGGTTTTCACGTCCATCTGATGCAGCTCTAAATCAAAATGAGCTACTAGGGCCATAACGATCCTTAATGAATCTTTTCGAGAGACAGGTGAAAAAGTCTCTTGATAGTCAATTCCCTCTTTCTGAGTGTAGCCCTTTGCAACAAATCTCGCTTTATAGCGTTCAACGTTCCCATTTGGATCAAGTTTTGTTTTGAACACCCTTACTCCCACTCATTTTGAGGTAGGTGCATTGATCCACTTGATTCTTTGCAAAACCTTGTTTATTTATGACTTCATCAAACTTTAGGTACCATTGACGTGATGCTTGTTTCAACCCATATATTGACTTCTTGAGCTTACAGACTAGATGTTCTTGACCTTCAGTTTTAAAACCTTCAGGTTGCTTCATGTACACCTCTTCGTCTAAAGTGCCGTTAAGGAAAGCGGTTTTCACGTCCATCTGATGCAGCTCTAAATCAAAATGAGCTACTAGGGCCATAACGATCCTTAATGAATCTTTTCGAGAGACAGGTGAAAAAGTCTCTTGATAGTCAATTCCCTCTTTCTGAGTGTAGCCCTTTGCAACCAATCTCGCTTAATAGCGTTCAACGTTCCCATTTGGATGAAGTTTTGTTTTGAACACCCTTACTCCCACTCATTTTGAGTTAGGTGCATTGATCCACTTGATTCTTTGCAAAACCTTGTTTCTTCATGACTTCATCAAACTTTAGGTACCATTGACGTGATGCTTGTTTCAACCCATATATTGACTTCTTGAGCTTACAGACTAGACGTTCTTGACCTTCAGGTTTAAAACCTTCAGGTTGCTTCATGTACACCTCTTCGTCTAAAGTGCCGTTAAAGAAAGCGGTTTTCACGTCCATCTGATGCAGCTCTAAATCAAAATGAGCTACTAGGGCCATAACGATTCTTAATGAATCTTTTCGAGAGACAGGTGAAAAAGTCTCTTGATAGTCAATTCCCTCTTTCTGAGTGTAGCCCTTTGCAACCAATCTCGCTTTATAGCGTTCAACGTTCCCATTTGGATCAAGTTTTGTTTTGAACACCCTTACTCCCACTCATTTTGAGGTAGGTGCATTGATCCACTTGATTGTTTGCAAAACCTTGTTTCTTCATGACTTCATCAAAATTTAGGTACCATTGACGTGATGCTTGTTTCAACCCATATATTGACTTCTTGAGCTTACAGACTAGATGTTCTTGACCTTCAGGTTTAAAACCTTCAGGTTGCTTCATGTACACCTCTTCGTCTAAAGTGCCGTTAAAGAAAGCGGTTTTCACGTCCATCTGATGCAGCTCTAAATCAAAATGAGCTACTAGGGCCATAACGATCCTTAATGAATATTTTCGAGAGACAGGTGAAAAAGTCTCTTGATAGTCAATTCCCTCTTTCTGAGTGTAGCCCTTTGCAACCAATCTCGCTTTATAGCGTTCAACGTTCCCATTTGGATCAAGTTTTGTTTTGAACACCCTTACTCCCTCTCATTTTGAGGTAGGTGCATTGACCCACTTGATTCTTTGCAAAACCTTGTTTATTCATGACTTCATCAAACTTTAGGTACCATTGACGTGATGCTTGTTTTAACCCATATATTGACTTCTTGAGCTTAGAGACTAGATGTTCTTGACCTTCAGTTTTAAAACCTTCAGTTTGCTTCATGTACACCTCTTCGTCTAAAGTGCCGTTAAGGAAAGCGGTTTTCACGTCCATCTGATGCAGCTCTAAATCAAAATGAGCTACTAGGGCCATAACGATCCTTAATGAATCTTTTCGAGAGACAGGTGAAAAAGTCTCTTGATAGTCAATTCCCTCTTTCTGAGTGTAGCCCTTTGCAACCAATCTCGCTTAATAGCGTTCAACGTTCCCATTTGGATGAAGTTTTATTTTGAACACCCTTACTCCCACTCATTTTGAGTTAGGTGCATTGATCCACTTGATTCTTTGCAAAACCTTGTTTCTTCATGACTTCATCAAACTTTAGGTACCATTGACGTGATGCTTGTTTCAACCCATATATTGACTTCTTGAGCTTACAGACTAGATGTTCTTGACCTTCAGGTTTAAAACCTTCAGGTTGCTTCATGTTCACCTCTTCGTCTAAAGTGCCGTTAAGGAAAGCGGTTTTCACGTCCATCTGATGCAGCTCTAAATCAAAATGAGCTACTAGGGCCATAACGATCCTTAATGAATATTTTCGAGAGACAGGTGAAAAAGTCTCTTGATAGTCAATTCCCACTTTCTGAGTGTAGCCCTTTGCAACCAATCTCGCTTTATAGCGTTCAACGTTCCCATTTGGATCAAGTTTTGTTTTGAACACCCTTACTCCCACTCATTTTGAGGTAGGTGCATTGATCCACTTGATTCTTTGCAAAACCTTGTTTATTCATGACTTCATCAAACTTTAGGTACCATTGACGTGATGCTTGTTTCAACCCATATATTGAGTTCTTGAGCTTAGAGACTAGATGTTCTTGACCTTCAGTTTTAAAACCTTCAGGTTGCTTCATGTACACCTCTTCGTCTAAAGTGCCGTTAAGGAAAGCGGTTTTCACGTCCATCTGATGCAGCTCTAAATCAAAATGAGCTACTAGGGCCATAACGATCCTTAATGAATCTTTTCGAGAGACAGGTGAAAAAGTCTCTTGATAGTCAATTCCCTCTTTCTGAGTGTAGCCCTTTGCAACCAAGCTCGCTTAATAGCGTTCAACGTTCCCATTTGGATGAAGTTTTGTTTTGAACACCCTTACTCCCACTCATTTTGAGTTAGGTGCATTGATCCACTTGATTCTTTGCAAAACCTTGTTTCTTCATGACTTCATCAAACTTTAGGTACCATTGACGTGATGCTTGTTTCAACCCATATATTGACTTCTTGAGCTTACAGACTAGATGTTCTTGACCTTCAGGTTTAAAACCTTCAGGTTGCTTCATGTACACCTCTTCGTCTAAAGTGCCGTTAAAGAAAGCGGTTTTCACGTCCATCTGATGCAGCTCTAAATCAAAATGAGCTACTAGGGCCATAACGATCCTTAATGAATCTTTTCGAGAGACAGGTGAAAAAGTCTCTTGATAGTCAATTCCCTCTTTCTGAGTGTAGCCCTTTGCAACCAATCTCGCTTTATAGCGTTCAACGTTCCCATTTGGATCATGTTTTGTTTTGAACACCCTTACTCCCACTCATTTTGAGGTAGGTGCATTGATCCACTTGATTCTTTGCAAAACCTTGTTTATTCATGACTTCATCAAACTTTAGGTACCATTGACGTGATGCTTGTTTCAACCCATATATTGACTTCTTGAGCTTAGAGACTAGATGTTCTTGACCTTCAGTTTTAAAACCTTCAGGTTGCTTCATGTACACCTCTTCTTCTAAAGTGCCGTTAAGGAAAGCGGTTTTCACGTCCATCTGATGCAGCTCTAAATCAAAATGAGCTACTAGGGCCATAACGATCCTTAATGAATCTTTTCGAGAGACAGGTGAAAAAGTCTCTTGATAGTCAATTCCCTCTTTCTGAGTGTATCCCTTTGCAACCAATCTCGCTTAATAGCGTTCAACGTTCCCATTTGGATGAAGTTTTGTTTTGAACACCCTTACTCCCACTCATTTTGAGTTAGGTGCATTGATCCACTTGATTCTTTGCAAAACCTTGTTTCTTCATGACTTCATCAAACTTTAGGTACCATTGACGTGATGCTTGTTTCAACCCATATATTGACTTCTTGAGCTTACAGACTAGATGTTCTTGACCTTCAGGTTTAAAACCTTCAGGTTGCTTCATGTTCACCTCTTCGTCTAAAGTGCCGTTAAGGAAAGCGGTTTTCACGTCCATCTGATGCAGCTCTAAATCAAAATGAGCTACTAGGGCCATAACGATCCTTAATGAATATTTTCGAGAGACAGGTGAAAAAGTCTCTTGGTAGTCAATTCCCTCTTTCTGAGTGTAGCCCTTTGCAACCAATCTCGCTTTATAGCGTTCAACGTTCCCATTTGGATCAAGTTTTGTTTTGAACACCCTTACTCCCACTCATTTTGAGGTAGGTGCATTGATCCACTTGATTGTTTGCAAAACCTTGTTTCTTCATGACTTCATCAAAATTTATGTACCATTGACGTGATGCTTGTTTCAACCCATATATTGACTTCTTGAGCTTACAGACTAGATGTTCTTGACCTTCAGGTTTAAAACCTTCAGGTTGCTTCATGTACACCTCTTCGTCTAAAGTGCCGTTAAAGAAAGCGGTTTTCACGTCCATCTGATGCAGCTCTAAATCAAAATGAGCTACTAGGGCCATAACGATCCTTAATGAATATTTTCGAGAGACAGGTGAAAAAGTCTCTTGATAGTCAATTCCCTCTTTCTGAGTGTAGCCCTTTGCAACCAATCTCGCTTTATAGCGTTCAACGTTCCCATTTGGATCAAGTTTTGTTTTGAACACCCTTACTCCCTCTCATTTTGAGGTAGGTGCATTGACCCACTTGATTCTTTGCAAAACCTTGTTTATTCATGACTTCATCAAACTTTAGGTACCATTGACGTGATGCTTGTTTCAACCCATATATTGACTTCTTGAGCTTAGAGACTAGATGTTCTTGACCTTCAGTTTTAAAACCTTCAGTTTGCTTCATGTACACCTCTTCGTCTAAAGTGCCGTTAAGGAAAGCGGTTTTCACGTCCATCTGATGCAGCTCTAAATCAAAATGAGCTACTAGGGCCATAACGATCCTTAATGAATCTTTTCGAGAGACAGGTGAAAAAGTCTCTTGATAGTCAATTCCCTCTTTCTGAGTGTAGCCCTTTGCAACCAATCTCGCTTAATAGCGTTCAACGTTCCCATTTGGATGAAGTTTTATTTTGAACACCCTTACTCCCACTCATTTTGAGTTAGGTGCATTGATCCACTTGATTCTTTGCAAAACCTTGTTTCTTCATGACTTCATCAAACTTTAGGTACCATTGACGTGATGCTTGTTTCAACCCATATATTGACTTCTTGAGCTTACAGACTAGATGTTCTTGACCTTCAGGTTTAAAACCTTCAGGTTGCTTCATGTTCACCTCTTCGTCTAAAGTGCCGTTAAGGAAAGCGGTTTTCACGTCCATCTGATGCAGCTCTAAATCAAAATGAGCTACTAGGGCCATAACGATCCTTAATGAATATTTTCGAGAGACAGGTGAAAAAGTCTCTTGATAGTCAATTCCCTCTTTCTGAGTGTAGCCCTTTGCAACCAATCTCGCTTTATAGCGTTCAACGTTCCCATTTGGATCAAGTTTTGTTTTGAACACCCTTACTCCCTCTCATTTTGAGGTAGGTGCATTGACCCACTTGATTCTTTGCAAAACCTTGTTTATTCATGACTTCATCAAACTTTAGGTACCATTGACGTGATGCTTGTTTCAACCCATATATTGACTTCTTGAGCTTAGAGACTAGATGTTCTTGACCTTCAGTTTTAAAACCTTCAGTTTGCTTCATGTACACCTCTTCGTCTAAAGTGCCGTTAAGGAAAGCGGTTTTCACGTCCATCTGATGCAGCTCTAAATCAAAATGAGCTACTAGGGCCATAACGATCCTTAATGAATCTTTTCGAGAGACAGGTGAAAAAGTCTCTTGATAGTCAATTCCCTCTTTCTGAGTGTAGCCCTTTGCAACCAATCTCGCTTAATAGCGTTCAACGTTCCCATTTGGATGAAGTTTTATTTTGAACACCCTTACTCCCACTCATTTTGAGTTAGGTGCATTGATCCACTTGATTCTTTGCAAAACCTTGTTTCTTCATGACTTCATCAAACTTTAGGTACCATTGACGTGATGCTTGTTTCAACCCATATATTGACTTCTTGAGCTTACAGACTAGATGTTCTTGACCTTCAGGTTTAAAACCTTCAGGTTGCTTCATGTTCACCTCTTCGTCTAAAGTGCCGTTAAGGAAAGCGGTTTTCACGTCCATCTGATGCAGCTCTAAATCAAAATGAGCTACTAGGGCCATAACGATCCTTAATGAATATTTTCGAGAGACAGGTGAAAAAGTCTCTTGATAGTCAATTCCCTCTTTCTGAGTGTAGCCCTTTGCAACCAATCTCGCTTTATAGCGTTCAACGTTCCCATTTGGATCAAGTTTTGTTTTGAACACCCTTACTCCCATCATTTTGAGGTAGGTGCATTGATCCACTTGATTCTTTGCAAAACCTTGTTTATTCATGACTTCATCAAACTTTAGGTACCATTGACGTGATGCTTGTTTCAACCCATATATTGACTTCTTGAGCTTAGAGACTAGATGTTCTTGACCTTCAGTTTTAAAACCTTCAGTTTGCTTCATGTACACCTCTTCGTCTAAAGTGCCGTTAAGGAAAGCGGTTTTCACGTCCATCTGATGCAGCTCTAAATCAAAATGAGCTACTAGGGCCATAACGATCCTTAATGAATCTTTTCGAGAGACAGGTGAAAAAGTCTCTTGATAGTCAATTCCCTCTTTCTGAGTGTAGCCCTTTGCAACCAATCTCGCTTAATAGCGTTCAACGTTCCCATTTGGATGAAGTTTTATTTTGAACACCCTTACTCCCACTCATTTTGAGTTAGGTGCATTGATCCACTTGATTCTTTGCAAAACCTTGTTTCTTCATGACTTCATCAAACTTTAGGTACCATTGACGTGATGCTTGTTTCAACCCATATATTGACTTCTTGAGCTTACAGACTAGATGTTCTTGACCTTGAGGTTTAAAACCTTCAGGTTGCTTCATGTACACCTCTTCGTCTAAAGTGCCGTTAAGGAAAGCGGTTTTCACGTCCATCTGATGCAGCTCTAAATCAAAATGAGCTACTAGGGCCATAACGATCCTTAATGAATATTTTCGAGAGACAGGTGAAAAAGTCTCTTGATAGTCAATTCCCTCTTTCTGAGTGTAGCCCTTTGCAACCAATCTCGCTTTATAGCGTTCAACGTTCCCATTTGGATCAAGTTTTGTTTTGAACACCCTTACTCCCTCTCATTTTGAGGTAGGTGCATTGACCCACTTGATTCTTTGCAAAACCTTGTTTCTTCATGACTTAATCAAACTTCAGGTACCATTGACGTGATGCTTGTTTCAACCCATATATTGACTTCTTGAGCTTACAGACTAGATGTTCTTGACCTTCAGGTTTAAAACCTTCAGGTTGCTTCATGTACACCTCTTCGTCTAAAGTGCCGTTAAGGAAAGCGGTTTTCACGTCCATCTGATGCAGCTCTAAATCAAAATGAGCTACTAGGGCCATAACGATCCTTAATGAATCTTTTCGAGAGACAGGTGAAAAAGTCTCTTGATAGTCAATTCCCTCTTTCTGAGTGTAGCCCTTTGCAACAAATCTCGCTTTATAGCGTTCAATGTTCCCATTTGGATCAAGTTTTGTTTTGAACACCCTTACTCCCACTCATTTTGAGGTAGGTGCATTGATCCACTTGATTCTTTGCAAAACCTTGTTTCTTCATGACTTCATCAAACTTTAGGTACCATTGACGTGATGCTTGTTTCAACCCATATATTGACTTCTTGAGCTTACAGACTAGATTTTCTTGACCTTCAGGTTTAAAACCTTCAGGTTGCTTCATGTTCACCTCTTCGTCTAAAGTGCCGTTAAGGAAAGCGGTTTTCACGTCCATCTGACGCAGCTCTAAATCAAAATGAGCTATTAGGGCCACAACGATCCTTAATGAATATTTTCGAGAGACAGGTGAAAAAGTCTCTTGATAGTCAATTCCCTCTTTCTGAGTGTAGCCCTTTGCAACCAATCTCGCTTAATAGCGTTCAACGTTCCCATTTGGATGAAGTTTTGTTTTGAACACCCTTACTCCCACTCATTTTGAGTTAGGTGCATTGATCCACTTGATTCTTTGCCAAACCTTGTTTCTTCATGACTTCATCAAACTTTAGGTACCATTGACGTGATGCTTGTTTCAACCCATATATTGACTTCTTGAGCTTACAGACTAGATGTTCTTGACCTTCAGTTTTAAAACCCTCAGGTTGCTTCATGTACACCTCTTCGTCTAAAGTGCCGTTAAGGAAAGCGGTTTTCACGTCCATCTGATGCAGCTCTAAATCAAAATGAGCTACTAGGGCCATAACGATCCTTAATGAATCTTTTCGAGAGACTGGTGAAAAAGTCTCTTGATAGTCAATTCCCTCTTTCTGAGTGTAGCCCTTTGCAACAAATCTCGCTTTATAGCGTTCAATGTTCCCATTTGGATCAAGTTTTGTTTTGAACACCCTTACTCCCACTCATTTTGAGGTAGGTGCATTGATCCACTTGATTCTTTGCAAAACCTTGTTTCTTCATGACTTCATCAAACTTTAGGTACCATTGACGTGATGCTTGTTTCAACCCATATATTGACTTCTTGAGCTTACAGACTAGATTTTCTTGACCTTCAGTTTTAAAACCTTCAGGTTGCTTCATGTACACCTCTTCGTTTAAAGTGCCGTTAAGGAAAGCGGTTTTCACGTCCATCTGATGCAGCTCTAAATCAAAATGAGCTACTAGGGCCATAACGATCGTTAATGAATCTTTTCGAGAGACAGGTGAAAAAGTCTCTTGATAGTCAATTCCCTCTTTCTGAGTGTAGCCCTTTGCAACCAATCTCGCTTAATAGCGTTCAACGTTCCCATTTGGATCAAGTTTTGTTTTGAACACCCTTACTCCCACTCATTTTGAGTTAGGTGCATTGATCCACTTGATTCTTTGCAAAACCTTGTTTCTTCATGACTTCATCAAACTTTAGGTACCATTGACGTGATGCTTGTTTCAACCCATATATTGACTTCTTGAGCTTACAGACTAGATGTTCTTGACCTTCAGGTTTAAAACCTTCAGGTTGCTTCATGTTCACCTCTTCGTCTAAAGTGCCGTTAAGGAAAGCGGTTTTCACGTCCATCTGATGCAGCTCTAAATCAAAATGAGCTACTCGGGCCACAACGATCCTTAATGAATATTTTCGAGAGACAGGTGAAAAAGTCTCTTGATAGTCAATTCCCTCTTTCTGAGTGTAGCCCTTTGCAACCAATCTCGCTTTATAGCGTTCAACGTTCCCATTTGGATCAAGTTTTGTTTTGAAAACCCTTACTCCCACTCATTTTGAGGTAGGTGCATTGATCCACTTGATTGTTTGCAAAACCTTGTTTCTTCATGACTTCATCAAAATTTAGGTACCATTGACGTGATGCTTGTTTCAACCCATATATTGACTTCTTGAGCTTACAGACTAGATGTTCTTAACCTTCAGGTTTAAAACCTTCAGGTTGCTTCATGTACACCTCTTCGTCTAAAGTGCCGTTAAGGAAAGCGGTTTTCACGTCCATCTGATGCAGCTCTAAATCAAAATGAGCTACTAGGGCCATAACGATCCTTAATGAATATTTTCGAGAGACAGGTGAAAAGTCTCTTGATAGTCAATTCCCTTTTTCTGAGTGTAGCCCTTTGCAATCAATCTCGCTTTATAGCGTTCAACGTTCCCATTTGGATCAAGTTTTGTTTTGAACACCCTTACTCCCACTCATTTTGAGGTAGGTGCATTGATCCACTTGATTCTTTGCAAAACCTTGTTTCTTCATGACTTCATCAAACTTTAGGTACCATTGACATGATGCTTGTTTCAACCCATATATTGACTTCTTGAGCTTACAGACTAGATGTTCTTGACCTTCAGGTTTAAAACCTTCAGGTTGCTTCATGTACACCACTTCGTCTAAAGTGCCGTTAAGGAATGCGGTTTTCACGTCCATCTGATGCAGCTCTAAATCAAAATGAGCTACTAGGGCCATAACGATCGTTAATGAATCTTTTCGAGAGACAGGTGAAAAAGTCTCTTGATAGTCAATTCCCTCTTTCTGAGTGTAGCCCTTTGCAACCAATCTCGCTTAATAGCGTTCAACGTTCCCATTTGGATCAAGTTTTGTTTTGAACACCCTTACTCCCACTCATTTTGAGTTAGGTGCATTGATCCACTTGATTCTTTGCAAAACCTTGTTTCTTCATGACTTCATCAAACTTTAGGTACCATTGACGTGATGCTTGTTTCAACCCATATATTGACTTCTTGAGCTTACAGACTAGATGTTCTTGACCTTCAGGTTTAAAACCTTCAGGTTGCTTCATGTTCACCTCTTCGTCTAAAGTGCCATTAAGGAAAGCGGTTTTCACGTCCATCTGATGCAGCTCTAAATCAAAATGAGCTACTAGGGCCACAACGATCCTTAATGAATATTTTCGAGAGACAGGTGAAAAAGTCTCTTGATAGTCAATTCCCTCTTTCTGAGTGTAGCCCTTTGCAACCAATCTCACTTTATAGCGTTCAACGTTCCCATTTGGATCAAGTTTTGTTTTGAACACCCTTACTCCCACTCATTTTGAGGTAGGTGCATTGATCCACTTGATTGTTTGCAAAACCTTGTTTCTTCATGACTTCATCAAACTTTAGGTACCATTGACGTGATGCTTGTTTCAACCCATATATTGACTTCTTGAGCTTACAGACTAGATGTTCTTGACCTTCAGGTTTAAAACCTTCAGGTTGCTTCATGTTCACCTCTTCGTCTAAAGTGCCATTAAGGAAAGCGGTTTTCACGTCCATCTGATGCAGCTCTAAATCAAAATGAGCTACTAGGGCCACAACGATCCTTAATGAATATTTTCGAGAGACAGGTGAAAAAGTCTCTTGATAGTCAATTCCCTCTTTCTGAGTGTAGCCCTTTGCAACCAATCTCACTTTATAGCGTTCAACGTTCTCATTTGGATCAAGTTTTGTTTTGAACACCCTTACTCCCACTCATTTTGAGGTAGGTGCATTGATCCACTTGATTGTTTGCAAAACCTTGTTTCTTCATGACTTCATCAAAATTTAGGTACCATTGACGTGATGCTTGTTTCAACCCATATATTGACTTCTTGAGCTTACAGACTAGATGTTCTTGACCTTCAGGTTTAAAACCTTCAGGTTGCTTCATGTACACCTCTTCGTCTAAAGTGCCGTTAAGGAAAGCGGTTTTCACGTCCATCTGATGCAGCTCTAAATCAAAATGAGCTACTAGGGCCATAACGATCCTTAATGAATATTTTCGAGAGACAGGTGAAAAGTCTCTTGATAGTCAATTCCCTTTTTCTGAGTGTACCCTTTGCAATCAATCTCGCTTTATAGCGTTCAACGTTCCCATTTGGATCAAGTTTTGTTTTGAACACCCTTACTCCCACTCATTTTGAGGTAGGTGCATTGATCCACTTGATTCTTTGCAAACCCTTGTTTCTTCATGACTTCATCAAACTTTAGGTACCATTGACATGATGCTTGTTTCAACCCATATATTGACTTCTTGAGCTTACAGACTAGATGTTCTTGACCTTCAGGTTTAAAACCTTCAGGTTGCTTCATGTACACCTCTTCGTCTAAAGTGCCGTTAAGGAATGCGGTTTTCACGTCCATCTGATGCAGCTCTAAATCAAAATGAGCTACTAGGGCCATAACGATCCTTAATGAATCTTTTCGAGAGACAGGTGAAAAAGTCTCTTAATAGTCAATTCCCTCTTTCTGAGTGTAGCCCTTTGCAATCAATCTCGCTTTATAGCGTTCAACGTTCCCATTTGGAACAAGTTTTGTTTTGAACACCCGTTTACATCCTACGGGTTTGACACCGTTGGGCAATTCTACCAAATCCCAAACGTAATTTTTCGTCATGGAATCAAGCTCATCAATCATAGCTTTATTCCATTCAGAAGACTGATCACTGCTCATGGCTTCATTATAAGAGATAGGATCATTAAGCTTTCCGGCGTCAGCTTCAGTCATTTAGGTGACATAATCATCAAAGTTATTAGGTCTTCTAGACCTAGATGACCTCCTGGGTTGATTAGTGGGTTCAGCATGGTCTTGGTTTTGAGTGTTTGATGTGCCTTCATTTTCTGTGATAACGGGTTCTGAGTGTGGAGAAGGTGGTGCAGAAGGTTCAATTGCATGGGGTACAAGAGGAATAGCCGGAGTTACAATCATCGACGAGTCTCCCCTCGCATCTTGTATTTCTTGCAATTCTTCATAAGGGTTAGTACTGCTCCCACTGATTTTGTAATCCTCCAGTAACACAGCACGCTTGGTTTCTACAATACGAGTGACATGGGAAGGACAATTGAAACGATAACCCTTTGAATTTTCAGGATACCCAATAAAGAAGCAGGTAACAGTTTTAGTGTTGGGACTTATATTTTAGACCGACGCATCGAATTAATCATTGGGTGAAAAATGTATTATTTGGTCTCAACCAAGGGTGGATGGCTTGAAGACCAAGTCATGCTAGGCTAGTATAAATATATGTTTTTTATTCATTTGTCTAGCATGAGTGACTGTATTGTGTATGTGTGAGATTTAGGGTTTTATCCCTTTGAGAGAGTCTCTGTCACCAGGATGAGCTCTCCTGGTGGCGGCTCAGATATTTCTTAATTGATTGTATGTATGAATGTATGTATGAGTGTTTCATCTTAATGAGAATCATTCGGCTAATATTTCATACTACCGTTTCTATCTTGTTTGTGTTTTGATTACAATTGTTCATCCTACTTTATTGTTGATTGTTAATCAAATCAGGCTCTCTCCCAATACACCTCATCCGTCCAACTGATATCATCATTCAAGAGTGAATCTGAGTTAGATTCGATCCTAACCGTAGATCCGAGCTCCACACCATTGATTAGTATTGACAATTATTCACGCTTCCGCACCGGGGCTCGGACCTGTCAATTGGTATCAGAGCCTGGGTTACCGAATCGTTCAGACTAACCGCTGAACAGATTCATTTCGCTCTTGAATCCACCATGGACATTAAACGATGAAGTTCGTTGAAATTATTTCTGGGGGTTTTGAAATTATTTGATGATTCGGAGAAAAGTATATGGATTGATGTTTGGGTTGATGATTCGTTTGGAGATTCAACATCAATTTTATGTTTATTTGGTCAGAACGGTCCAAATCTGATGTAACAGTGTTATTTGGCTCGTTTTGGGGCAACACTGTTCATCTGATTATTTCTAGATCTGAAAAGGTTGATTATGATATGAAGATAGGTTTCTTTGATTTCGAGATGACTTGGATAGGGCTATAGTGACTAATTTCAGATTACGAAATTTGATTTTTGGATTTGAAAAATTAGGGTTTTGTGTGCTCGTACTGCACAAACAGTAGATGTTTGTTGAAAAATATTGCCGATGGTACAAACTGATAAGGAGAATGTACAAGTCAAGAATGAACATGTTCTAATGGCAATTTCATCATTGTTTGTTGCAGCAGATGCAAAGTGAATATTCGAGCAGGTTCTGCAAGGGCAAATCAGTGACTGATGACGCAGAAATGAAGTTTTGATGTCTCGAGCACACTATGAAAAAGTAAGATTGGACTCGAGTATGGAAAATGACTAAGTGTTGCTTCGAGCACAGGAGGTGTTTTGCCCAAGCACATCTTTGTTTGGCTCGAGCACAGGTTATTTCGAGCACATCTTATATCGAGCACATCAAATTCTAGCACACTTTGTGAAACCCAGAGCATATCCTTTGTTCTCAAGAAAACTATCTTCTTTAAGTCTCGAGCACACTTTGTTATTTATTCGAGCAGACTCTTTTTCGAGCATACTTTGTTTTATCTTGAACAATTATGCTTGTGAAGAGAAAACTCAAGTTTGTGTCGAGCAGACCCTTGCTCCCAAGCACACTTTTGCTCCCGAGCATGCTTGGTGTTAAGTAAAGAAAATGAAAAATCACAAGTATTCCCGAGCACACTTAGTGATAGTAAGTAATCCGAGCACACTTGTACTCCCGAGCACACTTTTGCTCCCGAGCATGCTCGGTGAAAAATTGAAAAATCACAAGTGTTTTGCTTTCCGAGTACACTTTGTTTCCGAGTACACTTTGCTTTCCGAGTACACTTTTCTTTCCGAGTACACTTTGTTTCCGAGTACACTTTGCCTTCCGAGTACACTTTGCTTCCGGGTACACTTTGTGCTAAAAAAAATCACAAGTGTTTTTGCTTTTCGGGTACACTTTGTACTGGGAAAGTTCTTCCGAGTACGCTTTGTGTTAGGAATGTACTCGGAGTATACTTTGTGCTAGGAAAAGTGCTCCCAAGCACATTTTGTGCTAGGAAACAGAGTTTTTGAAATATTTCAAAGTTTTGAAGAAACTTTTGAGATTTTTGGTACCGTTGACCGTTTGACCAAGCTATTCTCTACGGATGATATATACCAGGGGTATTTTGGTAATTTTTCTCCAATCCTCAACAAGCTTATGGAATTCAAACCTCATCAAATTTCACGACTTCATCAAGAGCTTTACAAGAACAAGTGTTGACCAAGCTTAAGAACTTAATCACATTAAGTGTCAACCAACTTTTGAATATGTTTATCTGAGATTTTTTTACAATCTTGATGGGGATGATCAAGATTGTTTCACCCACACTTGATTTGAAGACACATTTATTAAAGACAATTGCAACGAAATTGGGGGAGTAAAAATCTTTGAATTTCATTGCAAATGGCTAGCTTCAAATCAAGTAAAAGACTCAAGTTAAGGAAAAGTTGATCAAGATCAATAATCCAAGGTTTTTCAAAGACATTTCGTCATTTGTAAGTTTTCAGATTTCCTAGTACGGATGAGAAGATGGAGTCATCACGAGCAACAATGTTGAAAGGATGATCAGTAGAGTCTAACCTCCTATGAAATAGTCACTTGAACAGTCAAGAACGGGTTATGGTTGACTTGAATGCTATCTTAATTCAGGGAATGGTTTGAAGATGATTTACATGGGAAGAAACGGTTTTGAAGAATTGAAGATTATTTGATGATCACAATTAGTTTATTTCTTTTTGTGATAACCTTGTTACTTGAAGTTGATCTTTGAAGTTCAAAGCCTCGTTCATATGCCCATACAACTATATCCAGAAGTGATATAAGAGTGATGATTCGAAATGAATAATGGGAGAAGCTTAACGTGAGGGGGAGAATTTCAATGAAAGACAACGAGTTATGAGGTGATCATGGAAGAAATTCGATGGCATCGGTCTAAGGGGGAGATTGTTGGGACTTATATTTTAGACCGACGCATCGAATTAATCATTGGGTGAAAAATGTATTATTTGTTCTCAACCAAGGGTGGATGGCTTGAAGACCAAGTCATACTAGGCTAGTATAAATAGATGTTTTATTCATTTGTCTAGCATGAGTGACTGTATTGTGTATGTGTGAGATTTAGGGTTTTATCCCTTTGAGAGAGTCTCTGCCACCAGGATGAGCTCTCCTGGTGGCGGCTCAGATATTTTTTAATTGATTGTATGTATTAATGTATGTATGAGTGTTTCATCTTAATGAGAATCATTCGGCTAATATTTCATACTACCGTTTCTATCTTGTTTGTGTTTTGATTACAATTGTTCATCCTACTTTATTGTTGATTGTTAATCAAATCAGGCTCTCTCCCAATACACCTCATCCGTCCAACTGATATCATCATTCATGAGTGAATCTGAGTTAGATTCGATCCTAACCGTAGATCCGAGCTCCACACCGTTGATTAGTATTGACAATTATTCACGCTTCCGCACCGGGGCTCGGACCTGTCAATTGGTATCAGAGCCTGGGTTACCGAATCGTTCAGACTAACCGCTGAACAGATTCATTTCGCTCTTGAATCCACCATGGACATTAAACGATGAAGTTCGTCGAAATTATTTTTGGGGGTTTTGAAATTATTTGATGATTCGGAGAAAAGTATATGGATTGATGTTTGGGTTGATGATTCGTTTGGAGATTCAACATCAATTTTATGTTTATTTGGTCAGAACGGTCCAAATCTGATGTAACAGTGTTATTTGGCTCGTTTTGGGGCAACACTGTTCATCTGATTATTTCTAGATCTGAAAAGGTTGATTATGATATGAAGATAGGTTTCTTTGATTTCGAGATGACTTGGATAGGGCTATAGTGACTAATTTCAGATTACGAAATTTGATTTTTGGATTTGAAAAATTAGGGTTTTGTGTGCTCGTACTGCACAAACAGTAGATGTTTGTTGAAAAATATTGCCGATGGTACAAACTGATAAGGAGAATGTACAAGTCAAGAATGAACATGTACTAATGCAATTTCATCATTGTTTGTTGCAGCAGATGCAAAGTGAATATTCGAGCAGGTTCTGCAAGGGCAAATCAGTGACTGATGACGCAGAAATGAAGTTTTGATGTCTCGAGCACACTATGAAAAAGTAAGATTGGACTCGAGTATGGAAAATGACTAAGTGTTGCTTCGAGCACAGGAGGTGTTTTGCCCAAGCACATCTTTGTTTGGCTCGAGCACAGGTTATTTCGAGCACATCTTATATCGAGCACATCAAATTCTAGCACACTTTGTGAAACCCAGAGCATATCCTTTGTTCTCAAGAAAACTATCTTCTTTAAGTCTCGAGCACACTTTGTTATTTATTCGAGCAGACTCTTTTTCGAGCATACTTTGTTTTATCTTGAACAATTATGCTTGTGAAGAGAAAACTCAAGTTTGTGTCGAGCAGACCCTTGCTCCCAAGCACACTTTTGCTCCCGAGCATGCTTGGTGTTAAGTAAAGAAAATGAAAAATCACAAGTATTCCCGAGCACACTTAGTGATAGTAAGTAATCCGAGCACACTTGTACTCCCGAGCACACTTTTGCTCCCGAGCATGCTCGGTGAAAAATTGAAAAATCACAAGTGTTTTGCTTTCCGAGTACACTTTGTTTCCGAGTACACTTTGCTTTCCGAGTACACTTTTCTTTCCGAGTACACTTTGTTTCCGAGTACACTTTGCCTTCCGAGTACACTTTGCTTCCGGGTACACTTTGTGCTAAAAAAAAATCACAAGTGTTTTTGCTTTTCGGGTACACTTTGTACTGGGAAAGTTCTTCCGAGTACGCTTTGTGTTAGGAATGTACTCGGAGTATACTTTGTGCTAGGAAAAGTGCTCCCAAGCACATTTTGTGCCAGGAAACAGAGTTTTTGAAATATTTCATAGTTTTGAAGAAACTTTTGAGATTTTTGGTACCGTTGACCGTTTGACCAAGCTGTTCTCTACGGAAGATATATACCAGGGGTATTTTGGTAATTTTTCTCCAATCATCAACAAGCTTATGGAATTCAAACCTCATCAAATTTCACGACTTCATCAAGAGCTTTACAAGAACAAGTGTTGACCAAGCTTAAGAATTTAATCACATTAAGTGTCAACCAACTTTTGAATATGTTTATCTGAGATTTTTTTACAATCTTGATGGGGATGATCAAGATTGTTTCACCCACACTTGATTTGAAGACACATTTATTAAAGACAATTGCAACGAAATTGGGGGAGTAAAAATCTTTGAATTTCATTGCAAATGGCTAGCTTCAAATCAAGTAAAAGACTCAAGTTAAGGAAAAGTTGATCAAGATCAATAATCCAAGGTTTTTCAAAGACATTTCGTCATTTGTAAGTTTTCAGATTTCCTAGTACGGATGAGAAGATGGAGTCATCACGAGCAACAATGTTGAAAGGATGATCAGTAGAGTCTAACCTCCTATGAAATAGTCACTTGAACAGTCAAGAACGGGTTATGGTTGACTTGAATGCTATCTTAATTCAGGGAATGGTTTGAAGATGATTTACATGGGAAGAAACGGTTTTGAAGAATTGAAGATTATTTGATGATCACAATTAGTTTATTTCTTTTTGTGATAACCTTGTTACTTGAAGTTGATCTTTGAAGTTCAAAGCCTCGTTCATATGCCCATACAACTATATCCAGAAGTGATATAAGAGTGATGATTCGAAATGAATAATGGGAGAAGCTTAACGTGAGGGGGAGAATTTCAATGAAAGACAACGAGTTATGAGGTGATCATGGAAGAAATTCGATGGCATCGGTCTAAGGGGGAGATTGTTGGGACTTATATTTTAGACCGACGCATCGAATTAATCATTGGGTGAAAAATGTATTATTTGTTCTCAACCAAGGGTGGATGGCTTGAAGACCAAGTCATACTAGGCTAGTATAAATAGATGTTTTATTCATTTGTCTAGCATGAGTGACTGTATTGTGTATGTGTGAGATTTAGGGTTTTATCCCTTTGAGAGAGTCTCTGCCACCAGGATGAGCTCTCCTGGTGGCGGCTCAGATATTTTTTAATTGATTGTATGTATTAATGTATGTATGAGTGTTTCATCTTAATGAGAATCATTCGGCTAATATTTCATACTACCGTTTCTATCTTGTTTGTGTTTTGATTACAATTGTTCATCCTACTTTATTGTTGATTGTTAATCAAATCAGGCTCTCTCCCAATACACCTCATCCGTCCAACTGATATCATCATTCATGAGTGAATCTGAGTTAGATTCGATCCTAACCGTAGATCCGAGCTCCACACCGTTGATTAGTATTGACAATTATTCACGCTTCCGCACCGGGGCTCGGACCTGTCAATTGGTATCAGAGCCTGGGTTACCGAATCGTTCAGACTAACCGCTGAACAGATTCATTTCGCTCTTGAATCCACCATGGACATTAAACGATGAAGTTCGTCGAAATTATTTTTGGGGGTTTTGAAATTATTTGATGATTCGGAGAAAAGTATATGGATTGATGTTTGGGTTGATGATTCGTTTGGAGATTCAACATCAATTTTATGTTTATTTGGTCAGAACGGTCCAAATCTGATGTAACAGTGTTATTTGGCTCGTTTTGGGGCAACACTGTTCATCTGATTATTTCTAGATCTGAAAAGGTTGATTATGATATGAAGATAGGTTTCTTTGATTTCGAGATGACTTGGATAGGGCTATAGTGACTAATTTCAGATTACGAAATTTGATTTTTGGATTTGAAAAATTAGGGTTTTGTGTGCTCGTACTGCACAAACAGTAGATGTTTGTTGAAAAATATTGCCGATGGTACAAACTGATAAGGAGAATGTACAAGTCAAGAATGAACATGTACTAATGGCAATTTCATCATTGTTTGTTGCAGCAGATGCAAAGTGAATATTCGAGCAGGTTCTGCAAGGGCAAATCAGTGACTGATGACGCAGAAATGAAGTTTTGATGTCTCTAGCACACTATGAAAAAGTAAGATTGGACTCGAGTATGGAAAATGACTAAGTGTTGCTTCGAGCACAGGAGGTGTTTTGCCCAAGCACATCTTTGTTTGGCTCGAGCACAGGTTATTTCGAGCACATCTTATATCGAGCACATCAAATTCTAGCACACTTTGTGAAACCCAGAGCATATCCTTTGTTCTCAAGAAAACTATCTTCTTTAAGTCTCGAGCACACTTTGTTATTTATTCGAGCAGACTCTTTTTCGAGCATACTTTGTTTTATCTTGAACAATTATGCTTGTGAAGAGAAAACTCAAGTTTGTGTCGAGCAGACCCTTGCTCCCAAGCACACTTTTGCTCCCGAGCATGCTTGGTGTTAAGTAAAGAAAATGAAAAATCACAAGTATTCCCGAGCACACTTAGTGATAGTAAGTAATCCGAGCACACTTGTACTCCCGAGCACACTTTTGCTCCCGAGCATGCTCGGTGAAAAATTGAAAAATCACAAGTGTTTTGCTTTCCGAGTACACTTTGTTTCCGAGTACACTTTGCTTTCCGAGTACACTTTTCTTTCCGAGTACACTTTGTTTCCGAGTACACTTTGCCTTCCGAGTACACTTTGCTTCCGGGTACACTTTGTGCTAAAAAAAATCACAAGTGTTTTTACTTTTCGGGTACACTTTGTACTGGGAAAGTTCTTCCGAGTACGCTTTGTGTTAGGAATGTACTCGGAGTATACTTTGTGCTAGGAAAAGTGCTCCCAAGCACATTTTGTGCCAGGAAACAGAGTTTTTGAAATATTTCATAGTTTTGAAGAAACTTTTGAGATTTTTGGTACCGTTGACCGTTTGACCAAGCTGTTCTCTACGGAAGATATATACCAGGGGTATTTTGGTAATTTTTCTCCAATCATCAACAAGCTTATGGAATTCAAACCTCATCAAATTTCACGACTTCATCAAGAGCTTTACAAGAACAAGTGTTGACCAAGCTTAAGAATTTAATCACATTAAGTGTCAACCAACTTTTGAATATGTTTATCTGAGATTTTTTTACAATCTTGATGGGGATGATCAAGATTGTTTCACCTACACTTGATTTGAAGACACATTTATTAAAGACAATTGCAACGAAATTGGGGGAGTAAAAATCTTTGAATTTCATTGCAAATGGCTAGCTTCAAATCAAGTAAAAGACTCAAGTTAAGGAAAAGTTGATCAAGATCAATAATCCAAGGTTTTTCAAAGACATTTCGTCATTTGTAAGTTTTCAGATTTCCTAGTACGGATGAGAAGATGGAGTCATCACGAGCAACAATGTTGAAAGGATGATCAGTAGAGTCTAACCTCCTATGAAATAGTCACTTGAACAGTCAAGAACGGGTTATGGTTGACTTGAATGCTATCTTAATTCAGGGAATGGTTTGAAGATGATTTACATGGGAAGAAACGGTTTTGAAGAATTGAAGATTATTTGATGATCACAATTAGTTTATTTCTTTTTGTGATAACCTTGTTACTTGAAGTTGATCTTTGAAGTTTAAAGCCTCGTTCATATGCCCATACAACTATATCCAGAAGTGATATAAGAGTGATGATTCGAAATGAATAATGGGAGAAGCTTAACGTGAGGGGGAGAATTTCAATGAAAGACAACGAGTTATGAGGTGATCATGGAAGAAATTCGATGGCATCGGTCTAAGGGGGAGATTGTTGGGACTTATATTTTAGACCGACGCATCGAATTAATCATTGGGTGAAAAATGTATTATTTGTTCTCAACCAAGGGTGGATGGCTTGAAGACCAAGTCATACTAGGCTAGTATAAATAGATGTTTTATTCATTTGTCTAGCATGAGTGACTGTATTGTGTATGTGTGAGATTTAGGGTTTTATCCCTTTGAGAGAGTCTCTGCCACCAGGATGAGCTCTCCTGGTGGCGGCTCAGATATTTTTTAATTGATTGTATGTATTAATGTATGTATGAGTGTTTCATCTTAATGAGAATCATTCGGCTAATATTTCATACTACCGTTTCTATCTTGTTTGTGTTTTGATTACAATTGTTCATCCTACTTTATTGTTGATTGTTAATCAAATCAGGCTCTCTCCCACTACACCTCATCCGTCCAACTGATATCATCATTCAAGAGTGAATCTGAGTTAGATTCGATCCTAACCGTTGATCCGAGCTCCACACCGTTGATTAGTATTGACAATTATTCACGCTTCCGCACCGGGGATCGGACCTGTCAATTGGTATCAGAGCTTGGGTTACCGAATCGTTCAGACTAACCGCTGATTTGAAGATGATTTACATGGGAAGAAACGGTTTTGAAGAATTGAAGATTATTTAATGATCACAATTAGTTTATTTCTTTTTGTGATAACCTTGTTACTTGAAGTTGATCTTTGAAGTTCAAATCCTCGTTCATATGCCCATACAACTATATCTAGAAGTGATATAAGAGTGATGATTCGAAATGAAAAATGGGAGAAGCTTAACGTGAGGGGGAGAATTTAAATGAAAGACAACGAGTTATGAGGTGATCATGGAAGAAATTCGATGGCATCGGTCTAAGGGGGAGATTGTTTGTCACACCCTCAAAATCCACTAACGGAGTTTTACCGTCAGAGGGTGTGAACTAACAGGATCGAAATCATTAGTTATAATCAAACCATAAAAACGTTTAAATGAAAATAAGTGCGGAAGCATAACCAAAGACAAAAGTTACGTCACGTAGGACGACTTAAAAACCCAAGTGATAATAATTAAAAACATGTTTGCATATCAGAATGTTCAAAAACCATGCATGATCCTATACCGCGCGCCCGCCTCGGCTACCTGAGAATAACATACTAAAAGTGTCAACACAAGGTTGGTGAGTTCACAAGTTTATATAAAATAAAGCATTTAGCGTTTGCGTTCAGCGTTTTGCGTTACAGCTTTTTGCGTTACAGCGTTTTGCGTTACCAGATAGTGTTATGTCAATTATATATCTATAGGTAGCTAGCCTATAAAACAAGTATCACTAAGTGTTCGACACCGAAGCTGACTGTTTATCATTTGCCTTGCCACCAGGTCATCCAGACCATGTTATGTGTTTAGCCAAGATTACACCCACTCGACCTCCAGTCGAGTTTAGCGTTGGGTGGGGTTTGTCAAACCCAGTAGTACTACTCAATAATGACTCGCTATTATCCAATATTAAACGGTTCGATGTGAATGAAGGACTTTAGTTAACGCGTTTGCCACTTAGTCTTTACAAGTGATATATAATCTATATTAACAAAATCTTAAATGCGTTTCGGAGTATGTTATCTCCCCCAAGTGAAAAGCGTTTAAAAAGTTTAAAAGGGGAAAGTGAAACTCACTGTTTGCGAATAAATTCCCAAATTAAATCACCAAGATGCGCGTCACAGAAAAACTCTCTCTAGCGTTCTAAAACAACAAAGAGATTTTTCTCAGTGTCGGAATATTATCGAGTCTCTAGACCCGGCACATAATACCTATGCACATAACATGTTTCGTGTTTCGTTTGTGAATCGTGTGTGACTTTAACAAGTGTATTTGTGATACGTTACATGTGTAAGCAATTATTTACGTGTCATGTATTCATAATGTACATCACTAGCAATTACTCCCCGTAAGGGCAATTTGGTCAACACATAACAATTAACTAGCCATTATTCCCCATGAGGGCAATTTGGTCAAATCATAACAATTATATAGCAAGTATCAAGTTTCATGCATTTTCACAAAACTCAGCAGCTAGTTTCACCGAGACAGAAATTCTACTTGAAAGATTGTACTATTCCACCGATCATAGCATCTCAATTAATTCATCAAAAATCATCACAAAAGCATACATGTATTAGGTTTCAAGAACATGTTTTATTTTATTTTTATTCCACATAGGTTTCTCACAATCATCAAATCATTACAGCAAACTCATAACAGTCAAATTCATGCGCAACAGTATGTTATTTGCAATTCCCGTTAAACGAAAAATTCAATAAATGCAAGACCACTTGGGTTAGGTTCCTATCTCAATAGGTCAACTTTCGGAAGTGGAACCAACCCAATTGGTCTCGTAGTTCATGAGATATAACATTTATAAAACAACCTAACAGCAGGTCTAACAACTCAGCTTTGCACAACGTTTTTGTAAAATCATAAAAGTTAACTTTTCTACATCCAAAAATTGCAAATTTACATTCTTTAGAAACTAGACTCAACCTAGTTTACTTTAGTATCAATAATCTCAACCAATTTTCAAATTTACAATTCGTTACAGTCAATTAAACATCAATAACACAATCTGTCCAGAAACTGTTTGCATCCAAACTCAACATATTAACTATCTATGGACCATCATGCATTCATATAACACTCTAGACTCCATAAACACTATCCATACACATCAATTACCCATTACATACATGATTAGGGTTTTTGTTTGAACTCAAATCTAAGACACAAGCAATTAACATGTAACAATATCCAATCTAGTTATCAAATCATCATACAATTAACAACAATCATATTAACTACATATACACATGAAATCGGCCCCTAGGGTTTACAATTAACCCATTAAACATCAAAATTAAGTATAAAGAATGCATAGGATAGTCGTTTATACTTTCCTAGCACCTTAATCTTCGATCAAAGACTTGAGAACTTGATTGTATGTGTGTGTATAGGTGGCGGCAGCCGTGAGGGTGGGGAGAAGGAGAGTTCTGATCGGGGTAGGGGAAAAGAAAAGAAAAAGTGATTTAGGGTTTATTATTATTATTATTTATAATAATCTATGTTACACTTTGGCCCCTCCACTTCTAAGTATTACTTATCTAGCCTAACTAACTTGTTTACATCTTAAGTTAGTGTTTATAACGATGTTATCACACAACACAAAAGTCTAACACATAATTATCACATAATTACTGTTTTGACGTTTTTCGTTTATTCACCAATCGTTTGCGTCAACTCGTTTGCATTTCGGTGCAATTCCCGAAAGACTACACATGTAGTAAGTGTTAAGCGTCATTTAAACCCTAGTTTAAATGTAATGAAGTGTGTGTTATAGATTCAATGATCTTAAGTTTGAATTGACGGAGTTGAGTTAACGGAGTTAACCTGAAATTGACGATTGTCACATCATTCCCATGTTAAAGAATTTTCGTCCCGAAAATTTGAGTCAAGTCGTGATGAGTGTCTGAAAAAGTAAGAAAAATTTTCAGTTTGTCATATTGTTGGGACTTATATTTTAGACCGACGCATCGAATTAATCATTGGGTGAAAAATGTATTATTTGGTCTCAACCAAGGGTGGATGGCTTGAAGACCAAGTCATACTAGGCTAGTATAAATAGATGTTTTTTATTCATTTGTCTAGCATGAGTGACTGTATTGTGTATGTGTGAGATTTAGGGTTTTATCCCTTTGAGAGAGTCTCTGCCACCAGGATGAGCTCTCCTGTTGGCGGCTCAGATATTTCTTAATTGATTGTATGTATGAATGTATGTATGAGTGTTTCATCTTAATGAGAATCATTCGGCTAATATTTCAAACTACCGTTTCTATCTTGTTTGTGTTTTGATTACAATTGTTCATCCTACTTTATTGTTGATTGTTAATCAAATCAGGCTCTCTCCCAATACACCTCATCCGTCCAACTGATATCATCATTCAAGAGTGAATCTGAGTTAGATTCGATCCTAACCCTAGATCCGAGCTCCACACCGTTGATTTGTATTGACAATTATTCACACTTCCGCACCGGGGCTTGGACCTGTCATTTAGGGTAAAGTTTCTTTAGGAAAGGGTTATAAAGTTTTGCTTCAGCAATACAGCCCCATACTTTCATATAATTAAGACTCGGTTTCCTTCCTGTCCAAAGTTCATAAGGAGTTTTAGGGACAGACTTAAAGGAACTCTATTGAGTATATGAACGGCTGCTTTTAAGGCTTCAGTCCAAAGAAATAGAGGCAAATTAGTGTTGGCTAACACACTGCGTACCATATCCATAAGGGTTCGATTTCTCCGTTCAACGACACCATTTTGCTGAGGAGTACCTGGCATGGTATTTTGGTTCACGATCCCATGGCCCTTACAAAACTCATAAAATGGACCAGGGGCCTGACCCACATCAGTATGTCTTCCCTAATATTCACCTCCTCTATCTGATCTGACAACTTTTATTTGACGATCTAATTGTTTTTCAACTTCAGTTTTATAATCTTTAAAAGTTGTTACAGATTCAGATTTTTCTTTAATGAGATACAAGTACATATATCGGGAATAATCGTCAATGAAAGTGATAAATGAAGTATGTCCAGTTATGCCAGCAATGGGGTAAGGACCACTAATATCAGTATGAATGAGTTCTAATAAATTAGAGCTCCTAGTGGCACCTTTCTTATTTGCTGATGTCATTTTGCCTTTAAGACATTTGACACATGTTCCAAAATCGGTGAAATCGAGATGTGGTAAGACTTCATTCTTCACGAGGCGGGCTAACCGGTCTCGTGAGTTGTGGCCTAAACGTTGATGCCACAACATAGAAGAAGTCTCTAAGTCTTGTTTCTCTTTAATCTTTGTGAGTGATTCATTAATATTATATGACAATAAAGATTTAGAAAAATTATCATCCAGTTCTACTCTATAAAGACCACCATCCAAAAAGCCATAACCAAACACTTGAGAATTTAAAGAAATAGTAAGTTTGCCACGACCATGAGAAACATCAAACCGTCAATGTCTAACTTTGGTCCTGATACAAGATTCCGAGTAATCTCAGGAATATATAAGGTATCATAAAGTTTAATACATAAACCAGTTTTCATTATTAATTGTAAAGTTCCCACAGCCTTGACTTCAAGTTCTTAATCATTCCCCAGTCTTAGTGTTCTTTGGTTTCTTTCCAGCTTCCGGATTGAAAGGAATCCCTGAGTAGAATTGGTTACATGAACCATAGAACCAGAATCAAACCACCACGTATTAGCAGGAACAGTTAAATTAAAGGACTCAAGTATCATAAAGAGATCATTACCTTTCTTAGCCAGCCACTCCTTAAAGTCTGAACAGTCCTTCTGTTTATGAATGTACTTCTTACAGAACTTGTAAAAGGGCTTTCCAGTGGAGTTCTGAGAGCTAGTTGAGGCACCAGTATTATTTTTCTGAACTTTAGCAAACTCCTTTATTGGATTAGTGTTCTTCCTCTTCTTGGAACTGGTGGCAAGGTAAGCAACTTCAGGTTTGTCCATCTTCATATGCTCTTCCTCTTGCACGCACATAGGAATCAGCTCACTCATGGACCATTTGTACTTCTGGGTGTTGTAATTGATTTTGAAAGCTTCATAGGCAGGTGGAAGAGAGGTCATGATGAAGTGTACCAGAAAACCGTCGCTGATCTCCATGTCTAATCCTTTCAGTTTATGGGCCATGTCAATCATCATCATAATGTGCCCACGAATGACACTCCTTCCATCGTACTTAGTAGTCACCAGTTTGAGAATAAGAGTACTAGAATGCGGCTTAGACGTTCCCTTGAATTGTTCCTCCACAGAAGCCAGATAGGTTTTAGCATTGTCAGAGTCCGGAATGGATCCTCTTATGGGCATGCTAATGGAGTTTTTTTATAAGCATTAGAGACATGCGGTTACATCTCTTCCATTTTTCTAACAATAACTGCTAAGCAGGGGTGCTTTCAGTGGTTAGTGCTGGAGGTTCATCCTCGTTTAGAGCAAAGTCGAAATTTAGGAAGGCGATATTAAGCATAAGAGAGTCCTTCCAGGAAGCAAAGTTATCTCCAGTTAATGATTTGATTCCACCATTTGGAGCTGTTATTGGAATTTATATGAGAATGTTAAGATACTAAACTAGAAGGAACTTAGAGTGAACTAGGGGCAATTTAAACTAAGGCATGCATAAATAAGAACAATTTTAAATTATGAAGTTGTGATAATTAATATCTATTATTAACATCAAAATAATAGATTAATGTAATTAATAAAATTCTACTTAAATAAAAGATAAATCACCTTTGGGCAGAATTAAATTTTACTTAAGTATATGTGCAAAACAATTGTAACACATCACCTTTGGGCAGAAGTGAAACAACCATTTTAATTATGCACGAGTTAGTTTTTGCTTTGATATAAATGTATCGCATCACCTTTGGGCAGAAGTGATACATTAAAATCATGTTTAAGCTAAACTAACATAACTTGTATTTAGACTTGAATGATATGTTAAATGTATCCCATCACCTTTGGGCAGAAGTGTACATCATCATTCATTTAAGTTAAGCTTTTATTTGTTTTGTAAAAGTGATAAATATGAATTTTTAAGTATTTACAAAACATTAGTTTAGTTAATAGCAAACAAAACGATTAGCGCGATCGAACTAGTTCTTAGCGTACTGTTCCCGAAAAATTTTTAGTCTCGGGAAATTAGTTTTCTGGTTTTAGTGTTTTCGGAAACTGTTTTAGCCGTAAACACTTACACCCATAAGTTTATGAACAGTTAATAATGATTAATCTTAATTCTTTAGGGATTGTTTGTTTATCCAAGATTTGATTATTTTCAAAGTAATTCCTTTATTAAGTTTACAAAATTTGAAATATATTGGTCTAAATCTTAATCAAAATTTAGTAAAACATTATAACAATCCGGATATTGAACCAGATTATACCAGATTTTCGTAAACTATTATGAACATGAATAATCATTAATTTATCAGATTTCGAAAAAACTGTTAGTTTATATCAGATGCGATTTTTAAAACCGAAAAATTGTTAGGGTTTCTGTCGTTTGCGATTTTAATAACGATAATATAATAAAATGAATTAATAAGAAAAAAATGAAAATTTGTTAGGGTTTATCAGGTTTTAGTCCATGTCTTCCGGTTTAGATCCTGAGTTAAAGGAAGACATGAAGAACTGATTAATCAACATCGCTCTTGATACCACATATTGATCAGTTCATCATGTATATAATAGAAAACATGGATGTTATGATAAACCTACAATTAAAACATACCTGTCACAGCAGAGAGGGTGGCCATGGTTGATGAGTACGATCCAGACGACATGACAGTCAGCTTGGTCAGGTTCCTCTTTAGGATGTATATTAGTGATGGGGATTGTGGTTCTTGAGAAACCGAATAATAGAGGGAGAGAGAGGCTCACGAATTTGATGTGAGGGTTTAGGGTTAAGTTGTATGATGTTAATTAGTCTCTCCATATTTATATACATCCAAGGGGAAACCCTTGGTTAGCAAGAAAGGGTAATTTGGTTCATCAACAATTACCTAGCTAACATAATTATAAGGCATAATTTAATTAACTTTGATCTATTATAATATAAATGATCATGTAGGCCATACATAAATATACATATCCATATATTTATTCTTACAATCAATGGCTGAATTAGAATTGGGCTTGACGGAAAGAAGTTCTATGAGTTGAGGCCACAGTCTTTTGGGTTGTAATTGTACGCTAACTAGGGTCGTGTTAAGTGTTCTTGGGTTAAGGGCGAGCAAAAATAGGAGCCCACATGTTTTTGACCTTTCTTATGGGTTTGAACTTTTAAATGGGCTTAAATTGTGTAAGTGGCTTAGCATGGGCTTAAATATGCAGATTCTTTTTCATTTTATATTGGGCTGTAATTGTTGGTTCTCTTTAAATATATAGATTTCTTTCTAAGAATTATGGGCCTCAATCAGAGATCGGGCATGGGACAGTCCCCAACCAACCCCGCCCCTTCCTAGGCATGGTCCTGACGCAAATTATAAAAACGCCATTCAAGTCACGAATCAGTCACTAACATGATACATACACGACTGAGACGTAATTGATGATAATCTAGCCCAATGTTTCCTCGTTTACCTTTAACCGAATGATTTACATACCATACATACATTCGTATACACTCGGTTAAGCTCGATTCAACATGATATCCACCAGCTGGTCGACTATCATCCTAGAGTGAATCCGACATGGCAACGGTATGATATGTTATAGAAAATGCCGAATTATGAGCTTATTTGCCTGATATAAGCCTATTTACAGGGGCCATGCGTATGGCCTCCGTATATTTATGTGTATGACCACCAATATAGACGTATGGGGCTGCACATATATCATCTATATTCAGCCCTAGACTAACCCTAGTCTATTCGAACGGCCACACAAAATAAATGCACTAACACAAATCAAGGAGTTAAGGGACAACCATGCTGTTTGCTTTAGAGGGAATGAATAAAAGGAGCTAGGAAAGCAAAACAGGACCGGTTGAGTTGACCCTCAAACACATCACCGTCAACTTCTAATATGTTTGACACAAATTCCTTAAAGAAAGAACTATTGCGCCTAAATATTATTGAAAGAACTAAAATTCCATATTTATTTCTATAATCTAGTTTTCTGAATAAAGTTAGGTGATTTTGTAATTTTAAAATATATGTTATCATTTCTTTGTGAGGAATTTTTTTTGCATGTTACCTTTGCAGTAAAATAGAATTAGTCGATTAAATAGTGGATGAAAATCAACACCTCAAATAAACATGAATGCGTACAATGTACATGTAGCTAACCTAAATGAAATAAACTCCCACATTAACACACACTACTATGTTGGCAAACTTCTAACCTGCTTCTGTAAGAAAATGGCAAGATATATCAAGAAATGTAGGGCCCACTGTGTTTTGTTAAAGTCTTCTATATTTGTTTGTTTATTCACGATGTCTCTTGTTAGCTTTCAGTCTTGTTGTAATAATGTTAAACACGAATTAGAGCTTCAATCAATAGAATTCGTCATATTGATTGGACCGAGGATCTAGTTATTTGATATACGTTATATTATATGTATAGATTGATAATATCAGTGGAAGTGTTGAGATGACAAACGGACAGAGTAACAGTATACGAAAATTACTTTAATCAACACTTAAATTATATGAGGCATAACTGCCTTTATATAGAAGACGAGTTGTCATTCGTTACACATCCTGTAACGAATGGCCTTCATTTACATAAGTTACCAAAATGGTATAGCGAATGACTCATTCGCTATACCCCATTCGTCAACATTTCATGACGAATGGATACAACAAATAACGACTGAGGTCTATTCGTTACACATCCTTAACGAATGGACATATAACAATAATGATTAAGGTTCATTCGTTAAACATCCTTAACGAATGAACTATAAACAGTAACGAAAAGGCCTCATTCGTTAAACATGCTTAAAGAATGAGCCATACATAACGTATGGGAGTTAATTTACATAAATGCCCTTTTACATTAAAATAATAATAAAGTACAAAGACTATTACAATGACTCGAGACGATAAAACCGTGCACTAACAATTAGTGTTTTGGTCTGAGACCATTTATGTTGAGCCCATTGGGCCGGTTATAATAGAAACAAGCATGACATGGCTTCACCAATAAAAGGTGAAGCATCCACATGCTACGACAAGCTTTTGAAAATCCTTATCTATACTTTCTCACCAACTCTCTCTACTCTCTCTCTTTCTTACTATTTTCGATAATAAATCGAACACAACAAGATCCGAGATATCTGTACTTTGTGAGCGATTTTCGCTAGCTCACGAGTGAGACTAATCCAAGAACATAGTTGTTTGATCATTGTTGAGGACCTACAATTGGTATCAGAGCTTTCGGCTCTACTAGTTGAGGTTTTTAGGTCACAACCTTGAATTTGTTCTTGTTTAAGTGTTTGTTGGGTGTATTCAAGTGTTCTTAGTGATTTTCGGGCTAAGAAAGTGTATTTGCAAGCTCGAAAATTCGGATAAAATTTGTGTTTAAGGGTGTTAAAGTGTTCTTCGGGTTAATTGTGGTGTTTGAAGTTGAAAAAATGGGTAAAAGGGTGCTTGTATAAGGATTCGTACGAATATAGTGGGTTCCGTGCATTTCTGAAAATTCGAATCGGATCTCATGTGAAAAATCCATTCGAATCGCATTTTGGAAATCCATTCGAATCGCATTTTGAAAAACCATTCGAATCACATTTAGAAAATCCATTCGAATCGCGTTCTCAATAATGAATCGAATCGCATTCCCAAAATCATTCGAATCGCATTTCTCGAAAGCCGTTCGAATAGCATTCCCAAAACCATTCGAATTGCATTTCCCAAAAACCATTCGAATCGCATTTTCAAACAAATCGAATCACATTTCTGAAACAAATCAATCGCATCCCTATGCTATTTGTTTGAACTTAGTGTTATGGACAAATTTTGCTCCTTTTTCAAGACTGTTTGGTTTAATAATATGATTGCGAATTTGTCACATGATCCTGAGTTATTGAAGAATTATTTTATGCTTGAGAATGAGGCCGGAACCACAACCAAACCTCCTAAACTATTGACATTTGAAAGTAACTTTGAAGAGTTCAAATGGAGATTTAAGAACTATGTGAGAATAACCGACTTTGCACCTCTTAGATCAATTGAGAGGGGACCTCATAGGCCTACTACATATACTGATAATGGACCAGTTGAACTTCTTGTTGCAAGTTACTTCGATAAAAATAAGAAATTGATACTTGATGATGAAAAGGCCTATGGTGTACTCGGTGTGTGCTTTTCAACAGATATTACTCAAACATTAAGAGAAAACATAACTGCTAAAGGGCTTTGGGATGCCTTGGTTGAGAAGTTTGAAGGCGATTTGGACATGAGAAACAGTTGTAAGGAAAATTCAACATGTTTAATCATATTCAAGGAGAATCGGTTGGAAATCTCATCAGCATATTTGAGAAATTGATTACCCAAAATGAGAAGCTCTGGTATTGTTTATGAAATGTCAGAAATCAACAGCAAGTTGCTGAACTCACTGCCCTACACATGGAATAGTAGTGTGACCACCATTAAGAGAACAACCAATTTTTAGAAATCATAGATCTGATTGATCACGAGTTCAAACATTACGGATCTTGTCTAGTCATATGAAATACGTTTAGGTATCAATGAATTACGTTAAGTGTGTGTGTATTGAGAGGTGAATTGGGCCGAGTAACGAGAGGAAACTGGAATAAAACAAGAACTGTTATAATTTCAATTAGTTACAAGGTACTTATAGAAGATGAGTATATCCGGTCTCATTCATTAGGCAATCCCTAACAAATGATCCACTCAAACGCTATCATACTTTAACATCATTCGTTAACATAATGAATGAATTTATACGTTAGCCTCATTCGTTAACATTCCCTAATGAATGAGGACTAATGCCACGCGAGGACACATTCGTTATTAGCTACTCTAACGAATGTGTCAATACATTAGTGAACGTGTCATATATAATTTTACAAAATACCTTTAATACATTAACTATTATCAAAAAATACATTAACAATGACCGAGAGGCAAAACTGTGCATTAACAAGCCCCCTCGTCTCGAGCTCTTTGATCTTCACTTCTAAATGAGCCAGTCTTCTAATCAGCACAACTATGTATTCCAAATGCATGACATACGTGAACGATCCTCTAGAACTGCATAGCTTGCTCGTTATCTTTCACGTGTCCCTATCTGATCTCATTCTTGAATAAAACATCGTTATCGGACTAAGATACGTTAACCTGCCACATGGGGATCAGTAACTCGAATAAATCGGTTTTTACACCCGATCCCAATACGATTACAGCCTCTCCGGTCATGTTGTCATAATACCACCTGTTAAACCTTTTGTAAAGACTTTCAGAAAACGTCTTCAAAGGTACTTTCTTTAAAGTGCATGGCGGTTTACTTTAAAAACCAACTTCCTCTAACCAGTGTGTGGAGTAATTTCATCCACATACATTTGAGTAGGTACCTGAGGCTTGAAAAATTTAAAACCATCCTTACTTCGTGTACAAAATTCCAGGCTAACCAATCAGCTAACTGATTTCCTCCACGGTTTATGAACGACTTGGCAACAAGTGTACGAACATCCCATCTCGTCATGGTGAGCATATAAGCAGTATGTTTAAAATACTGAACTCCATGCTCCCATTTAACAATACGAACTTTCAAATCCGAGTCATACAACCACGAAATAATGTTACCTTTGACCGTTTTCACAACAATAAACATTTTCATTTGGTAATCTTATTCTCGAGCTTTTGACTACTTGTAATCTTCACGTTTAGCATATCTTAGAGCCTCGTTCATCATATTCATCTTTTACATGTTGTGTGCAAACATACCATCAGAAGTTCTTGACTCGGTCTCAGATACTTTAGCCTTTCCTTTATCTTTCTCTTTCTCTTTTCTCAAACGTTCTTCAGCTGCTTCATAATGCTCCATTGTAAAGAACGGAATTCCCTCATCAGAGTTAGAATGTGTATACATGTCATGATATCCTCAGCTATCACATCTTCCATATCAACATCGTCATAATTAAAAGATGTATTCCTAGAACAAATACTCTTATCAAATCTCACTTCAACTGTGTCCTCAACCTCCACTCTCTCCGGTTCAACTACTGCCTCTTCATTTAAATTAAGAAGCATGGCGATTTATTTCTTTGTCAATGAGCTGTCAACAAATTCACCTTGTATTTCATCTGCATTTACCATACTCATTTCTACCCCTCTATCATCTACTAATAATACTTTGTTCGCCTTAATAGAGTTCACAGGCTGCATATTGGTGGAATCATGGTATACCACCAATTGCTTATCCGACTCCCCATCAGCTCCAACATTCCCAAATGATGAGGTACCACCACCAGGTTGCTGATCAAAACCTCCAGCTTCAGGATCTTTGTCGTCATCATTACCCTTCAGCTTCTTGAGCATATCCTCTTTACATGTCAACTTAAGTATCAACTAGTCCTGTCTATCCAATCTTCCCCCTAAGCAGTAACTAGAGCCTTTAATTTACGATTTTCCTTCTAAACATACTACAAATGTCATACCATTTTCTATTGATATGCCTGTATCTGCTACTTAAGTTGTCTATCGGCAGCCATTTGATTCTCTTGAAGATGTATCAAGTTCATTATTTGTAACATTTGTTGTTGAACCGACAGATTATAAAAAGATGGATGCAAAAGTTGCATAGGACTTGCAGGCCTGCTGAAAGACATGAATGAAAAGTCTGGCCTTTGCATCTGTTGAACATGAACTGTAGGACTCGTAGCTAGAACTTGTTGAGGAGACGCCATCGAAGATAACATCGATTAAGGATTCGATGTGAAGCGCGGATCTGTCGATGCCGTTTTCATAAGAGTTACCACCGGTGTACTTGGATGAGTAGTAATCACCCGTGTCGGTAAAGTAGATAAGTTAACAAGAGTAGACACCACAACCCTTGGAACACATGGTTGTGGCTCGTATATCTCAACACCCAAACCTCTATGGGTTCTTTTCTTCTCCAGTTTATCCACCGCAACCGATCTCCATTTAGCTTTAGGCTTACATGCTGCCACCGCAACACCTTGATCAACGTCACCACCATCATCATCATCGTCATTCCCCTCCCACCTTCACCACCTTCACGTTCAGAATCCAAATAATCGTGGATCCAACGATCATTAGGTGGAGCTACATAATCATCACGAGCTAAATGACCAATCAACCTCTTGAACTTTGTCTTTATCTGAGAAGTCTGACCAAGGTAAGTTCTAACTCGTCTCATAGTGTCTTCATTCATGTGATCAAAAACAAGTAAATCAGCTGAAGCTTCTGGATCTTTCACAAGATTCGGTTCTAGATGGTTAATTATCAACTGCATGAAGAGAGGATACATAAGAAACTTGTTCTTCCCGGTAGTGCAATTCTCCTTTAGGTATTAAAACACCATCTCTGAGAAATTAACAACTTGTTCAACATGAGAGCAACAAAATCTGATTGAAGCATTATTCTGCATTCATCAGAACCACCATTTTGTCCACCAAGGCAATGAACAAGTACATGAAGTAAGTACTTATAGTGTTCGCACATATTCACCTTGTTGTACTATGATTTATCAGATCACCATTATACTTTAAACGTTTGAAAAACACGTTGATCAATACCTTATCAAATTCACACCTATCATCCAATGTACCCAAGAACCTCAATACTTCACGAATCACCTCTACATAAATAATAATATTCTTTTCTTGAATCCTTGCAACAATGTGATTCTCTCCCGAAACATATTTAGCAGTATCCCAAAATTGTCGGATAATGCTAAAGTATAGATATCGCAGATTTCTTGATCTCTTTAGGAATGAAATTACACTCCCGAACATGGCTCGCCCAAAGAAATATTCATATATAAAAGCAACAAATATTGTGTTTCTTATCATATGGTAACCCGACTTTTTATGTCTCTTCTTCTTGTTGAGACTCGGGGTTCTCAACAGGCTGTTAAATATGTTGTTCTTGAAAGATTGGAGCCTCTTGAACAGCAGGTTGCTCTTGATTGCCCTCGGGAATATTTACCTGAGGATTATCAGCCATTTCTGAAGAAAAAAAAACGAACTAGTTAATCACTTGAAATATACTTCAAAATGACGAAATTGCCCTCATTCGTTATACACTAAAGACTAAAAAATGAAGCATATCTCAATCGTTAAAATTTATTAACGAATAGACACATTCATTAAAATATTAAAACGAATGGGCACATTCGTTAAAAATTTAAAATAAAAGGCACATTCTTTATAAGTGACACATCCTCATTCGTTAGAAATTCAACGAATGAAGTCATTCGGTAATCATTGTGCACGAATGAAGCTCATTCGTCACCAGATGAATGAATGCACTAAATAATAACGAATGACTCTTAACGAATAAGATTGTTGACTTATCAGTGAAGGTCAAAATCAAGATAAAACCCAGAAAGTTAAAACATGCATTTCGAATTCTGAGATCAATCAATACTTGATCATATACATTAAAAATTGTTTGGATTTGATTAATGATACATCGATATCAATCCTAAAACATCTAATTCAATTTTTGTATCAGTTTCAATGTCCAATTGAGTCGTTATTATGCTTTAAGAGTTTAACGTCATAACCCATCAAAGCTTTGATTAAAAACTAAAATTAAACCATCATTACACTCGTATATACCATAGGAATACGAATGGATTATGGAAACAATGTAGATGAATGGATCCCCCCCACTTGTTCTTTAGAGTTTGTATATGCCGTACAACCCTTGCACATATCCCAATACACCCGAATGTCTTATTCGTTTAACTTAATGAACGAATGACCCTTCATTCGTTATGAATTAAACGAATAAACTTTCATTCGTTAAAATTTTAATAAATATCCCAATATTCTTTGGTCAAACAATGAATGACCATTCATTCATTATGCATAGCGGAAGTGAAGGTGAAATGGTAACGAATGAAGCACATTCGTTAAAGTTAATTAACGAATGACCTTCCATTCCTTACACTGTTATAACGAATGAATAGTAACGAATGTGTGGTGTTTACCATTCCAAACCCTTGTAAAATGTTTACATTAACCATATAAAACCAATTTTGATGACATAGTAACTTAAATAATTACTTTTTAAAAAATATTTACCTTAAAGACTTTTTAAATTAACCTCTTTAACTTAAATTTGATTAACTTAAAATTGTGGGTACAATTTTCTTTTTTTCCAATTTGAATTCGCATAGCTCGGTAATAAAAAATAAAGCAGAATATAAAATATTTTTGGATTATTCAAAATTTTATATTAAAAAAAACCAAAAATCTTTTTGATATTTTCAAAAATTTAAATCAATACTAAACAAAAACTAAACTTAAACTACGAAAAAGTACATATTTTTTGGTTCGAGCAGGGAATCATATTAACAAAGAATTACGTCCATCATAGTTTTATATTTCGGTTTTATCATGACTGGTGTTAAGTCAGCCGTTGGTATTGTTGTCCACCTATGTATTTCAACAAGTTTTTCAGAAATTTCTATGATATGCTTTAAGTTTCAATTAGGGCACATTATATGAGAAACCAGCAGCCTCTAATCTAGATTCTGGCTTATTTTGATTTTTACCATGTCACTGCAACTTGACTTAAACCTTAGAATCAGTAGATCAAAATATTTTTATTTTCAGTTTTTATAATAGCAAGCATGTAAATAATCCCTACTACAAGATGTACCCCCATTGTTAATCAATACCTCGAGTTCCTTTCCCATGGATGAGTATTCACGATTTCATGTGTATGGCTTACATACATTGTGTCCCTTGTGGTCCGTTTCTTAATGGTGATAAGACGCGAGCAAGGGGACAATGTATGACTCATAGCATGGTTTAATCAAGTTAGTAGTGAATTCGTACATAGTACAATAGTGATCAAGTTTAATGACTAATATTGGAATATAAGCTGTAGGTTAACCTTCTGAGCATAATAATATTCCAAAATGAATACCTAGATGAGAAACTGCATAAAGGCCCAATGGAGTCCGGAAATTCGAAGCATCCCATCAATACATGATTTAATGTCATATGAGCATACATCGTTGAAGTGTTAATCATTAACTAGAAGTTTAATCGATTTAATTTGTAACAATTTTGGTGATCAAACTGATTTAAGGCTTGAGTATGACATGCTATTATATTTCTGCCTTAATCAGCAACACATTACAAGACACTAACAACTATTTCAATTTGGCAATTTTTTATGTTTATATCACATACTCTTCCTTTCGTTTGTTTACGACCTACCAATGCACTAATACAATTAAGCACACAGTCTTTTTTCGTCTATTTCTTACTGGATTTAGGATATAAATGATCAACGTACTATCGTTTTCCCTTTTTGCTACAAAAACTCATTTTGAGGAGCATATATTTTTTTAATGTTTTTGGCTTTTCAAATTATATGAATGTTTTTGGGTTTTATCTCTACAAACAAAAATGACAATACTTATAGATTTTTCCCATTTTTCTCCCCCCTAAAAAATACACATAAGGAAAATAAAAATTATACAAAAAAAATAAAATTAAATGATTAACCGAGCAATTGAATTTCTTTTAACTTTTTAAACCATTTAAACCAAGCAAATAATTAAATCTCGTTCGTTAAATGTTTTGGTAAAAAGGTCAGCTTTCTGAAAATCCGTGTGAATCTTTTCAACATTGATTAGTTTCTTTTAAAAACAATCACGGATAAAATGATATCTTATTTCAATATATTTCGTTTTAGAGTGGTGAACGAGGTTTTTAGTGATACTTATTGCAGCAGAATTATCAATAAATATGAGAGTAGTAAGAAACTTCAAACCGTTATCCCGAAAATGTTGCAAGATCAACAAAACCTATGAAGAGCAACTCGAGGCTGCCACATATCCAGCTTCGACGGTTGAAGTGGGGACTGATGTCTGCTTCTTACACTGCCAGGAAACAAGCCGGTTTCTTATGAATTGACATTCTGTTGTGGTAGACTTAAAGTTGATCTTTCATCCACCATAGTCCGAATCTGTATAAGTCGTAATATCAAAACTATTATCCTTCGAAAACCATAACCCGATGTCAGGATTACCCCTCAAAGAGCGGAATATACGCTTAAGAGCCGCCGGATGAGTCACTAGAGGACTCGATTGATACCCGACAAGTAAAAAAATAACAAACATGATATTAGGACAAGACACATTTAGGTACATTAAGAACCAATCATAGCTCGATAAAGGGTCGAATCAACGGTTTCTTCCAGTTCGTCCGGCGACAAATTGTGACCCACGGGAAGATGTGCCGAGGGGACTTTTACGACAGATATCTTGAATCGACTCAAGACATCGTTCACGTATTTGATCTGATGAATGAAAATGCCAGAATTAGACTGGTCTGCCTGCAACCCAAGAAGAATTCATCTTTCCCATCGAACTCATCTCAAACTTATTCTGCATTGTCTTCTCAAAATCCTAACACAACTTGTCGTTTGTCAAGCAAAAAATGATTTAATCGACGTATACTTGGACATGGATAAGATCTTTTTCCACATTCTTATAAAAGAGAGTATAATCCACAGTCCCTCTTTTGAAGCCACAATCAAACAAATTGTCAGCCAACATGCTATACCAAGCTCTTGGGGTTGAATGAAGACCATATAGAGCCTTGTTTAAGCGGTAAACACGCTCGGGATAGACCGAATCTTCAAAACCAGGATGTTGCTTCGCATACACCTCTTCATGAATGTCCCTATTCAAGAACGCACTCTTAACATCGATTTGATATACTTTAAATTTCTTGAAAGCTGCAAAAGGCCAAAAAGATATGTGTAGCCTCCTATCGAGCAATCAGAGCATATACTTCGGTATAATCTATGCCTTCTTGTTGGTTAAAACCTTGAATGGCTAATCGTGCCTTATTTATCATGATTACCCCACAATCGTCCTTTTTACACTTAAATACCCATTTGTTGGGATAGCCTTCTTCACCCAAAACCCGACATGTGGTGTAGCGTATCTCTGATAATCAACATGATACAATTCTTCTACACATCCAGAAGAGAAATTAATTACATGTTTCCTTGGTGAAGCATACCCAAGAAAGTAACCTTCAACATCTTTCTCTTCGAATTTAAACGCCTCTCGTTTTAACATCGTATAAGGACACCCGAATGGTTCGAGAAACTTAAATTTGGCTTACGATTATTAAGCAACTCATAACTCGTCTTTTTGAGCTTCTTAACCATTATAACTTGATTCAGTTTATAGTGTGCGGTATTCACAACCTTGTTCCAAATTAAACAGGAAGCTTGGAATCTGCTAACATCGTTCTAGCTACCTCAATCAAAGTACCACTCTTCCTTTCAACAACACCATTCTGTTGTGGTACATACGAAGCACTGTATGCACGATGAGTATCTTTTTGAATATAGATAATATCAAGCATACTATTCTGAAACTCTGTGCCATTATCACTTCGGATATGCCTCACTTTATATTTATAAAGTGATTCGATCTTGGTGATCAAATTTTGCACAAAATCTGGTGTTTGATCCTTCGTGCTCATAAATAACACCCCCGAGAATCATGAGTAGTCATTAGTAATGACAAGACAATAAAGATCTCCATCAATACCGGGCGGTTCACAGGACAAAATAAATTCATGTAAATTCGTTCCAAAGGAGTATCAATAAAGTTGATCTGTTTCAACGGGTGCGATTCCCTCTTCGGTTTCCCTTTCTTGCACTCAACATAGTGATCGACCATCTTAAAGTTTTTTAATAAAAAACCATCCACCAAATCATTTTCCTTCAAAGGATTCATCTTACTAATGTGGATATGACCCATCCGCCTGCGCCATAGAATTGTGCCCTTCTTAGTTGCTTTTGAGACCAAACGTGTTGTTGTTGAAGAAGAGGTTACATTATAAGCCATATCAACCACACAAATATCATGACTAACATTTATTCAAGAATAACGAATCCTGGTAGAAGAATAATATTGAAATAGAAGTGCTATCTATGACGTGTTCGAACAATGTGATTCCATGTCGCGATCTTTCTTGCAAAAATTTATGAACTCTATTTAAATATTATTTAAATATATAATATTAATTTCATCTTTACTCCTAGCTTACTTTATATTCTCTCTTATGTTTTTAACTTGAAAATCTTGTTTTGAGTTGTTTTATTTTTATTTTTTAATTTAAATTAAACTTTATTTCTGAATATTTTAATCTTTTCTTTAAATTTTTAATTTAAGTTTTATCTAAAGTTTATTATGAATTTTTGTTGCTTTACGTTAAGGTCCGTTATGCAAATGTTGTCAAACGAATAACTAACAAAAATATCTTGTATATATTTGAGTGTTTGGATTTGGTGTATAAATATTTTTCCGGTTTGAATCATTAGATATTTTCAAAGTTCGAGGGTTAAGAGTGAAAATCTGTTTAAAACTCGAGAGGTTTTGATCCTATTGCGAGATAGGCTGGCCCTATATAATGGCAAAATCTAAAATCTTTTTCATTTATCACCTTTTATTCTAGAAAACCTCTCAACTCTCTCTACAACCCTCCACTGCCATCCAAACACATCCACACACAAATATTCTTAACCTCTATTGTGCATCACACTTGATAATCATTAAAATGGATCCTTGTCCAAAGGTATAACATGTTTCATTTGATTAGATTTTTTTTCTTGTAACCTATGGTTCATAACCGAACTGACTTAAGATAAAAAAGGGCCGTCTTATGTTGTTGTATGAACAAATTAATGATCGATACTTATTATCAACATCATAATCTACTTGTGGATTGATTTAATTGAAGATGTGTTTTGTTATGTTTTTAGATTTATTGGGCTTACCATACAGTGTTGAGTCAGATTGATATCTTTATTGTAAGTATTTGTGTACAAATATTAGATCTGGGCGACCTCAGATCTGTGTGGAATTTCATTTTGGACAAACTCATTTTGAATCGAATCTCATATATGATTTGGATCAAAGCGCATATTCGATTTGATTTGAATTGCATAATCAGATCGCAATTCAAAATTCCAATCGAATCGCATAAAGATATTTCAATCGAACCACTTTGTCAATTATGAATCGTATCGTATTTCATTATAATCGAATCGCATAAATTCTAGTTGAATCACATTTCCCATGCGATGCGATTGAATTTTATGCGATGCGATTGGTTTTTCCAATGCGATTCGATTTGTTTTTTCCTTGGAAAATATTCTTAAATTTTCAGTTTTTAAACTTTTACTTTCTGCTTTAATTTTATTGAAATCTGTTTTAGGTTTTGTTAATATCTTATTGTTTTTCTTATAAATCAAAACTAATGGTTTGTTTGATGATGTCTTTTCAGCAACATAACATGTATTGTCCACTTGGTCTTCTAAAGAAGAGGAAGAATATGGTGTTCACATCAATGATAAAGGGACTAAGGGAGTCTCCTCTTATGTATGTTATATCTGCGAATCTAGAGATTCACATCCCCTGGATTGAGGAGTTCTGGACAAAATCCTACGCTGCCAAGGACTATATTACATCTGAGGTGTCCGGAAAAAAGTTAAAGATTATTGAGACGGGGTATTATACGAAGTAGAAATCCTTAGAGAAGAAGCATCTCCCTCCATTTTGGAGATATTTATTTCACATTGTAGCAAATTTCTTGTCTGAGTTAAATGGAGGATTTGATCAATTGAGAATAGAGTGGGTTAGAGTTATGGGGTGCTTAACAAACAAAGTGAAGATAAACTATTCAAGACTCACAATACTGTGTATGCACGATAATGCTTCTTCCAATAGCACATGGATGATGTATCCAAGGTTTGTTCAACTGCTATTGGATGATGTGATGCCTAATGTTCCTAGGCCTATATACCATGTAGAGTATGATACTGAGGGGAATGAATTTCTTTCTTTGGAGCCTCACCATGCAAAGATGGTGAAGCAAACTGTATTTAAGGCCATGCTGAATTGAACGACTGTAAAAAAGGATTGCATTCCTTGAGAATGATCAAGGATCCTCAAGAAACGTTGGAACTCTCATTGATGAAAATGTTGAACTGAGGTCCGAGATCGATATGTTGAAAACAAAGATTGAAGAACAGAGCTGTCTAAACGAGGCTATATCAAAATGAATGGAGATCTTGCCAACAAATACCTTTCTGCATCTGAGATCATGAAGATGACTGATCAAGACGTTGATGATCATAAGAGACGTTTGAATATGTTATCGGAATTTGGGTGAATTCCGAGGATGAGGATGAAGGCCAGAAAAATAAGAAAGGACAGTCTGTTGGGGCTGATACTGGTGTTAGCGTAAGTGGTGTTGGTGCAAGTGGTGTATGTATTAGAGTTGGTACTCCTGGTGATGTCATGGTGGTTGGCACAATTGTTAGTGCCGGTATTGCTGATACAAGAGACATTCTAGTGGTTACTCCACTTGTTGGAGAAACCGTTTCTGAAGGTGATGATAGAGGATTATACTAATGAGGACGATAAGGAGGAAGATGAACCGAGGGATAGTTACGATGAGTCGGATGATGATGACGACTCGGATGATGGAAATAATGATGATGTGGCTGGAGGTGCTGGTGTTGGCGATAACAGTGGAGCAGGAAAACAAACTGCCCCACATGATGATACGTCATTTGATGATCCGTCGGTGACAGATGCTGCAAAGAAAACAAGAGATTGGGATGCTACTCTAGAAGAAGACTTTAACACTTCTTTTGATGTTGTTAAATGTGTAGGTACTCAGTCTCTAGAGAAAGAAATATTCGATGACAGCATAAACTACTCGCTGAGTCCGGGCACACCAACTCATGATGCCAGAGACCCAGATCAAGCGTTTGTTTTCATGGTGGCTCTTCAAGTAAACATTGATGAAGATTCTAAGTGCAAAGAATGAATAAAGTGGCATTGTGTCAACAAAAATGCCAGCTTGAGATGCCAAAGGAACCCGTATCACGATGACTCTACCATTCTCTCCTGCAAGTAGCACGTTGACATCAAATAATGGGTTATCAAGTTTAACTCGGATTTTCATATAATATTTTTATCCGTTACCCGACCCGTTTCGATGTTCGGAAAATTTTATCAATAAAAATATCGCGTTTATCAAGTAATTATTATTTTATTTTTCATTCTTTATTATACTATTTATTATATATGAATTAACTTTGATTTATATTCATTTTTAACCTTAAACTAAACATTTATCTTTATTTGTACCCGCCTCAATTGTGTGGGGACTAATCAACAAGTTTTGTAAATTATTATATCCTAACCCTTAACCCATCACCCTTACCCAGTAACCCGTATAGCAATTCGGATCCCGTTTTGATTGCTTGAACCTAAATTCTCGCGTTTAACTTGGAATTGAATCATGGCTATGATTCTTCATAATATAATCGGCCTACCGACTAATTTAATTAGGAAACATCGATCATTTGTGATGCGTATTAACATATTAGAATACCGTCTTAACTCATTTAATGAAGATACCTTATAAAAATCTTTTAAACTCAATTAAACAGACTTGCATCATCCTCTACTCAACGCCAATTAAACCCCCATGCTTAATTATACTATAACAGCCTCTTAATCGTCGTTCTTGACCTTGTTAATGCCGGCATAAAAACGTCCAAATTAATCCTCGTATAATCATCGTAACAGGTAATAAGTTATGTGGTTTAGCTCGTCTTGATTCACTTTACAATAACCCTATGATCAATCGGCCAATCACTTAACGGTTTGTCCGATTGATGATTCTAGCGTTTGTATTCAAAAGACGTTGTTTGGTCTGCATTTATAAATAATCAGTTTTATTGTTAGACAAATTAACACCCTAGCCCAGTTGGCTAGGGTATAGGTGTGTTACGGTATGAGCCGCTGGGGGCGCGGGTTCGAACCTTCCACACCCCGACCAAAGGCGCCGGAACATGCCGGGGTGCAACGAATTGCTCAAGAACGCGATGACACTATTAAAGTGACAATATTTACTCAACTTGTTTATTTCATTCAATAATCAAAAATACAAGTTGTTCATAATAAAATACAAACAATTACGTCAACACAATATTCGTTAAACTATCCTAAAGGTATGTATGATCTAAGTGATGAGTCTTCAGTCTTCACAAGCAATCAAATTGAAAACCTATAACATTGCATAAAAAAACTTTGTCAATAAATAATAGCACACGACTTGGATAAACAACTTGAAGATAAATTGATGTGGCTCTTTTCGAATCGGTAACAACCAATCGTACTCGGAGAAATGAGGATCCTTTCTAATCGGTAGCAACCGAAATACTCGGATAATGAGGTCCTATTATATTAGCACTTAAGATAAAATAGTTAGGGGGATGTATGATCATACTTATTTGATGAGGAAACCAACCGAAAGTGATAAACACATTAGCAAGTAATCATATAGAGCATATAACACCAAATCAATCATTTATTTAAGTAAACATATACTATAGAGTTTTGGGGTTTGAGACAAAATGTATAATTCACTTTTGTTTGAATACGTATGCAATGCCACCCCCAAAACTTAAAGATGAAAACGGGGGATGAAAAAGTACTCGCATGAAATAAATAACTTGAAGGGTTGTTTGTGATAAACTGGGATAATTAGTTCAACGGGTGAGGTCTAAGTTAAAAGGGTTTCGGTTTAGAAGATGGTCTTGAGAGACTTTAAGGTAAAATAAAATGACAAGCTAAATAATGAATCAATGTTTGAGGTTGAAAGCGTAAATATTTAAGAACTTGAAGTAACAGTTTTTGAAAAGTAAGTTTGCTCGAAATCGAGTTTCGCTATTCTATTAATTAGTTTTACTTAACCTATGTTACGTAACTACGTGGGAATAAATGCAATATTGCAAGACCCTTTGTTATATAGTTACCATAACAGGATTTAACGAGCGTTCAGATTAGTCGGTTTGGGTCTTGAATAATAAGTCAAGTCCGAAGCCGACCTTTCAAAGTGATAAATGTTATGAGATAAACTCAATAAAATCAAAAATAAACTTAACCAAGTTTGTATTTCTATTGAGAAGAACCTTAACGTCCGTTAAGCGAGTGTTTGGCTTTGTCGGTCCAACCTTGTTATAATATTAAGTTGGATCTGACATACCCAATATTTTGAGAAAAACAATTAAAATTAGTTTTATAACATAGTATTAAAGAAAGATGAGATTCGGTGGCCCAAAACACATCTAGTGTGTCTTAAGCGGATGAACCCGGTTTAGTTTCGGTCTTAGTTCGGTCCTTGACTCGGTATTAGACCGAGGATGGTTGCCACATACCCAAATACCATTGAACTATTTAAAATGATTTGGAAACTAAAATGGTTAGGAACTAAATAATAACAATAAGCTTAAACATAATTTAAATTGTTAACAAAGACATAATAAAGTGTTTAAACAAGAGTTCGGTTCTGGTTCGGTCCTTGATTCGGAATGAAACCGAGGATGGTTACCACATGCCCAAATACCATGAAACTTGTAAAATAACTTGTAAATAAATAATAATACTTAAGTTTTACATTCAATATGTTAATAATAAAACTTTTACACGAAAGTTCGGTTTTGGTTCGGTTCTTAACTCGGGATGAAACCGAGTCTAGTCACCACATACCCAATACCATGGAACTCAATACATATTAGTTAGAAGCTGAAATAAATAGTAACTACAAGATTAATAAGCATTTAGACGGAATATAGTCTAATCGAGGATTGCAATAATCCTTCATTTAGCCTTGCCTTATAAGCCCGACACTTCACCGATCTAGACCGGAGAAGTGAAAGCAGAAGGGAAACAGGGGGTATATTTTATATATATGTTGCAACAATAAGTTTTAATTACTAAGCAGTTTGTTGAATGTAAGATCAAACTCAGTTTGACTTTAGAGTCAAACTACTCAGAAATTGAATAATAACCTTAGAAATCTTAGATTGAGAGAGATATTTGATGAAATGAGCAGAGAAAAATGAAGGTAATAGGCTTGTATTTATAAGGTAAGTTGAGTGGGCATGTATGGGGTTTAATTCAAGTGTTTGCATGCAAATGGGTGGAGAAAAAGGAGTCAAACAAACACAAAAGAACAAAAATCGTCACTGCTGCTGCAGAGCCCCTTAGCGCGGCGCTAAGGGCTCTGCCCTTGCCACGTAGCGTGGTGCTATGTGTCATAAAGGGAAAATCTGATTTTTCAACTTTGGCAGTTTTAGTCCATGAAGTTCGTTTTGTGCGTTTTAGGGGTATTTTAAGGGTTGTAATAGATGTGTTTGAGATCCGACAACCATAAAACAAATATGTAACATAAAATTCATCATATTTATATTATTGAAAGGTTCGGGGTACAAAACGGGTCGGGTTTATCGTACAAAAACAAATACAGGTTAAACTAAAAATGACGAATGTCACAGTCTTCCCTACTTTAGAAAATTTCGTCCCGAACTTAAAATAAACTTAAGGTAAAGAGGTAATTACTAGCGAATGTTGTGTTAAGTAAAGCAATTGTAAAAAAAATTTTAAGCAAAAAGAATAACGTCAGATCCTTGCATGACTCGAAAAACACCACAAATGTGAAACATAATAAAGGCACTTATATATAGGATGTACCCGCGGCGTATCCACCATGCCTTTATCATCTTGCATTTATACCGTTTTTCTGCTATCATTCTCGGGTTTGAGTTATCACACACAAGTGTACTTACTATGGCTTCCATATGAGGGTTTCGATAATTAAATGTGCACCCATAATTATTTAGATCGTCATATAGTCCACATGGTTCGTTCCGCTGTGTGGTTTAAAAGACATATTTATTTTGAAATATTAAATATTAGAAACATAAATAAAACCTGTTAAATGTTACCAATATTGACAAACCCATACTAACGATTGAACATTTTGATGTTGACTTTTAAATAAGTAGGAACAAGAAAAAAAGTAATGAGGTAAATAATTGGAACTACTCAAAATTTAATGAGTCACATGATATGACCCGGGTCAAAATAACAATTTGGTTAAATAAGTATAGATGGTTTAATAGATAGGGTTATAGGGTAAACAATATGAAATGAGACTTGGAGCCGAAAGTTATCAAAGTGAAAGAATAAATAAATAAATAAAATCCATGGTTGTAAGTCGGGACACTAGGTGGTGTTAGTTTTTTCTGAAGAGCTCTTCCTGGCCTCTTTTGTCTGCGCCAAGCAAACCACGCGCAGACTTTGCCTTCTGCAGACTGTTTGTTTTTCCAAAGACGTGTCATTAAAAAACGCCTGTGCGCCCACTTCTTGGTGAAGACATGATCCAACCACTTTTGGCCTCTTCTAACACATATTATTCATCAGTCTTCTCTCATCTACACAAACCCTAATCTCCTCTCCTCTCCTCTATCAAACCTAGCCACCTCGCCGGCCACCTCCCCTAGCTGCCGCCGCTGATCGTCTGCCACCTCCTCTAACCGCCGCCTCCTCCTCCACCTACCCCAGCCGACCGTCGTTGCCTTTCTTCTCACATTACTAGCCGAACTCACTGCTATGTACATAAGCAAACTTAACCCTAAATTGAGGTTTAATCCGAGGTGTTATGGTGGAAGTGGCATCGTTGGTTGCGACATCGTTTGAGGTGTTATGGTGCAGTTCTCATGATCAAATCAAATTAATTAACAAACATATTGTTGTTGAAGGAAGGTTATGCAAACAGAAATTGGGAAATCGGGATTAGATTATGATGAATAGAAACTTAGAAAATTAAACCCTAGGTATTGGAGAGAATGGGAGTACTACGAGAGAATGGGTGTTTCTGGGTTGGGTAGAAGAGGCTGATGTGTTGTTAGAATACTTTTGATGTGATGTGTGGCCTTGGGATCTCATGTTCACTTTTTTTTGAACGGTCAACTAAGTAACGCCGGGTACACCGTACGCGGTCCCCATTGGCTAAAGGTAGCCCGAGCCGGCCACTAGTCCGGACGGACGGATCTCATGTTTACTAGTTTGTTGTTTATAAGTTTTTAGTTTTTTTTTGTTAATTGTAAAAGTTTATTTTAGCAGTCTGCTGATGTTAAAAAACAAACAGTCTTTTTATTGCAGACTGCAAAGGTTTGGTCCACCTCTTCTGCTACAGATGTTTGCATATGTGGTCCGCAGACTGTAGACATTTTACCTCTGAAAAAACAAACAACACCTAAATTAGTATAAAATTCGATAAGTGGAATTTTGATAATGAGAACTCCGATAAGTGGAAAGGAGAAATCCAATAAGTGAGTACATAAGGTTGGGATAAACAATGATACCATTAACAATAACATCGTACGATGAGTTTCATACGTGAACAAACTTGAGGTTATAAGTATTTGAGGATATGGTTGCGTGAAATACGATTAAATATCATGAGGATGGGGTGGGTTTTATGGGGTAGCGTAACCATATATCAAACATGAAATATCAATAAAAGTTTTGGTTAACTTGGCAAAATCATTCAAGAAATGTAATAAAATGTGAACACGGCTTCTGTTGTGAAACCATTTACATAATCATGATTATGGTAACGGTTTCCAATAGCGCCCAAACTTGCGGACAACACACATAGGCCGTTGATTGAGTAAATGGAATGATGTCGAAAAATGCATAGAATTGTGTTTTGCTTGAAAAGCATAATACTTATACATGGACAACATAGTCACGAAAATATCGTTTAAAATCTAAATGAAATTTTTAGTGAAAATAAGGTTTTGAAAATAGTAAAAAAATTGTTATTGAATAAATTGAATTCGGTCATGAATAATCAAAACACAAAATGAAATCTCATGTGCATAAAATTACCATCGAAACATCTCATCAACTGAAAAGAAAATCGTAATAACAGTGAGACTCGGAGTAATGACGAAATAATTAAATTGCGTATGATATACTCTTTTGAAATTATAAAAATAAAATCGAAAATTAAGTCTCAAGTAAAGCCGTTCTATCGTTTCCAAGAAAATGTATATAATAAAAAAGCATCATGGTTACGTGTAGTTAGAGAAACATCTAAATTGCTATCAAATGAAAATCTTGTAAGTTAAATTGTTAAAAGAATTTTGCATACGTAAAGCTGTTGTGATGATAATAGATCATGAAAGAAATGATGCTAGTGATAATAAGAAGTAAAAAATTCGCATAAATCACTATCAAACAAAATTCATGATACAATATCTAGTGTATGAAGCATTTATGAGTGTGTCCCAAAAAGGATTTGTAAATTCATGATCATTGAGTTTATGCAAAATAATGAATGTTGTAATTTGTTATTGAATAAATCTCGAATTCAACATTCAAAATGAAACCTCGTATTTATAAAGTTATTATGGGATTTTCACCTTAGGTGGCAATATTTATAATCTTGAAAACACGTATATAATTGTTTAATAATCTTTGAAAACAAATCCTCATAATATAATTTTGAGTGAGTATAGTTGTCATGACAATATTATATTCTTCAAAGATGATTTATAAAATATATCGTAATACGTAAATCGTTATTCTTGAAAGAGTTTATAATTTAAAAATGAATATTTGAGCACATGAGGTCGTTATAAATACACTAGGTGTGTGTGTGTGTGTTTGTGTGTATATATATATATAAATTTAAGGGAAAATGAAGCTTGCGTGTGTATGGAGAGGTTATAGGCTTCGAATGGTGAATGGTTTGGAAATTTGGTGAAGAGTGAGTGTGTTTCGGGTGTCTTGCGTAGTTGGGTATTCTTGAGTTGGATTGATGGGGTTTGTTGAATTTAGGTCGTGTGAGGGAGTTATGCTTAGATGACTTGTGTGAATAGTGCTCGGGCTATTTAGACGAGGTTTGCTTATTTTAGTTTGGGTTAAGTTGATGGGTTGGATATGTCGACCTTGACTAGTTTGGGTTGAGATTTGGTTTTATACATGTATTTGGCAATGAGTGTTTGGGTTACTATTTTGATATCAAACTCTATGGTTGGTTGGAAACAGTGTGGCGACATGGTTTGTGATTTTACATAGCATGGGTCGAAGGATTGAGCCATAGTTGGGTAAATTTTGGTTTGTATATGTTCGAGGCATTCGTGGACGTGTTTGTTGGTGTCTTTATAGTATTAGGATAGTGAGTTTGATAGGTTCTCAAGGCGTAAAAGTGTCGGTATTTAGGGCTTTTTGTTGGGTTGATTTTGTACATCTTGGATTTGCATGGGGTTTGAGTTGGTGAGGCTATAACTTTGGTATATTAGGTTTCGTTCATCTTAAGGAAAGATTTGATTGTGTGGGAAAACTTTTGAAGTGGAAGGATGGTTTGATTTAAGGTGGTAGTTTGAGATGACATACGGGTGTTTGGAAACTTGTGGTTGCCTTTAGAGAAATATTGACTAATAATAAGTTTTAAATTGAAAATATCATAATTTATAAATAATGATTGAAGCATTCATGAAACTTTTAATAATAAAATTACAAGTTAATATTTTTGCGCGAAAATGACTTTCGTGAACCACGACGGCTTGTTCGCGTTTTAGCAAACTCACGTTCGTGAAAAGGTTGTTATAATAGTTAGAGGAAGTTATTTAGGAGGTTCCTACAAATGTTTGAAACGTAAAGTTTTTATAAAAATATTGAGATTCAAGTTTGTGAATCACAACACTTTCTTTGCTAAAAATTTTCCTCTAAAACGAGTGTTGTTACGATACGTCGGGTCGGCTTAAGTTGTAAAATAATTTACGAGAAAATTTGAAATAAACCAACCTGCTTAACGTAAATCGTTCTTGAAATGCTTAAAATTAAGCAGTGGAAAATATCATGGGAAGCTAAGATAATAAGGTTTGTATTTTGAAGTTTATGGTAAAAATAAAAGCCGTTTGTCATGAGGAAGCAAATTTTTTTTTTATAAAGATCAAAATAAAATTTTGCTTATGAGGAAATTAAAATAAGTGTATTGAGTGTCGAAATTTGTTATGAGGTATCAATATGAATGGTGAAAATTGTTTTGGGAATGAAAATTTTTATCATGTTCGTTATTTAATATCGTGTAACGAAAATATCATGGTAAAAATGACCGGCATTGTGAATCGAGAAATCGAAATAAATGATTTTTTTCTTTAAAAAAATAGAATTTCTATGAGGTTTTGCATGAGGATTTCAAGACAATTACAAGCTATAAATTTGTGAATTTCTTGAAGAATCAAGGCACAGCTATCTTAAGAAATTTAAAACTAGTTGAATCGTAAAATGCAAAATTTATTTGTGAAAAGTTATAATGAACCAAAAATTTCATAATGAAATTTGTTATGCGAATAAATTTGGGTTATGAAAATTCTACTATGTGTATTATATAATATAGTGTAATTAAAATGTTGTGAGAAATTTAAATAATCAATATTGTGAAATGGTAGTTCAAAATAAGCGGGATTGTTATAAAAATAAAATTTTTATGAAATCTTGTATGAGGACTTTAAAGAGAATTTAAAATTTATATAATGGGACCTTACTTGAAAAATCAAGGTAAAATATTTCATAAAACTTTTAACAAAGATGGCATTTTGAAAAGTTATTAGGAGTAATTCAAAATATATTATCTTAAATTAAAGAAAAATCACAATAGACGAAATCTTGTAATGAAAATAGTGGTGTGAAATCAAAATGAAAAAAAAAACTTTACTATGTGAAATCAAAACATATGAGAATTAATCATAACAGAGAAATAAAATTATATTAATGAGAATTTTGTGATTGAGGATTAATATGATTAAATAGAAGGAACATTTATTTAAATCATTGAAACTTGTAAATAATGTCTTAAGATTTAAAAGGCGGAAAGTCGTGCATGAATCACCATGACTTGACGTCCTTACGAAAAATCTTAAAAAAAATAAGATAAAATGTGGAGTCAAACATATGCAATTATCAGCGCGTCTTTCATGTTAGTGAATCAAATCATGATAATAACAACCAATAAAATTTGGGATACAACGAGATGCTAAAACACTAGTCCACGTATCACTGTGGATTTTATGTCTTAACATCAAAATATAAGGAGGCATCCAGAACGCTTTCATTCGACAACTTAAACTGGTTGTCTCATATGAGACAACCTTTAAGGAGATTAGAAACAACGGGAACCAAGTTAAGCTCGTGATCCATAAAAAAATAAAAACTAATGTTTTTGTGGTAAGGTAAGGATACATTAGATTATTATGAGAGTGTGTGTATGTGTGTATTTACGATTTTGATGAAATAAATAAGTGTAATGAACAATCGAGTAGGGTTACACGTAAAAAACCTAAAGCATAAACTATACTAGGTCGTTACATCTAACCACCTATCCTATAGTCATGGCTATGATACCAATCTGTCACAGCCCGACCAAAGGCGGCGGAACATAAAGGGGTGCAACGGATTGCTCAAGAATGCGATGACACTATTAAAGTGACAATATTTATTCAACTTGTTTATTTCATTCAATAATCACAAATACAACTTGTTCACAATAAAATACAAACAATTACGTCAACACAATATTCATTAAAGTATCCTAAAGGTATGATCTAAGTGATGAGTCTCCAGTCTTCAATCTCAATCAAATAGTAGACCTGTAACATTGCATAAAATAAACTTTGTCAACACGAATGTTGGTGAGAAATTTCCATAGATGTTGAGTATAATAAATATATAATGAAATCCACAAACTAGTATATGCAACAATAAATAATAGCACACAACTTGGATAAACAACTTGAAAATAAATTGATGTGGCTCTTTTCGAATCGGTAACAACCAATCGTACTCAGAGAAATAAGGATCCTTTCTAATCGGTAGCAACCAACATACTTGGATGAAGATGCCCTATTCTATTAGCACTTAATATAAAATAGTTAGGGAAGCGTATGATCATACTTATTTGATGAGGAAACCAACCGAAAGCGATAAACACATAAGCAAGTAATCATATAGAGCATATAACACCAAATCGAGCATTTATTTAAGTAAACATATATTATAGAGTTTTGTGGTGTGAGACACAATCAATAAATCACTTTTGTTTGAATACGTATGCAATGCCACCCCCAAAACGTATAGATGAAAACGGGGGATGAAAAAGTACTCACATGAAATAAATAACTTGAATGACTGTTTGTGACAAACCGGGATAATAAGTTCAACGAGTAAGGTCTAGGTTAAAAGGGTTTCGGTTTAGAAGATGGTATCGAGAGACTTTAAGGTAAAATAAAATGAAAAGCGAAATAATTAATCAAAGTTTGAGGTTTAAAGTGTAAATATTTAAGAACTTGAAGTAACGGTTTTTGAAAATGAAGTTTACACGACATCGAGTCTCGGTATTTTATTCATTAGTTTTACTTAACCTATATTAGTTCTATTGAGAAGAACCTTAACGTCCGTTAAGTGAGTGTTTGGCTTTGTCGGTCCAACCTTGTTATATTATCAAGTTGGATCCGACATACCAAGTATTTTGAGAAAAACAACTAAAATTAGTTTTATAATATAGTTTTAAAGAAAGATGAGATTCGGTGGCCAAAACACATCTAGTTTGTCTTAAGCGGATGAACCCGGTTTAGTTCGGTCTTGGTTCGGGCATTGAATCGGTATAAGACTGAGGATGGTTGCCACATACTCAAATACCAATGAACTATTTAAAATGATTTGGAAACTAAAATGGTTAGGAACTAAATAATAGTACTAAGCTTAAACATAAGTTAAAGTGTTAACAAAGACATAATAATGTGTTTAAACAAGAGTTCGGTTTTGGTTCGGTACTTGAGTCGGAATGAAACTGAGGATGGTTACCACATGCCCAAATACCATGGAACTTGTAAAATAACTTATAAATAATAATACTTAAGTTTTACATTCAAAATGTTAATAATAAAACTTTTACACGAAAGTTCGGTTTTGGTTCGATTCTTAACTCATGAAACCTAGGCTAGTCACCACATACCCAATTCCATGGAACTCAATAAATATGAATTAGAAGCTGAAATAAATAGTAACTACATGATTAATAAGCATTAAGACGGAATATAGTATAATCGAGGATTGCAATAATGCTTCATGTAGCCTTGCCTTATAAGCACGACACTTCACCGACCGAGATCGGAGAAGTGAAAGCCGAAGGGAAATAGGGGGTATATATTATGTATATGTTGCAGCAATATGCTTTAGTTACTAAGAAGTTAGTAGAATGTAAGATTAAACTCAGCTTGACTTTAGAAAGTCAAGCTACTAAGAAATTGAGTAATAACCTTAGAAATCTTAGATTGAGAGAGAGATTTGATGAAATGAGCAGGGAAAAATGAAGGGAATAGGCTTGTAATTATAAGGTAAGTTGAATGGGTCATGTATAGGGTTTAATTCAAGTGTTTGCATGCAAATGGGTGGAGAAAAAGGAGTCACACAAACACAAAAGAACAAAAATCGTCACTGCTGCTGCAAAGCCCCTTAGCGCGGCGATAAGGGCTCTGCCCTTGCCACTTAGCGTGGCGCTAAGTGTCACAAAGGGAAAATCTGATATTTCAACTTTGGCTGTTTTAGTCCATGAAGTTCGTTTTGAGCGTTTTAGGGGTATTTTAAGGGTTATAAAAGATGTTTTTTTGAGATCCGACAACCATAAAAAAAATATGTAACATAAAATTCATCATTTTTATATTATTGAAAGGTTCAGGATACAAAACGGGTCGAGTTTATCGTACGAAAACAAATACAAGTTAAACTTAAAATGACGAACGCGTTACAAACATGAAATCCAAAACGCATTACAAAGACCGAGATGACCAAAACGGTGCACTAACAAACTCCCCTCGTCTCGTGCTCTTTGCCTTTAATTTAGTTGAACCGCTTTGTCTTCCAATAAGAACAACTACGAACTCCAAACGCGTTACAAACATGAACAACGTGTTATAATTGCATAGCACGGTCAGAATCTTTAATGTCCCAAAAAGAATCTTGTTCTTGAATAGAAAGTCATTGTTCATCTTTGATAAGTTAACGAGCCAAATCGAATCGATGACTCGAATGGATTCGGTCTCCAAACCTGTTTCTAGAAGAATTAATTCTTCGCCCATACGGTTGTCATAGTACCACTTGTTGAATGTTTTGTAAAGACTTTGCGGTAACGTCTTCATAGGCACTCACTTCATTGTGCGTGGCGACTTGACCTTCAACATAAGCTATCTCCAACCATTCCTTGGATCTATCTCATCGATATACTTTCTGGTTGGCACCTGTGGCTTGAAAAACTTAAACCCGTGATTGACCTTAAATAGCAGATGTTGATGAAACCATCCTGCCAGTTGATGAAACAACTTGGGTTTTTCGAATATCAAATTAACTGGTGTTTTACTCACTCAACCTTGTGTTAACAACACTATTTTATTTTATACGCATATGCAGGTTACCGTTTGAATTGATTCAGGATTGGTGAAGATTTAGGATTGCTTGTTAGAAGAATATTATCAGGACAATAAATCAAGAATTAGTAGCCACCACCCAAGTCGAGACAAAATCATACACCAAACCTTATCTCCACCTAGGATCAGCTCACCCCCTAATCTCACCAACATATCAATTCACCTCACCAATTAAAAATCAACCTTTTGAATTCGACTTTCACATCCTCAATCCATTCCCAAACCATCTCACAAACATTACCTACCACAACCAAACCCATTAGCCTACTGTCACACCCCAACCTAAGGCGGAAAAGCCAGGGCGTAATCTGATTGCTCACAGCTCTCAAGGTACTATCATGCAATAATTAAAAAGTTACAATATCTATTAAATTTAATTACTTATTCCAATAAATCCAAACAACCAAATGCATAGCATTTAAAATAAAAGCAACAAGATAATTCAACATTTCAAATCTAAAACTAACATTTTTATTAAATACCCGACTCGTTTCGATGTTCGGGTCATTTTATTAAATAAATAAATCGCTTATCGAAGAGATTACCTATCATTTAATTAATTATAGAAATATAACTTTCTTACCTTGGCAATAACCACCCAAAACTAAACTTTAATCCAAAATTGTTTTCACCTTCAAATTATAGGGACCATATTGCAATTTCTATTATTATTATTATTATTATTATTATTATTATTATTATAATAATAATTATTATTATTATTATTATTATTATTATTATTATTATTATATTATAACCCATCCTGGACCCCTTTACCCAAGATCTGACTCAGATCCTAACCCGTATTGAGAACCCGTTTATACATGGCGTAGCTTGGTCCTCAATTCTCGCATTCAACAAGGAAACTGAATCAAATTTTATGTTTATCATTTCTATTTCGGCCTACCGACATCAGCTATTAGGAAACATCTATCAAATTGATTCATTTTTTCATAGTATATAAACCGTATGGACTTGATTATCAATGTACATCATAACCATCATTATAACTCAATTAATTTTACCTGCATCGCCTATTTAGCGTCGCCAACAAACCCCTGTAAGGAATTGGAATTATTTTATCTGCTACATGCCTATTCGTGATCTGGTTTTGGCCGTCGGTTTGGTTCTCCGTTCCCATCAAATCATCATCTATACGGGTAATTTGTACATGCATTATACTCATCTTAATCTATAATTTATAAGCCCTAATCTTGATTAAACCTAAAACCAACAGATCAATCAATTGTGGTACAAGGGTTCACAAGAATTGGGTGAAATCAGGGTTTAAGTTTATAAAGCATTATTTTCAGTCAATACTCGATTATCTTAGTAAAGCAGTTGGTTGATGGTGTGTGTTTGAGTTGTGAACCGGCCTGGGGCGCGGGTTCGAGCCACCTGGACGCGGTTTTGGATATTTATTTTTTGTAAGATACTTTGATTATTTTAAATGGTTTAAAGATTATTATAACTAATGTTAAGTATAAAATAAACCTTATTTTGTTAAACCAACAATTTTATTTCACGTTCTATTATCGAGAACATCTTTAATAACTTGTTATGTATAGTTTTATGTATGTATTTTTATATGTATATGTATATATATTGGTTTATTAAAAATTGTTAAAGGTTTTTATAATAAAGATTTAAAAAGGTTAGTTTGTTGAAAATACATAACTAAAATAGAAAATATACCTTATTATTATTATAAATAATTATTTGGCTAGGTTTTTCATAAACCAATGGTAAATTTTATAAATATTTAATAGTATAAGTACGAATATATATAAACAATTATTTTTTCTACAAAATTAATTTATAAGTAACTCTTCTTAATAAAAAATTCAAATAAATTATTTTATACCCTTAAAACCTGCTCATATCTCGTTTTCCCTATTAATCTATTCATTGATTTGTTGTATTCCTCGTTATTAAATTTGCTAGGATTGTCTTTGATACGTCTCGACAAGCGTGACGTCTCTTATTTAATCATTATTATCGCATACTTTTACTCTTGCTTACTTACTAAGATGAGTATTTCACTCCCCTATTTTACTTATTTTATCTTTTGGGGACATATGCGTAACTAGCTATTTTTATATTATATAGTATTCAAACCGCAACTGTTTATCCTTGTGTGTTTAACAATTTGCCTAACTTGCTATTTGATTACTTGCTTTATTTGAATGCATTTTGGTGAAGTTCCTTATTTATAATATGATCATACGATTATATTCGACAACAGATGTCTATTTTTATGGCAACGGTTTAGTTCTTGCTTGGTAACCAATGTCCATCTATATGGAATATGTTGAGCCCTTTCTTTATAGTTTGATTGATTGTTTATGTGCTATGGCTTAACTATATATCTCACAGGAACAGTTTGCAATTTCATTTATTAGTATCACAGTGTCTTAAATTTGGCGTTATACTCACTCAACCTCGTGTTGACAAAAATCTATTTGTAGTTTTTACGCATGTGCAGGTTATCGCATGATATGATTGTCAAGGTTGTTTGAAGTCACTTAGGATTGCATGCTAGAGAGAAGAAACAAGAATTTAGATCTTATTTTTTCTTTACTTGTTTTAATGATATTTTATACCCAGCGATTATTTGAATCTGATGTACCACTTAAATTAAATATTAGATATTGACATTTTAAATATTGCATGATAGTACCTTGAGAGATGTGAGCAATCAGCTAACGCCCCGACATTTCCGCCATAGGTTGGGGTGTAAGAGATTGGTATTCGAGCCGAAGGTTTAAGATAGATCGTTAGTGGTGTCTTTGAAACATGCGTTGGAGCCCATACGTGCTTATATGTTGTCTTATGTGTTCATTTAATTGTTTACAACTTTAATACATAAATAATTATATTATTGATTATTATATTGCTATGTACACAGACACAAATCTATGCCTCAACCTTTTCAAGAATTTTTTTTAATAAATTGAAATTAAATTAGATTACCTTTTATTCTTGGGAAATTCCTTAAGAATTCCCTACTATTGTTTTTACTCATCACCTTAAGGCTAGATAGTATGAAAAGTTCTTGTAGTAACCGGAAGGGGGAGAATGCTGTGAGTTGGGCATGGCAAACCGGTTCCGAGAACCCAAGGTAAGACACTATTCCTTACCTGGAGGATAACCTGGCCGCAATACTCGAGCTTATAGGCCAAAGCGGGAACACAACTGTCATACGACCGACACCTTAGGTTGTTTTAATCCAAATTTACGGTGGTTCGTGGCTAAATTCGGGTTTTCAGATTATTGTGTTTTGTTATTTAAATGGTTAGTTGGGTGAAAAATCCATGGAACCCATGGGCACTCCTACTATCCATTTCTCACTTTGTTTTATGTTTTTGTTGGAATTACGTGGTGGTTCAAGGGATGCTCCTACTACTCATATTTTCCTTTCATTTATTCGTTATTTAGTTTAGTCGGTTATGGGGCCACAAACTCCAACGTATTGTTAATTCGTTAATTAGTTGGGACAGATAAAACGACATGTAACGCTCATGAGCTGTCCAACTCAGTTATTTTTATTCGCTAGTTCGTTGGGCCATTCAAACTGCCATGGAAAGCTTATGGGAGGCTAACACACAAACTTTGTTTTGTTAATTGTTTGTTAAGTTAACTCAATAAATTAAATTTTAAGTTTTAGATTGACCTCCTCTAGTTACCACGCATTAATCATTTTACTACATCAACTCATAAATATCTACGCAATGTACCTCTTACTTTACAATATTTTACTTTTATTCCTCAAAATATCCCTTATTCCTAAGGGCAAAGTTATCAAAAAACAACTAACCTTCTACTATTTAAATGATTCCTTCAATTTACCCTTCCCTTATAAACACTTTATTTTTGATCCTTATAGAATGTCTTCACTAAGAAACCATCGTCTTCATCAACGTTCCTCTGGTTCTCATGATTGCCGCTTGACTGCTAGAATCATGAAGGAGTTTGTTGTTGTTATGCCCCTAATCATCACCCAAATCCAAAGCCTCAACTCCAATGGATCTACTACTTCAGCCGCTCCAAACAACTATGACTTCCATAACTTTTCGCTTACCAACATGTTCGAGGACCGAGCTGTCACATGGTGGAATGCTCTGATGGCTGATTAAGGATCCGACTTGGTTGTATCCATCCCTTGGGAAGACCTCAAAGGGAAATGAAGAAGGAATTATGTCCTGAACATGAGCTGCAAAGGCTTGAAGCCGAGTTTTGGGAACTCAAGTAAGATAGTGGGGATAACTCTACCTACTCCAACCGCTTCCGTGAATTTAGCCAAATCGTACCCCATCTGGTAACCCCTGTGAATCGCGACATTCGGAAATACATTCGCGGTATACCAAACATTTTTAATGAGGTTGTAACGAGTCGTGATCCCTTAACCATCGGTGAGGCTATGGACCTAGCTGCTTCCTTCACTGACAGTCAAGTTAGGGATGGAACCTTGTCTCACAAGGATTCCAAGCCAAATCCCAGCAAGATTGAAACCAACTCAGCCTCTGATGCTAAAGCCGAACCCAAGCCTGCTTCCAACAACAATAATCACCGCAACAACCACAACAATAGCAACAAGCGTAAAGTCTATGTCGTTAACCAACCCAACAACCAACCTCCTTGTTGGTGCATAATGTCAGTAGTTCAGTATCTAGTGTTTTGTATGTGTCTGTAATCGTGTTAGATTTTTTGTTTTGATTTTGAATATTGATTTACACAAGTTCGCCAGGGATGTAGGCGAACTTGGTGGCAAGCGAAGTTATGACAACTTCGCCTAGTCTGTTAGGCGAAGTTGTCGAGGTTATATAAACCTCAACTTCAGCTTGTTTTGTTTAAGTTTTTCAAGAACGTGTAAGTGATAATTGAGATCACATGTTGAAGTGTTGCAATACAAACGTGTTTATTAGTATTGTAACGTGTGTTTGTGTTTCAGTTCAACGTATAATATATATATTACGCTCGTATCGTATTACGTGGGGATTCCGCACCCTCGTGTTACGAGATACTCCAGTGTAGATCCGGCTGGGAACCTAAAATTGGTATCAGAGCATTTGCTCTTGATTGTGTGGTTCGGGATTATCACACGGGTGTTCAGATCGTTCCGTTCGACTATTCGCGGAACGAGTTTACGTTGAAATACCTAGTTTTTGTGTCTTGCCCATCTCCCACCATCAAATATAACCCATTACACCTTCGCATACCTCGAAATACGTCCAATTAAAACCTGCAAAAACCTTGTGTTCATCAGGCGAAGTTGCCGTCATCGTTTGTAGGGTTTAAGCGAACTTATAAGGATCAAGCGAAGTTAAGATCAAGCGAAGTTAAGTCCAAGCGAATTTATCATCTTAACGAAGTTAACAAGCGAAGTTGTCATAACTTCGCTGTCTGGACACTGTTTAAAAAATTAAATACTTTCTTTGTTTTTCGAGTCGTGTTTCTTTCAACTATGACTTCATTAAACTTTACAGAACTGGTAAAAATGGAGGTTGAAGCCGGTCTAGCAACTAAAGCTCCAAAAATGCTTAAGGGTACCGATTTCGTTGCATGGAAAGATCGGTTTGAACAGTATGTGAAGTATCAAGATGCTAAGATGTGGGTTTGCATTCAAGACGGATACATTCCACCAACATCCTTGTTTGATGGTCGTGATCAAATTAAGAAGTACAGTAAGATGGAAGAGGAGGAAAAGAAAATGTATGAGGCAGAAAGTAAAGCTCATGCAGCAATAACAATGGCTCTTCCACAATAGATTCTTCATACCTTCAAGAAGTACAAAATTGCTAGAGAGCTATGGGAAGCACTAGAAAATAGATATGAAGGTAATGTGGGGATACGTGCTTCCAAGACAAAGCTGCTAAAAACCCAATTCTCTGTATTCAAGTATTTGAAAAATGAATCACTTGACGATATCATCACAAGATATTATCACTTGATGACCGAACTTAGTAATTACTCCATTGAATATAAAGAAGATGAGATAGTAGAGAAACTGCTTGATGCTCTTCCACCGAAATGGGAAATGTACACAGTTTTCATGAGAGAGGATAAAGACTTTGCCAATATTGATTTGGAAACAGCAGTCAATAAGTTACGAAATTTTGAACTTAACATGGTTCGGAAGGAGACACCAGCTGATCAGGTTCAGGATCCGGGAATGTATGGTGCGAAAGTCACTCCAAGTTCAAGTTCAAAATCAGAATCCTCTGCCTACTACTCAAAGGGAGAATCAAACTCAAACTCAACTCGTGATGGTCATGTGATTCTCAATATGGATGGCGACGTATATTTTGTAGCCGGAGGTAGTAATCCTTCAAAACCTCAAGCCACAACTGGAAATTTCTCGTCAAATGTTCCAAGCTACAATTACTCACAGATGCCCTTGAGTGTTAAATCAGCTGAACAACAGTTTGCTCTATATGCATCCTTCATTGCATCTTATGAGAACTACATCAAAGGTAAAATAGTCGACCCTGCAACTTTGGATGAAGACTATGATCAGATTGATGCTGATGATTTGGAAGAGATGGACCTGCAGTGGCAGATGGCTATGATAGTAAGAAGGGTAAAGAGAATCATGAAGAAAACAGGTAGAAAGTTCGTTGGAGAAAGACCAGGGATTGATAAATCAAAGGTTCGATGTTACAACTGTCAACAAAATGGTCACTTTGCTATGGAATGTACAAATGAGAGAGTCGAACGAAGTCAGAACAGGCCTGCACAACAGAATGGGGGTAGTAGTGAAAATAGGGCTATGGTATCTAGACAGAATGGTGGATACAACTGGAATATACACGTTGAGGAAGTGTTGGAACAGGCTAATTTGGTAAACATCGAAACTGGAAGAAGTGAGAGGGAGACGGGAGAAAATCAAGCATATATGGCAGAAGTGAACGATCAGCTCTCTGAGGTAAGTTCTGAACTTCATTGTATAAAATGTGAAAATCTGTCTGAACAATTGAAAACAATAACTGATCAGTTTGTTAGTTTGGACGCACAATTTAACACGTTAAAAGAAGATCATCACTATACTTAAACTAGAGAAAACAGTTACTCGGTAAAAATAAAAGCTAGTGAAAAGGATATCAGAAGTCTTAAAGCCAGTCTAGGTGATAAAATACAAGTAATTGATCTTAGTTATGAAGTGTTAGAAGAAAAAACCAAACTAATTGCTGAAAAAGATAAACAGATAGCTGATTACCAAGTAAAAGTGATGGAACTAAATAGAAAAATTGAACAATTTAGAAATTCTTCAGCAATGCTTGATCACATCATAAGTGTTCAACTTTCCCCAGTTAACAAAGGAGGAATTGGATTTTCTGAAGTTCCACCACCGTATAACAATAACTATACTTAATATCCTAATAATCAGCAATCTGCTAATGTTGAGATTAGTCAGTCAGTTCCAGTCAAAATTTCGACTAAAGAACCTGAAGTTAATACGAGCGAAACGTGTAAGTCAATTTCTAAGGTTGAGATTTCTGTCCCTAGCTCTGTCTCATCAAATTCGGACAAGTCATCCGAATTGGGTGAGATAAAAGAAGAGGTAGTGTTACTAAAATGTGGGGAGGAATATAAGCCTGATGAAAAGAATTCGACCCTAAACCAGTTCGTCCCACCATATGTTAGACAAACGGGTAGTAATGCAACCTCAACATCTGCAACAACTGTTGAGACGAAAGTTGAACACATAAGTTGTTTCAGATGCAATCAAGTACGACACCTTATTGCTAATTGTTCTCTAAACCAGAGAAAATTTAGAGGTATGAGGCCTCCGAAAAATGAGATTAAAAGGAATATTAATTATGATACTGGTAAGAGTGCGAACTCACCAAATTTCAGACATTGGACTAATCCAAGATTTCAAAGAAATTGGTCTTATTTTTCCCCAGTTAACTACCAAACCAACAATTACAATTCAGTTAATTCACTAAGGTTTGGATGGCCTCATAGTCAATCCTCGAGAAGGTTTCCTTTCAGAACTTACAGAAATCATCCTCAAACTGACTTTGGGCAACCAAAGTACTGGATGCCGGTCAACAGATTTAATCGACCCAAGACCAGTAGGTATTGGGTCCCCAGATTTTAATCTTTTTCTTTAATTGTGCAGGAACAGTCGAACAGGGCTGTAAACAATCTGTGGGTTGTGGATAGTGGTTGTTCCCGGCACATGACTGGTAACAAGAATTTGTTACGTGACTGGAAACATGTTCAAGGAGGAAGGGTTAGTTTCGCTGGAAAAAGTGGAGGTAGAATCAGTGGTATAGGAACGGTGACAAATGGAAAAATGAAGTTAGAAAAGGTGAATTTTGTGGAAGAGTTGAAGCACAATTTGTTGAGTGTGTCTCAGATTTGTGACAAAGAGTACACGGTGCATTTTATTAAAAATGAGGCAATCGTTCTTTATCCTGGTTTCAAGATACCAGAGGCTTGGGTGGCGATGAGATCTCCAAGAGAAAAGAACACGTATATAATGGATATGAGGTCAACGGAGATGACAACAGAAGAATCATGTCTTCTGTCAAAGGCAACTGAGTCCGAGTCAGAGTTATGGCATCGAAGAATGAGACATATACATCTTCGCAAAATGAATTATATTGTCAAGAATGGGCTGGTGCTTGGAGTTCCCTTGAAGAATTGTAACTTTGAAGATCAATGTCTGTCGTGCAAGAAAGGAAAGCAACATAAAAAACCTCATCACTCGAAGAAGGTTAACTTAATTGTCAGTATCCTAGACCTACTTCACATGGATCTCTTTGGTCCCGTGAATGTAAAGAGTCTAGGTGGAACGTCATACTGCTTGGCTGTAACCGATGATTACTCTCGATACTCTTGGGTATACTTTCTGAAGGCAAAAGATGAGACAGTTCAGTTGGTAATTAACTTGATTACCAAGGTTGAGAATATTGTTGGGAGAAAGGTTAAGTACGTCAGGAGTGATAATGGTACAGAGTTCAAGAACTATCAGATGGAGATGTTCTGCTTACAGAAAGGGATAGACCATCAGTACAACGCCCCGTATACTCCACAACAAAATGGAGTAGCTAAGAGGAAGAATAGAACGCTGATCGAAGGAGCCAGAACCATGCTGGCAGATGCTAAACTTCCCGTGGTGTTCTGGGCTGAAGCTGTTGCCACAGCCTGTTATATCCTTAATCGTGTTTTAACTGTTAAAAGATTAAATAAAACGTGTTATGAACTCATGCATGGTAGAAAGCCAAACTTGAACGGTCTCGAACCTTTCGGGTCCCCATGTTTGATATTAAAGACAAACTCAAAATTTGGTGAGAAAGCCGACGTAGGTATTTTAGTCGGATATGTTGTTGGGACACCCAACAGAAGAGTCTTTAATTTATCGAACAGCAAGTTTGAGGTGGTATATAACACTGACATTACGAGTTATATATCACCAAGGCCTAGCACGGGACCCACTGAAGCTTGCGACTATGATAAACTGTTCAAATCTTTTAATATGTCTTACTTGGATTTTGCAGAAGTTGATGAGAAAATTGCTTCACAGATTCTGTATGACGAGGAGGAAAATATTATGCAACGTCCGCGATACGATGAAAGTCAACCTTCCTCGTCAAGTGCCGTTGATACTCCTGTTGCCTCTACTGAGGAAGAATTCTACAATCCATTTCACTCTCAACATCAATCACCCATTGATGAACTCTCTTCGAATTTAGAAAACAATCTGGAAGTCGGTCCGGTTCAGACTACTGGAATTCACAAAAATCACCCTTTGGAGAACGTGATAGGGAATCTGTCTGACGGTGTTCAAACAAGAAGAAGTTTGGATGAACACACATGTGTTTACGCAAGCATTAAAGACACGGGTATCATAAATGAATGCTTGTACACCTGCTTCATCATCCAGATTGAACCGAAGAATTATCAAATGGCTCTAAAGGATAGCTCGTGGGTCGAAGCCATGCAAGAAGAGTTAACACAGTTCGAGAAGATGGAAGTATGGAAATTAGTTGAAAAACCAAAGAATGTAAATGCTATTGGTACAAAGTGGGTTTTTAAATGTAAGAGAGATGAGAAAGGGATAATCATACGGAACAAGGCAAGGCTGGTAGTAAAAGGGTTCAATCAGCAAGAAGGAATCGACTACAACGAAGTGTTTGCTCCTATGGCAAGATTGGAGGAAATTCGTCTATTTTTGGCATTTGCTGCACACAAAGAGATGAAAGTGTTCCAGTTAGATGTGAAAAGTGCTTTCCTTAATAGAAAAGTCGATGAGGTGGTGTATGTTGAACAACCTCCGGGATTCCCTGACCCAGATTTTCCTGATCATGTGTACAAACTGAGTAAAGCTTTATATGGGCTGCATCAGGCCCCTCGTGCCTGGTACGCAACCTTGTCCGATTACCTGCTTGAGAATGGATTCGAAAGAGGAAAGATCGATAGCACGCTGTTTGTCAAGAGAAGAGGGGGAGATTTTCTACTCGTTCAAGTCTATGTGGATGACATCATCTTTGTTGCATCAAAAGTCACCATGTGTCAGGAATTTGAAGCAGTCATGAAAAAGAGGTTTGAAATGAGCGCCATGGAAGAATTAACTTTCTTTTTGGGATTGCAGGTAGATCAGAAGAAAGATGGGATGTTTATTCATCAAACAAAATATGTCCAGGATGTGCTCAAACGCTTCAAGATGGACGATAGCACTCCATTTGATACTCCAGTTTGCGTCAATCACAAACTGGGTGCTGATTCTGACAGTGATGAAGACGTTGATCCCACCCAATTTCAAGCAATCATAGGTTCTTTAATGTATTTAACTGCATCTAGACCTGATATTATGTTTGTAGTTTGTCTTTGTGCTCGTTTTCAGGAAAGCCCGAAGGAATCTCACATGAAGGGAGTAAAGAGAATATTGCGGTATCTCAAAGGCAAGCCTAAGTTGGGATTGTGGTACACGAAAGGGGGAGAACTGGATTTGGTAGCTTACACAGATTCTGACTATGGAGGTTGCAATCAGAACAGGAAGTCAACAACCAGTGGATGTCAGTTTCTGGGAGGAAGATTGGTGTCGTGGCAGTGCAAAAAGCAGACCTCTGTAGCCATTTCCAACTGCGAAGCAGAGTACATGGCAGCATCGAACTGCTGCTCCCAGGTTCTTTGGATACAACAGCAATTGCGCGATTACGGTCTGAATTTCACTCAAACTCCTATTTGCATTGATAACAATGCTGCAATCTCAGTAACTAATAATCCTGTCAAACACAACAAAACTAAACATATTGACATTCGTCATCATTTTATACGGGATTATGCAGAGAAGAAATTAATTGTGCTTGAAAAGGTTGATTCTTTGGATAATTTCGCCGATCTTTTTACTAAAGCGTTTGACCGATCCCGTTTTCAAAACCTTGTTGAACTTAATGGGATGATCAATCCCGAGTAACCTTGTTTTTCGTTTTGTTTAAAAAAAAACATCACTCTTGCTTAGAATTATGTCGGTTACTTCAGTTTGAAGGACACATCTTCGGATATTTTTGGTCCTTACTTCTACTAGTAGATTATGAGGATAGCCATTAACCAGCTGACTGAAAGTGACCGGGGCGGTTTATGATGGGTTTTTATTCTTTCGCTGAAAAATAGTTGGTCATACTTAGTTAGAAGGACACATACTCGTATGTGGTCGGTCCAGCTGATCCATTGGATCTTCAGGATAGCCGTTTACCTGAAGACTTTGACTTGATCGGGGCGATGATATAATTTTTCAAGTCTATAACTTCGTAAGAAGTGTCAATACTATGTTTAAAAGAAAATTGATCCAACCTTGAAAAGTGATAGAAAAACTAATTCTGTGTGTCTAACTGGTGAAGTTATTAGGCCTAAAAGACTCTAGAACAGCCATTGTAAGTTATGGTAGCTTTCTATTTTCCGTAAAAGTAGAAGTGATACAAACTAAATCAACTCGATTTAATGTGGAGAATCATTCGGAGTTGTGCATGTCTCCATATACATCTTTCCGAATGATAGGCAGAACAGTGATTACCCAGTTATACACGAGCCCGTGAGTGTTCTGATTCCCGAGAAGATAGTGTCAAGTACCTGCAGTGATCCAGATTCGGGACTTGCAGTTGTCTATAAGTTGAAGCTGTGTTAATGTCTTTATTCAAAAAAAAAAAAAAAAAAGATATATGTGTTGTTAAGCCTTCTGAAGCTTATGTTGTTTCAAATATCAATCAAGAGGTAAGAAAGAGACCGGGAAGAAGACTCTAAAGATCGATATGTACTTACTGTTTAATCAGACACTACGGGGCGAGGTCAACTCGGGGTGACTTGGGGAAAGCCAAATACGCTTTGAGAATAGATAGGAGGCATCACAATCTCTCATGTGTTGTCCATCAAAAGTTTGAGCTTAATTGAACCTAATCCGTATCACAGAAGCGATGAAAACCATACTAAGTTTTATACCTGCTTACAACCTGTTTCTTTATGTCATAATACCGATGAACATGGATCTATGTGACAGCCACTTAATTAGTATGATTCCTGTTCGGATCTTTTCTAAAACATGCAGGTTCTCATCAAGACTGAAATTTGATCCCGTTTATTTAATTACTAACATTTTCTTTGCATATTTTGTTTTATGGTTTAAAACTTGGTTACTTGGTTCTTTGATCGTAAAGTTTAAATCTTTATCGGAGAATTTTAAAAGACTGTTGCATTTTGATCAAATTATAAGGGCCTGTTTTGTAAATAAAATAGACGAAGTTACTGGTAAAGTAAAAGGGCGAAGTTGTTCATGGGCGAAGTTAAGGTAAGCGAAGTTAACCTTAACTTCGCCTGAGTATTTTCAACCCTATATAAGGTGTCATCTTGGTCAAACACCCAGCGAACTTATATCACAAATAACCCTGGGCGAACAAGACGTTTCTTACATGCGTTTTGATTTTGATGCTACCTTGTCTGATTCTGAAAGGATAGCAGCTCTTGAAAGGGTGGTTGCTGAACAGTCAAGAATCAATCTAATTCAGACTCAAGCCATCCAGCGCCTTGTAGCAGAAAATCAGATCCAATCGTCCCTCCTTGTTGAGCACGGTAAACTTTTTGATGCTTTAAAACAGTTCTTAGCATCTCAGGGGGAGACGAGCTGCAAGGGCGACGAGTTGAGAACAAAGAAGAGACATGATAGAGCCGATGATCCCAATGCATCGGAAGGTGTAGGTGGTGAGTTGCCAAGAACTGAACAAACTCTTGGGACTTCCACATCTCAGGGGGAGTCAACTGGTATGGCAGGTTGATCAGGTGGTGAAGATGTTGTGGTTGTGGATGATGAGGAAATGTTGGGTGATGATAACGTGGGGATGAAGATGTGTTACATGTTGAGGAGATTGAAAAGATAGGAGAACAGATTGTGATTGATAGTGAGATAGAGGAAGGTGAGATTGTGGATGACAGTGTAGAACATGATATTCCAGACGTTGATAAGGTAAATGTGAGTCAAGATATGGATGTGTCAGATGAGTCTGAGTGGGAAGAATAACCGAGATGGAAAGAAGGCTATGCTCAGTGGTTTGTAAAGACAAAGAAGCCAGCGGTTCCAACAATGTTTAAAAAGAGTTACAATATCAAAGAGTATGCTGAGTCGAAGTAGGGTATTATTTGCTGGCTGTATGATGAGCAGTGGAAGTTATTTGTGATTAAATGCTTTGATTGGATTCAGTATTTTAAGAGGATGTTGAGATCTCTCAATACCTTGCCTGAGTGTGAGGTGAAGGATTTGGCTAAATTGGGTTTGATTAATAGGAGTGATGACAATATGGCTAGAATAATTGGGTAGATTGTGTGGAAAGAAAGTGTGAAAGAAAAGAAGTTTGAGTTGTTAAAGCCTCAGAAAGGGAAGCTAGTTGAAGATAAGGACAGAGGAATGCGAGCTGATGGCAAACCTTGGATGGTGATGAAATATAAGCTGGTTCGGTGTATGAAAGATGTGCCGATGAAGTTAATGCCCAAGGATGTCTTAAAGAATCTAAAGTGGTGGTACGTTAATAGCCAAACAGCTGAAGCGGTTATGGAAGATGAAGATGAACAAGAAATTCTGAGAGTGTATGATCCCATGCACTTGGTAAATTTGTCTCATGCTGACTTGCAGGTGCTAAACGATAAGAAGATATTCTATATTCCTGCATGGAAAGATGAAGCCAAGAAGTACCAGAGGGTGGACTCTGTTTGTGTCAGACAGGGCGTTCATGCTTGAAGACGGGTGAGACGAGATTTTAGGGATTACTAGACACGAGAATGAAGATAGAGATATGAAGCTACTATCAAGGGGGAGTCTATTGGTGCATAATGTCAGTAGTTCAGTATCTAGTGTTTTGTATGTGTCTGTAATCGTGTTAGATTGTTTGTTTTGATTTTAAATAATGATTTACACAAGTTCGCCTGGGATGTAGGCGAACTTGGTGGCAAGCGAAGTTATGACAACTTCGCCTAGTCTGTTAGGCGAAGTTGTCGAGGTTATATAAACCTCAACTTCGGCTTGTTTTGTTTAAGTTTTTCCAGAACGTGTAAGTGATAATTGAGATCACGTGTTGAAGTGTTGCAATACAAACGTGTTTATTAGTATTGTAACGTGTGTTTGTGTTTCGGTTCAACGTATAATATATATTTCGCTCGTATCGTATTACGTGGGGATTCCGTACCCTCGTGTTACGAGATACTCCTGTGTAGATCCGGCTGGGAACCTACACTCCTCCCAACGAAAACCAAAATTCCCCAAACAAAAAGGCCTATGCCGGACCTTATCCCCTATGCGTCAACTGTAACCATCACCACTCTGCTCAATCCTCTTTCCGACTATGCACCTAATGCAATCGATTTGGCCACCATGCTAACACTTGTCGTGTCCCACCTAATGCAGAAGCCACCCCACATGCTCCACCCGGTGTTCCTAGTACCCGTGCTTGTTACCAGTGTGGAGACCCAAATCATCTCCGTAATGTGTGCCCTCAACTTATCCATGCCCATCAAGCCCAAACTATGACTGCACCCTACTACTTGACCCATGCTCACCAAATTCAAACCCATCAACCCCATATCCTTCAAGCCCCTCCCATCAACCAGGATCAACCTTACTTAACCCAACTCTATCAAGCTCCGCACCCGCAAGCTCAAGTGTACTAAGCCTACTTTACTCAAGCCCCTATGCAAGTTCAACTCATTCAAGCTATCCCAAGTCAATCTACCTCGACTGCTCCAACTCCTATGAATGCAACTCCTCATGGTGCTTCAAATCACATCAATTAAGCTACTCAAAGACCGCGAAGACTTCTGCCGTTTTCTTTATCCATCTTACTTTATTTTGTCTTTTTTCTTAATTATGAATTGTAACGCCTCTTTCTAGCCTTGGATTATTTCAATTTGAACCTTATTATTTGCATGTTTTACTTCATGAATAAAATTTATTTTGTTTAATTAGATTGTTCATTAAAGCCTACCTCTATCTTATTTTCTGGCCCTCATTCATCAAAACTACATTTATTAACCTCAACTATTAATAAATTATTTCTTTTTCCAACTTTAAATACTTTTACTTTTACGTTTAAAATATGTTTTAGAAATTATTTGCTTTATAAAATCCACACAATCTTTGAAATGGTAATTTCTTGGTTCTATAATTAAAACTTCTTAGAACTTTTGTTTTCTCAAAATCAAGTTTTTCAATTATTTTGTAACCAACACAATGGGACGATTTATGTGGACCATCCGATGATCTATGTAATTACGGGTCGACACGTAATTACCAAAGTCCTCGCATGGAAATCCTGATTCGAAAAATTATGTGTCATAATATAGAATCATAAGTTGCTGAGATAACGGTACATATGTAAATATGACAAGGACATGATGTATATGCCCCTGGAACATCCTATATATAAGTGCCCTTATCGGATTTTCATTGGAGCGTTGCTTCAACTATTCAAAGTTTTGTATTATCAATAGTTTTAAATCATATTTAAAATTTTCTTTTAGTTTTCTAAGAATTTAATGGTGTTGTTATAGTATTCTTTAATTTCGAGACGAAATTCCCTAAAATAGGGGAGACTGTAACAACTTGTCGGTCCCTCTCACATGATATATCACTCACACAATCAAAGTCGCAACCCACATGGTTAAGTGTTGAAAAGAGGGTTGACGACCAACTATTTAAGGTAAGAACACTAATATGTTAAAGGCGGAATCAATAACACATTAATTTTTGCTAATCAGATATAAATGTAACAAAACCAGACTTCAACTCAAAAGATTTTTATTTATTGAAACGATAATACAAATGAAAATCAATCAGGGTTTCCGTAAGGAATGTTTATCCATACGTATTAAAGAACCGCCGTCACACTCAATGTCAGGAATAAAATCAGGATGTCTTTTTCTCTGAAAAGCTGTGTAAGGGTGTGTGTGTGTAGGAGGCGTGCCCTATATTATTCTATTTATAGGTCTGCCTCCTAACAGCTGTCATTCATTCTAGAAACCCTAATGATTGATACATAATCATAAACATATTACAAAAGATTCTAATTGTAAAATAGGTCTTCGGGTAAGCTTTGCAACTTTTGTCTTCTTCGAGCAGACATGGTAACCAAAGTGTGTTGGGGAACAGTTCTCCGGTTAGGCTTTACTTAGAATATTTTCCTTAGAATATATTCTCCTAACAGACTTCAATCTTCTTGACCATAACAAAGTTTGCTCGATATGGACATACGAGCAAACTTGTTAGTCAGGAACCCCTTCAACTCTTTGAGAATAAATAACTTATTGACCAAACCAAAGTGTGCTGGTAACACTGTTGACTTGTGCTGACAGGACTGTAGCTTGCTCGGAGTTGAACCTTGCTAGAGAAAGTCCTTAATATAATTCTTGATCAACTTTCTTCATGCTTGTTGGGACCACTGTTTATTAATCAAACCTTGATAGATATTCCAAAATACTTGGCTTAATTAGCTTGGTTTAGTCAAGGGTTTGCTAGGAAGCAAACCATGCTTGACTTGAAGAACAGCCTTGCTAGACAAAGTGAACCCTGCTCGGATTAACACTTAAGAAGACTTCAAGAAGATAACCTTGCCAGAAAGGAAAAATACCCGACCCGTTTCGATGTTCGGGTTATTTTATTAAATAAATATCGCACTTATTGAGGAGATTACCTATCATTTAATTAATTATATAAATATAACTTTCTTACCTTGGCAAAAACCACCCAAAACTAAACTTTAACCCCAAATTGTTTCCACCTTCAAACTATAGGAACCATATTGCAATTTCTGTTAATATTATATTATAACCCATCTTGGACCCGTTTACTCAAGTTCTGACTCAGATCCTAACCCGTATTAAGAACCCGTTTATATATGGTGTAGCTTGGACCTCAATTCTCGCATTCAACAAGGAAATTGAATCAAATTTTATGTTAATCATTCCTATTTCGGCCTACCGACATCAACTATTAGGAAACATTGATCAAATTGTTTCGTTTTTTCGTTGTATATAAACCGTCTGGACTTGATTATCAATGTACATCATAACCATCATTATAACTCATTTAATTTTACCTGCATCACCTATTTAGCGTCGCCAACAAATCCCTTTAAGGAATTGGATTTATTTTATTAGCTACATGCCTATTCGTGATCTGGTTTTGGCCGTCAGTTTGGTTCGCCATTCCCCATCAAATCATAATCTATTCGGGTAATTTGTACATGCATTATAATCGTCTCAATGTGTAATCTATAAGCCCTAATCTTGATTAAACCTAAAACCAACAGATCAATCAATTGTGGTACAAGGGTTCACAAGAATTGGGGGAAATCTGGGTTTAAGTTTATAAAGCATTATTTTCAGTCAATACTCGATTATCTTGGTAGAGCAGTTGGTTGCTGGTGTTTTTTTTTGTTGTGAACCTGCCAGGGGCGCGGGTTCGAGCCCCCTAGACGCGGTTTTAGATGTTTAATTTTTGTAAGATACTTTGATTATTTTAAATGGTTTAAATATTATTATAACTAATGTTTAGTATAAAATAAACCTTATTTTGTTAAATCAACAATTTTAATTCGCGTTATATTATCGAGAACATCCTTAATAAATTGATATGTATAGTTTTATGTATGTATTTATATATGTATAAGCATATATATTGGATTATTAAAATTTTTAAAGGTTTTTATAATAAAGATTTAAAAAGGTTAGTTTGTTTAAAATACAAAACTAAAATAGAAAATATACCTTATTGTTATTATAAATAATTATTTGTCAAGGTATTATATAAAACAATGGTAATTTTTATAAATATTTAATGGTATAAGTCCATATATATAAACAATTATATTTTCTACATAATTAATTTATAACTAACACTTATTAATAAAAATTTTAAATAAATTGTTTTATACCCTTAAACCTGTTCATATCTCATTTTCCCTATTAATCTATTCATTGATTCCTTGTATTCCTCGTTATTACATTTGCTAGGATTGTCTTCGGTACGTCTCGGCAAGTGTGACGTCTCTCATTTCATCATTATTATCGCATACTTTTACTCTTGCTTACTTACTAAGGTGAGTATTTCACTCCCCTATTTTACTTATTTTAGCTTTTGGGGACATATGCGTAACTAGCTATTTTTATATTATATAGTATTCAAACCGCAACTGTTTATCCTTGTGTGTTTATCAGTTTTCCTAACTTGCTATTTGCTTACTTGCTTTATTTGAATGCATTTCGGTGATGTTCCTTATTTATAGTATGATCATACGACTATCTTCGGCAACCGACGTCCATTTTTATGGCAACGGTTTAGTCCTTTCTTGGTAACCAATGTCCATTTATATGAAATTGGTTGATCCCTTTCTTTATGGTTTGATTGATTAATTATGTACTATGGCTTAACTGTATATCTCACAGGAACAATTTGCACTTTATTTATTATTATCATAGTGTCTTAAATCTGGTGTTATACTCACTAAACCTCGTGTTGACAAAAATCTATTTGTATTTTATACGCATATGCAGGTTCTCGCATGATATGATTGTCAAGGTTGTTTGAAGACACTTAGGATTGCATGCTAGAGAGAAGAAACAAGAATTTAGATCTTATTTCTCTTTTCTTGTTTTAAAGATATTTTATACTCATTGATTATTTGAATCTGATGTACCATTTAAATTAAATAATAGATATTGACATTTTAAATATTACATGATAGTACCTTGAGAGATGTGAGCAATCAGCTCACGCCCCGGAATTTCCGCCATAGGTTGGGATGTGACAGTTGACTTCCACCACGATTAACAAGCGGCCGATTAGTGAGAGTCCGCACGTCCCACCTCGGCAATGGGAGAAGGTCAGCAATGTAATGATAATATTTAACGCCGCTCTCCTATTTATGTATGTGTACCTTCAGGTCTAAATCATATAACCACGATACAATGTAACCTTTGACGATCTTCAATGCTTTTAAGGTTGTCTTTTGATGAGCAGTCGCATGCTCTTTGACCTCCATCTCATGTTCCTTGTCCACACACGCCTTGATGCTTCAATAATATTAGAAAAATTGGGATTTGTTGCGTACCCCGGACAAGCCTTTAGAAGCAGAATCCTTTAAACCCGATCCACTTGCTGATACTTTTTCTTTCTTCTTCATGGTTTCCTCTAGTTGTTCTTCAACAACTTGAATGTGCTCGCACGTGAAGAATGGAACACCATGATCAACATTTGAACGTGTATATAGATCAGGATCTTCCTATGTTGTAACATCCTTGACCTCAATATCTTCATAAATAAACGATGTGTCACCAGATGGAATACTCGAGTCGAATCGAACCTCATCATCGTCTATAACCTCAACATAATGAGATTTGATCTTAAGACAAGGCGAAATCCACAAATTCCCCTTCCTCGATCTCATCTGCATTTGCTGAACTCATCACAATCCCTTTCTCATAATCCATAAATAAAATTATGTTGGCTTTGATCAACTCGATTGGAGTTACATTGGTAGTATCTTGATACACTACCAATTGTCAATCATTTCCTTCAGTCTCAGCAGCACCAGATGACGTACCTGCAGCTTGTTTCTGTTGATTTACTGTAACATCCTACTTTTGATTATAATAAATAAATGAAATTTCGTTTATTATATAAAGTGTCGTGTGTCGGTTTAGATAAATAAACTATAAGATGACGGGCTTGGACTTTAAAAGATGGAATAAGAGATGGAATGGGCCTTAGGTCAATGGGCTTAATGGAGTATAAATACCCTTAAACCCTAAACCTTTCCATTATTATCCATCTCTATACCATAGCCTACACCATCAAAAACACACACAAACACTATCCTTCAACCCGAGCCAAGATCAAAAGGTGAAAACCCGAACCCGTTGGTGCTATATCATCGTGACAAATCTAAACAACATCAAGACTTGACCGTGTTTGTAAAACAACTCATTTAAGGTACGTTTTTGTCGAGAACTTGTTCATATAGGTTCGGAATAGTTTAGAAATCATAGATATGTTTGAGTCTTGTGAAAACGAATCTAGCAAAACAAAACTTACTGAAATTGATTAACATTCGATAGGTTAATTGTTAACCTAAAAGAACCCGTAATATAGATGCATAAATCGCACCCTATAAACACGGATATTTGGATGAATGGATGGTTAGCGTTTGTAGGTGAGGTAATTCCGAGTTCATTGATACCTAAATCATGATGTTTCGTTAAGGATCGAAGATTTAATTGCAGATCTGATAAAAGTTGACTGAGTATTGTTCATATCGATTTTGACTTTGACCTCTAAGTCAAATTCTGGATAATATTGATGAAATTCGTTAAGATAAGGTAACAGATAAGGTAACGAATTAGTTAACCAATTCGTCAGGACAAGATAACGAATCAGTTCCCCAGTTCGTTATGATCAGATAACGAATCAAGTGATTCGTTACTCACCCAATTCGTTATGTTAAGATAACGAATCAGTTCATGTCAAGATAACGAATTACAACGAATCAGATAACGAATCAAGTGATTCGTTACTCACCCATTCACTAAGTTCTGATAACGAATTAGACCACGAATCTGGGTACGATCAGATAACGAATTTGGCTTAATTCGCTATAACAAATGAGTAGAGAATAAAATAATGATTTAAAATCCTAATGGAAAATGTGTTAATACAGTTAATGGAAATAAAATTTTTCTAAGCTGACCTGGCAGCTCGAACCCAGCCAGGGGCTCTGCCCCTTGGACCCTGCTAGGGGCTGCCGCCCCTAGAACTCCACTGCCAGGGGCGCTGACCCCGGACCCCCATTCGTTGAGGGTAATAATTAAACTAGAAACGCGATATGGGTAGCGATAGTTAAATTGATACGTGTAATTGTTATACAGTTAGTTGTGCACATCTCAAGAAATGAATAACCATAAATGGTGAACGTAACCGCATTCAAGTGAGTTTCTAGCCCCATTTCCTTGTTATGTTTTCGGGGCTGTGTGCATACTCGATGTGATAGTTAATACACTTACCTTAACTGGTAAGTGTATGTCATGTATGATTTACATGTTAATTATGTATATCTTGAATGCGAACGAAAGCTTGTCAGTACGTGAACGATCTTCAAATATTGCACGTGTTGACAAGGGAGGTATGTAAAGAATAGATGTATGTATGATAGATATGTGTACAACATATGTACATGTATGAATGAGTAAAGAATGTATATGTATGTTACGGGTATGTAAAGATAGAATGTACGAAGACGAGGAAGTAAGGGATCAGACCCTATTAATATACGAGATAGAGAAGAAATGGATCAGACCCTAATAATATATGAGATAGAAAAGTAAAGAGGGATCAGACCCTACTAATATATGAGATAGACAAGAAAGGGACCTGACCTTAATAATATATGAGATAAACAAAGAAAAGAGGGATCAGACCCTAATAATATCTGAGATAGAAAAAGAAGAGATCAGACCCTAATAATATATGAGAGAGAAAGAACAGTAAATAGTATGAAAGTAATAAAGTGTGAACGTATGTATGAAATTATGTAATTAAAGAAAATGAGTAAAGTATTTATTATGTATCTTCGGATGCATAATTGAAGGTAGGTGTATGTATTGTATGATATATGATTAACTAGAACTCACTCAGCGTAGCTGACTTTTAGTATGCACGCAGGTGAGTAGGATGAGACATCTGGCATAAGTGGGGACACATGGCGGAAGAATAAGAGTCTGACATCTGTTGAAGCAAGTTTTTTTATGATTAATATTTTAATGTTGAAAGACAAGTATGTTTTAAGACAAGCTATGAATTATTATTGTAATGTTATGAAAGTTTTATATTCCGCGTAAAGTTTAATTAACTCTGATATTTAGAACTGTGTTTATGAGTAAATCCAACTTCCAATGTAGGGCACCGGTAACGGGGCCTTACATTTCCTCCAAAACCCGTTCCATCTAGATCGTTGTCATCCTCGTTATTCTTCAACTTTTTCAACACATCATCTTTACAAGTTAGTTGAAGAATAACTTCTTCGTGAGCTTTAATTTTCTCCCATTGAGCAGTAACAAGCTCATGGAGTTCCCGATATTCCTTTTGACAATAGGAAATGTGGCTATACATACGTCTTTGGTCCATCCTCATATGATCTTGTAGGTGACGATCCACAACTATTTGATTTTCTTGAAGATGGACTAAGCTTAACATCATGTCTATCTATTAAGCAATAGGCAAAGTATGAAACGAAGGAAGCACGGGCTGCATGGGACCTTGAGGACGGTTGAACCTCATAAATGATAGAGCAAAAAGGTGCATTTGTATCGTTTTCGGTACATGAGAAGTAACCATCGTTGTAATCGGAGAATTCGGAATGGGAGACAGCATCGACTGTGTAATCAACGCTAATCTCGGATCTGTGGATGCCCCGGTCATAAGAGTAATAGTCGGGGTGCTAACAGTATGCGGCACCACCGGTACTTGTTGAGCAGACGACCTTGGTTCTTGAGGACCAATTTCTACACCACTTCCCCTCGTAATTCTTCATTTCGGTGGTTGATCTTTCATAATAGCTTTGCCTTTCCTCTTTTATTGAGCAGCCTCAGAAGTAGCTGCCTCAACCATAATATGTCTCCAATCTCCCCCATTCCACCATTACCACCTTCACCACCATCATCACTGTCATCACCACCATTTTTCCCACCAGATCCATCTTCACGTTCAGAATCTGAATCATCATGGATCCAATGATCATTAGAAGGACATACATAACCTGGATTCGCTAGTTGACCGATCAAACGCTTAAACCTTTGTCTATCCTCAGATTTTTGCTTCCCATTGGTCTTCATACGCTTCATAGTGTCAGTTGTCATATGTTACAAGACTAAAACATCATCCATCAACGTCTGATCATCACAAGATTAGGTATCAAATATTGAATGATGAGCTATAGAAAGCGTGGATACATCCGAAACTTGTTCTTCTGATGCTTGACTAGACAGTTCTCTTTTTGGTAATAAAATATGAGCTCCGTGAAATTGAACGGTTTGTACAATATCAGTGCGACGAACAAAGATTGCAACATGATTTTGCATTCGTCGAAGCCACCCTTGCGTCCCCCAAAGGCAATGTATTAGAACATGTAGCAGATATGTCACACCCTCAAAATCCACTAACGGAGTTTTACCGTCAGAGGGTGTGAACTAACAGGATCGGAATCATTAGTTATAATCAAACCATAAATAAAGTTTTCAAACCACGAAAACATTTAAGTGTAAATAAATGCGGAAGCGTAAAACCTTTAACCAAAAGTTGTGTCACGCAGGACGACTTATAAACCCAAATAATAATAGTTTAAAACAAGTTTGCCTAAACAATAGCGTTTAAAGTAATGCATGATCCTATACCGCACGCCCGCCTCGACTACCTGAGAATAACATACTAAAAGTGTCAACAGGGGGTTGGTGAGTTCACAAGTTTATATCAATAAAGCATTTACTTTTGCGTTTTGCGTTTTGCGTTTTGCGTTACCAGATAGTGTTAAATCAATTATATATCTATAGGTAGCTAGCCTATAAAGCAAGTATTACTAAGTGTTCGACACCGAAGCTGACTGTTTATCATGTTCCTTGCCACCAGGTCTATCCCGACCATGGTAATGTGTTAGCCAAAATTACATCCACTCGACCTCCAGTCGAGCTTAGCGTTGGGTGGGGTTTGTCAAACCCAGTAGTACTACTCATTAGTGACTCGCTATTATCCAATACTAAACGGTTCGATGTGTGAAGGACTTCAGTTATTTCATTGCCACTTAGCCTTTACAAGTGATATATAATAAATAACAAAATCTAAAGCGTTTCGGAGTATGTATTCTCCCCCAAGTGAAAAACGTTATAAAAGAGTTAAAAGGGGAACGTGAAACTCACTGTTTGCGAAGAATTCCAAAAACAAGTCACCCAAGTGATGCGCGTCACAGAAAACCCTCACTAGCGTTCTAAAACAACAAGGAGATTTTCTAAGTGTTGGAACTATTATCGAGTCTCTAGACTCGGCACATAATATCTATGCACAAGATACGTTTCGTGTTTCGTTAGTGAATTGTGTGTGTCTCAACAAACACATTTGTAATACGTTACATGTGTGAACAACTATTTACGTGTCAAGTATTAATAGTGTACATTTCTAGCAATTATTCCCCGCAAGGGAAATTTGGTCAAAACATAACAATTATCTAGCAATTAGCACGTTTCATGTATTTTCACAAAGTTCAGCAGCTAGTTTCATCAAGACAGAATTCTACTTGAAAGATTACTCTATTCAACAGATCATAGCATATCAATTAATTCACCAAAAATCGTCACAAAATCAAACATGAGTTAGGTTTCCGGAACATATTTTATTGTGTTTTTATTCCACATAGATTTCTCACAATGATCAAAATATTACAGCAAACTCACAGCAGTCAAAATCATGCGCAACAGAATGTTATTTCTTATTTCCGTTAAATGAAAAATTCAACTAATGCAAGACCAATTGGGTTAGGTTCTTAACTTAACATGTTAACTTCCAGAAGTAGAACCAACCCATTTAGTCTTGTAATTCATTAGATATGCTAATTACAAAACAACTTAACAGCAGGTCTCACAGTTCAGATTTGCACTTCAGTTTTGTAAAATAATAAAAGTTAACTTTTACTCGTCCAAAAATTACAAACTTGGACTTTATAGACACTAGACTTAACATAGTACCCTGTAGTGTTAACAACCTCTACCAATTTCCACATTAACATTTAGTTACAGTTGTCTAAACATAACTGACAATATGTCCAGTACCAGTTTTGACCTTTAATCATATTTAAATCGTTTGAGCAACCAAAACCTCTCCAAATTAGGCATGGTTGGGTTTTATGAAAACTAGACTCAGAGTACTACCTTTTATACTCATAAATAGCTCGGTTTGCTTTTATATTTAACAAGTTACATGTCGTTCAAGTTTAACTATCTCTGCTGTCAAAACTCAGCAAGCACAAACAATTGTCTAACATGCATCCTAAGCATACGACATAACTCCAACATGCAATAAACATCATTAACCATAAAAATCAGTAGTAACCCTCTAGGGTTTTCAATTAATCAATGATTTAACATTCTTTCACCGTTCAAAATCACATATGATCATCAAAATCAATAACCAACGCATAATCAATCATCCTCTAATCAAAATCAAGCACATAAACACTTAATACATAATTTACAAAGTTAGGTTTCATGTTTATACCTTAAAAACGCTGAAACAACTAAGAGAAACGTGAGAGATGCTTAGAAACGAGTGTGGGATGCTCCGATTATGAAGAACAAGATCAAACGAAGGTGATATGGTGGTGGGTGTTGGCTGCCGTCGCAAAGAGAGGGGAGGGGGGGTCCAATCGGGTGTGAGGGAGAGGGAAGAGAGTTATGGTTTATTAATATTATTAATAATAATATGTTACACTAAGGCCCCTCCACTTCTAATTATTTCTTTTCTAGCATAAAATAACTTGTTTGCATCTTGAGTTAGTGTTCTAAATGATATTATCAAATAACACATAAGCCTAACACATAATTATCACATAATTATTGTTTGGATGTTTTTCGTTTATTCACCAATGGTTTGCGTCAACTCGTTTGCGTTTCGGTGCAATCCCGAAAGACTACACATGTAGTAATTGTCAAGCGTCATTTAAAACCCTAGTTTAAATGTAATGAGATGTGCGTTATAGATCAAGTGATCTTAAGTTTGAATTGACGGAGTTTGGATTAACGGAGTTAACCTGAAATTGACGAGTGTCACAAGATACTTGTATTGTTTGAACAACTATGCCTTGTTAAATTGGGAATAGTCAAGATCGCCTTTATTAAACAATCATCGAAATAAACCACATATAAGCGTCTTGTCAAACTTACAAGGACGATCAATCGTGTCAGCAAAACGCAGAACACAACGGATCATATCAGCGTCAATTTTTATTGTCTTCTTCTGCACCTCTGCTATAATAGTCTTCTCAGCATCATTGTAACAAGCAGAATCCCAGAAAGAACGAATCACGCTAAAATGTACAGGGACATAAATGGAAATAGCAAAATAAACATGTGAACAACGTAAGAATGCAATTACGTCTACAAACATGGTACGGTCCGCAAAGTCTTCTTGTAAGAAAGCACAAATACTTTGTTTCTTATCATAAGCGAGTTATGCTACGGCCAATACTGCTTGTTGCTGCACTTGTGGTGCTTGATCCTATTGTGCTTGTGGTGCGCATGAATAACAGGATCCTCTTGTACAGCAGGTTTCTCTTGAACATAAGGGTTTTGTGGTGCCGGAGCATCAGCCATGCTCTCGACAGCCATTTCTGTAACACAAAACCCGAACATTAGTAAACGCGGACATTGTTTAATGTAAACCAATTTCACTAAAACACTTAGTGAAAACTATATTATGTCTGATATTCCAATCTTTATTCGTTATTCCATTCGTTATGACGAATGGGTTCATTCGTTATAACGAATGAATTGATTCGTTATCATCTCAATAACGAATGATTGAATAAATGAAGGCTTAGGAACGAATGAGTCCATTCTTAGAATATATAGGACAAATGAGGTTTCATTAGTTTTATAATCAAACAAATGTGTCTATTTGTTATGTAGGTACAACTAATGGGTTCATTTGTCAACTGTAGATGTGAGTGACCTTTCATTCATTGTCCATAAGGAATACACCCAATAATTATCAAACTTTGACCCTCAATCGTCAAAGCCAAAATTAAAGAAACTAATCAGTCAAACATGCATACTGAATTATCAATTGAATCGAAAACATGATGAATCAATACAAAACTTATATCACAAGACTCGTAATGACATCGACAAACTACTCAAATCAATAGATTGAACAAACAAGCATGTTTAATTGGTTCATTAGATTAAGACATAAGTCGGTTATATAAAGCATATAATTAACCCATCATTTGTCCATCATGTTTGATGAAAATCTTTGCGTTGATCTCGTATATACCTTGTGAATCTAAATCAATCAACAGAATAAGGTTTAATGATGGTCGAAATTTCTGGAAAATTTTTGCAATAGTTCGTTTACGAAGGTGATAATAGTAGTGAACGAATAAGACGATTCGTTTACCACTGTTGGATATATAATCTCATATCTTCACACTTCCCAATGCAAACGAATGAGCTCACTCGTTAATTTCAAATTAACGAATGGCCTTCATCTGCTCTCCATTCGTTAATGACAATTAACCAATCAATCAATAATTTAAACCCATAACGAATAACATGCTATTCGTTCTTCATTCGTTATCCTTATAAATAGTGAATTAGGTCAATCGATATCAGGTCAGTGGAAGCAAATACAGGTAACGAACGGTTTCATTTGTTATATGTTCTCATTGCGAATGACCTACATTTATAATCAGTTATGATAGCGAATGGGTTCCATTCGATACAACTAAGTAACGAATGGGGAATTAAATAATAAAGTAAAAATGAAAATTTTCCATTTTCAACTTCCCATTGATTAAGTATGCATCGAAACACGTGTCTTGATAAACTTTACCTTAGAATGTTTACCACACGGGGTAAAACCAATACCATAACGTCTTTTACGTGAAAAACGTGGGAAAATATTTTTGTATTTTCCAATTTTAAAAATTTATCTCATAGGTTGGAAATCGAAAATAAAGCAAAAACAAAAAAATAAAAACAAAATATTTTTGGATCTTTTAATATTTTAGAAATTAAAATAGAGAAATAACTAAGACAAAAATGAAATCTAAACTACGAAAGAAGTACATATTTTTGTGAGTCAAGCAGAGAATCATATTTACCAAGATATGCTCCATAACAGGTTTATTCTTCAGCCTTTATTATTACTGGCGTTAAGCCGGTCATTGATATTGTTGTCCACTTAAATATTCTAACAAATTTTCAAGTACTTTTGTGATATGATTTAGTTTCAATTAAGGCACGGAATATTAGAAACTATTAGCCTCTAATCTCGATTTAGGCCTAATTTGACTTTTACCATGTCACCCTAATTTGACTTAAACCATTATGCCTTAGGATCAAAATATATGATTTATATTGAAAAATCAATCTTAGTTTATAATCTCCACTACAAGGTATACCCCGGTTATCAAGCAATACACCAAGCTTCTTTTACTGTGAGTGAGTATGCACGAGTTCATCTGTATGGCTTACAGAATTTGTATCCCCTAGGGTCCGTTTCTTTGGTATTAAGACGCACGCAATGGAGGAACAATGCATGACTCACAGTGGATCTTGATCAATTCAGTAATGAGTTTGTACGAAGTACAGCAGTGATCAAGTTTATTGACTTAGGGTTCGCTCTTAAAGCATTTGAAGTATTCAGATTATGAATACCCAGATAATAAGCTGCATAAAGACTCAAAGTGTCCAGAAACTAGATGCATTTTACTTAGAACTTTTGTTTTTGGTGATCAAACAGACATAAGGCTTGCGTATGACAGGCTATTACATATCTGCTTTTACTACCAAGATTTTTGGAACAGACTAACACATCTTTCAATTTGGAAATTCTTCTGTTTATATCACAACTTTACCCTAATTGTTTGTTTAAGACCTACCAATGCACCAATGCAGTTAAGCACTCAGTCTTTTAAGCTTACTTTTAAATTGACCAATATACTTTCATAATCTCTTTTTGCTTAAAAACTCATTTTGAGGAGCATAATTTTTTAATGTTAATGTATTTTTTAAATATTTGAATGTTTTTGGATTTTCTCTATACAAACGAAATCATAATATTTTTGTATTTTTCCATTTTCTCCTCCCCCCCCGCCCCCCCCCCCCCCCCTCCAGGCCAAAAAAAACTAAAATATTAAAGAAAATAAGCAAGAATAAAACTATACAAATAAAAAAAATTGACTATCCAAGCTTAGAGATTTCAGGAAGAGTTTTCAAACCATTTCAACCAAGCAAAAAATGAAATCTCGTTTTGTCAAACGCTTTGGTAAAAATGTCAGCCTTTTGATAATCAGTGTGCACCTTCTCTATATCGATTAGTTTCTTTTCATAGCAATCATGAATAAAATGATATTGAATATCAATATGTTTTTAGAGTGATGCTTGGGGTTATTCGTTATACATATAACAGCAGAATTATCAATAAACTTGAGAGTAGTAAGAAGCTTCAAATAGTAATCCCGCAAGTGTTGCTGGATCCATAAAACCTGTGAACAGCAACTCGGGTTGCCACGTATTCGGCTTATGCGGTTGAAGTGTAGACCACGATACCATAATTTGTTGTCAGGATTACCCTAAAGATAGTGAAATATACGTTTAACCGCCGCCAGATGAGTTACACGGGGACTCGCTTGATACCTGGCACACAAGCAAACAACAAACATAATATCAGGATGCATCGCAGTTAGATACATTAGAGAACCAATCATAGCTTGGTACATGGTCGGATCAACGGTATCCTCCAATTCATCTGGTGGCAAAATTGTTACCTACGGGAAAAGGAGTAGAAGGGATTTTTCGGCAGTTATCTTTAATCAGCTCAAGACATCATTCACATATTTCTCTGATCAATGAATATTCCATCTTCAAACTATAGAACCTGCAACCCTAAAAAGAAACTCATCTCTCCCATCGAGCTCATCTTAAACTTGGTCTGCATCGACATTTCGAAGTCCTTACGACAGTCATGTAAAAGAGTGTACAATCCATAGTCCCTCATTTGAAGCCACTACCCGTAAGATGGCCAGCAAGTGTGTCATACCAAGATCTCAGGGCTTGGTGTCGACCTTAAAGAGCTTTGTTTATACCTTCAGTCTTGCAACAGGAGCATATACCTCGGCGTAATATATGCCTTCTTGTTGATGAAACCCTTGCACGAACAAATGTGCTTTATTTCGAACGATGACCCCGAGATCATCCTTTTTACATTTAAAAACCCATTTAGTCAGGATAGGTTTCTTAACCCGATCAGGTTTATCAATGAGAACCCATACAACCAGTCGACTGAACTGTTGCAACTCCTCTTGCATTGCTTCTACCCGAGATGAAACTTCAAGAGCCTTAAGAATACTCGATGGTTCCATATGAGATATAAAGCAAGCGTATTTCGAGAGATTCATGAAACCTGATGAATGCATATCGGCATACACACATAATACATTAACATCACTTGCATTAGCATTCTAATGACGTGCCTAAACAACATCATCAAGACCACCAATGTCGTTGTCCTGAAAATGATACGTATGAATCCGAAGTCTCGGATTCTCAGGCACAACCACGTTATCACTTAAATTAGTGAGATTCTCTTCAGCATCATAAGATGATTCCCAACGTCATGATTATCAGTAAACGGTACAGAAGAAGAATCAACAAAGTGTCCATCATCCGATGATACATAAACTATACAGAAGTATCAGGATGAACATTGTTCACTTTATAATTAGAAGTAGAAGCCCCTGGTGCGGAAAACAATTGATCTTTCAAATAAGCATAAACCAAGTCTTCATTAGGGAGATCAACTATGGGAGTAAATGAGTTAAATAAACTCCCACACTCGAAATCCAATCAGAACCCTTGCCACCAGGAGATGTTGTGTAGCTTTGGCTGTCAACATGGTACCATTCTTCAACAAAACCCAAAGAAAAATTGAAGACACGTTTCTTAGGTGATGTGTAGCCCAAAAAGAAACCCTCAATAGCCTGTTCCTCGTATTTTTCCGCATCTCTTTTTAGCATTGTGCAAGGACACCCGAAAGGTTCTTTGAACATTTAGTAAAGTTTAGGGCTATTCAGAAGCTCATAACTCATCTTTTTCATCTTCTTAACCGTCAGAACACGATTGAGCATGTAGCAAGCAGTATTCATAGCCTTGTTCCAAAATTGGACATGAAGCTTTGAATCTACAAGCATTGTTCTTGCTGCTTCAATCAATGTTCTGTTCTTCCGTTCAGCAACACCGTTCTGTTGTCGTACGTATGGACCACTATATTCTCGATGGATTCCTTTTTGAATATAAAAGAAGTCCAATATATTATTTTTGAACTTCGTACCATTTTCACTCCGAATACGTCTCACTTTGTGTTTGTAAAAAGATTCGATCTTCGTGATTAAGTTTTGTACAAGAACCGGTGTCTGATCTTTAAAATTCATAAATAACACCCACGAGTACCTCGAATAGTCGTCGCTAACTACTAAACAGTTCCCATCTGAAGTCTTTCCACAGGGGTATCAAAAGAATTAAATAACTTCGTCGGGTGCGACTTTTTCTTCTGTTTGCCCTTCTTTTAAGCAACACAATGATCGGTCAACTTGAAGTTTTTCAGGGAAACCCCATCCACCAAATCATTTTCCATAAGATGGTTCATCTTTCTGACATGAATGTGACCCATACGCCTATGATACATAATCGACTCTTTCTCAGTTTCCTTTAAGACAAAACACGTTTCAAAGACGTAGTAGTCGATACCTTAGTACACATATTTAGTACATAAATATCGTTTGAACGAGGAGACCATATAACAGCCATGTCTTCTGGAATGACATCACCTGGTTTGAGTATTATGCATACATTGTCAGTGAACATGGTGAGGTACTTCTTGTCACAAATTTGAGAAGCGCTCAACATATTGTGATCCACCTTGTCATAATAATTAACTTTTTAAAACGTAATGCTATCGTTTGACACATCTCCTTCTTTTGTAATCATTCCCCCAGAATTATCGGCGAATGCTACATAACCCCCTTGAACATTATTGACATTGGTTAGTAGGTTAATATTGCCATAAATATAACAAGAGAATCCACTATCCATGGTCCATTTTTCACATGATATAGTCTTGGATAAACTATGCACATAAAGGAAACATGATTAGTCCCAAAAGGCAGCCCATGCCTCAGTTTTGGGCACCTCTTTAATTTCAATAGAAGATTTCAACTTAACTTAATCCGAATGTGGTTTAGCTTCTAGTGAATATGTCACAGGACTTTTAGACTTTCGTCTCAGATATGCAGCTTGAACCACGTTTGTGTTCACATTCTTACAAATTGGTTGTGTAGGAACAATCAATTTGGGTTCTAAATTAACAGTCATTTCATCAACATGAACCACCTTGCATGGATTCACATTTTAAAATAAGATATGAGTCTCATCAACCTGAGATAATGGTCTCTTAAGAATCTCCTTTACCATAGGAACGGGTTTGGGTTGTTCCTTAGTAACAGGCTTAACATTCTTAACTTTCCTCACATCACAATATCTCACAACATGCCCTCATTCGCCACATAAGAAGCATGCTCTCATATCAACAAACGCACGTTGCGGTTTAATAGAAGATTGTGCAACAGGAGAAGGTTGACTTGGATCAGTCAAGACATTTACTTTATCTAATTCATCAAATGTTATAACTTTCTTTTTCATATAAAAGTCCAGATTTGAACAGTTTGAAAAACTTTTCAAAGAGTCAGTTTATGTAGAACTAACAAATTGAACTTTGTTAAATGGATTAAGTTGTTGTTTTAAATTAACATTTGAAGCTTCGACGTTATAAAATTTAGATCTATCAAATGCTTGTTCAAGATTATTCAATTTCGATGTTTCATTTTGAAAGACACTTTCAATCAACTCGGGTTTGATCAAGTTAAGCGGAATGTGTTTCTTAATGAACACTTTGCTTAAGCCATTTAATTTAAACACACGACCGGTGTTTACATTAGCAGGACTAGGATTTATGAAAGGCATCAAATCCTCATCTGATTTCTTTAGTTTTTCTAATCTCTTCGGTTTAGCCATTGAAGATTTTAATTTATTCATCTTAGATGTGTTTGAACCATGCACAGCCTCCTCAAATTCTTGAGGTTCATATAATATGTGATTAGAACGTGGAATGTTCTGTTCTTTGTGTACAATTTTAGGTTCAACTACATCCTCAATGATTACTTCATCAAAAGACTTTGTTTCTTTGAATATGTGATCCTCGAGTTGATGATTGAGCATTATGTTTTTTCTCTTTCATGTTGTTTAGGTTTCTACACATTAATGACTGGTTCACTATTTTCCGATTTAGGAACATTTGAAGATTTTTCAGAAATAACAACCTCTTCATTTCCGAAAAAAAGATTTTGTGAATGGTTTTCCTGAAATGGTGGAGGAACTTCAACAAAGCCAAAACCATTTTTAGAACCTTTTTATTTACCAGATACTTTGATTATCTCATTCAACAAAAAGGAAGATTTTTAAATTTGTCTAGCTTACTCTTCACCTCTAGAACAACATTTTCAAGCTCGGTTGTTTTTATCCTTTGCTTGAGAATTTCTTGAACTGTTTATCATTCATGGTCAATTTTCTTGAAAGTTATGCTTTCAAGTCATGATTACTATTAGAAAGACAGTTCATCAATTTTGGTTTTTGATTTCTTTTGTAAATCCGATGATTGTCTATAGTTATCTTTGATTAAAGCCAATTCTTCAGCAGTGATTAATTTTGAGCATGAATCAAGTCGTATATTGACTTAGATTCCTCACAAGTATCACATTTAGCAATTTCAGATAAGTTAACAATTCCAGCAGAAATATTTTCACTTTTAGACAAAGAAGAATAAAGAATAGGACTAACCTCATCAATCTTTGTCATACATGCAAACGTAGTTGGTAGCATGTTGCGTGTGATGTTAGAGCATTAATGTCTAATGCTAGGGTATAGTGGGCAAAATATGTCAAATGTATTTTGTAATGGGATTAAAATGTCAATTTTGTAAACTGTGTAAAACGTATAAGTCGTAAACAACCGTATAAGACTTATACGGAGCGCATATGTCTTATACGCTGACCATGGACTTATACGTGACATGGTGTAGTATAAATAAGACTTTCATGTTCATTATTTGCAACAGTTGTAATAGTTCTGATTTTGTACTCAAGTTGTTATATCAATATATCAGAGCTTATATGTGATTGTGTTGTTAATCCTTTACGATAACATATAACATGTTAATCGATCCGAATCATAACGTTTTCACATAAATGATGTCATGCTTGATCTGGATCATGTTCTTTCAAGTGGTACAACACATTCAATGGTTAATTGTTGAATATTTGCATATTCAAAGTCAAACTTTATTACCAATTACATAATCTTCAGTTATTCTCTCGTTTATGGATCAATTTGCAAATCCATTGCTAAAGATGTTCGTTACTGCATAATATTCATTTCTGCATGAGTGAATCTGATTATTTCAAGCTCAAATTCAAGATTTTGATTATCAAATATGAACAGTATGCCTAGCGTATAAGTTGTTCTGGTTCATGTATATGTTGTTATCCGTCCGTATAAGGTGTTTATACGCACAAGCTGGTTATACGTATAAGTGAGTTACACGTGGAATTGGTTCATACGCTCCAGTGATTGTTTTCCAGATAAGAGGATATAAGACAGCGTATAAGAGGTTATACGGAGAAATAGGTTATACGTTAGTTATACGCTGAGTTGATTGTCCGTATAAGCTGGTTATCCGTTGTTGTGAACAATATTTTCTTGGAATCAGTGCTAATATTTCAAAGATAGAAGATTTAAATGCGTTTGTAACACACATGTCACCGATTATTCAGAATATCAACTTGGAAAACGAAATGTTAACATCAACCAAGCCCCCGAAGCTACTTAGGATGGAAGAATATCCTAGTTGGGAATATGAATTTGAAACTTATGTACAAGCTGTGAACTATGACACTTGGGAAGCTGTTGAGGTTGAATATATCATTCCAAGAAATTAGAATGGTACAAGTCATAGATTATCTCAAATTCCTGAAGCTAACAAGGAAAGATTTATTCGAGAGAAAAAGACGATGAATTTGTTTCAACAATCAATCAATTATGAGATCTATCAATTATTGCAACATAATGGTTCATATCATTAAATTTGGGAAGCTTTCTGAATAAAGACAGAGGGATTCCCGACATGAGAAAGTCAAAGATGGCACTGTTAAAAAAGGAGTTTGACATATTCACAATGGTTGAAGGTGAATCAATGGCACTGCTGATTGAGAGATACTGTCCTCTTGTGAATGAGATGAAAAGGTTGGGAATAGATAAAGAAGAATATGAATACATCGACAAGTTTGTTGATTCATTATTTGATGATTGGGAAACTTTCACAATAATCCAACAATCAAACCCGATCAACTATGCAAGATTGAATTTGGCCCGATTCATTGAGAAATGACCATGAACTTGAGATTCCTAAGAAACAGAAGATGAAGAATTCATCAGTAACTCAAGACATTGGATTATATTTTAATTCATCACAATCGGTGATTGCCTAGAGTCAAAATATCCAAACTGCTTATGTTACTAATGGTAGTTTTGGTGGGAGTTCTCAATCAAGTCAACCTCCTAATATACATCATTTCACAAGCACTTACACTGGAACTAGTTCAACACCCATTTCTGTACAATCTCCTAAGCCCGCTAGTTCATCATCTGATGTTGTTCAATGCAACATTGTTGTTAATATCAAGAACAACAATGGACTGACAGTTGAAAATGTTCAAGAACATATGGCTTTCTTAGGATTTGTCCTTGAGTTATATGAATGTTTGATTGCTAGTCGTGTTGGCAACTACAACATGACTAAAGAAGACTATCATCAGATTGGTCCTGAGGAGCTTGAGATGCTTGATATTCGTTGGTGTATAGCAAGTGTTGTGAGAAGGGCTCAAAGATTTAGAGAGATCACCGGTAAGAATTGTCTTGATGAGAAGACTGCTGAACTTGGATTTGATAAGACAAAAGTCCGATGTTTTAGATGCAAAGAGAATGGTTACTTCAAGAGGGAATTTACTAATCCAGAAGTTGGATATGCTAGTCATAATCCTTTTGGTAGAGATTACAACCGAAAAGCTATCTATCATCAAAGCTCTCCTGCACATGTTGAGTCGTCAAAGAAACCTGAAGTTTCGTTATCAAAGGCGTGTCATGCACAATTGGATGAGGGTTTCAACTGGAACTCTATTGTTCATAATGCTAATGTGGCGGAGTTATTTGGTAAAAGTTCACAAGTTGTAGAACAAGAAAAGAGTGATGATGAAGAAGATGTTGCTGATCTCACTGATAATGAAATGATTGAAAGCAAAGGAATAAGTGCTAATCAAGAGGAGAATAACTCTTAAGATATGTCCAGTGCTTCTGAAGAGACATATTCTCCTAAAATTTTTGATTCGATTCCTAATTAATTCTTTAAATCGTTTTTACCTCCTGGTGTGTTTGAAAGTTTTGTAGGGTGGTTCAATGGTGAGGAAGTTCCACATGGAGAGATTGACTTTGGAACTGATGATGAAGAAGATGAGTGTATAGCGACTGATGGAGTTCATGTGGCTACAAAAGTTGAAGAAATATGTGATGATACTGAAGATTTTGAAGTTGAGTCTACTAATCATGCATTCATGGATAGCTAGGGAAAATTCTCTATTAAGGTTGAACATTTTTATGAATCATGTGAGGAAAATGATTTTGTGATTAATTCACTTAAAACTGATTATAATAACATGATTCAAGATTATAAGATAATTAGAGAAGCTTTTGATAAACTTCAAAAATATGAGAAAAGCTTGTGGGTGAAAATCCTAAGAGATGAGAAAATAATTTTCACACAGTAAAACACAAACAAATTTCTATCAATAGGCATGTTGATGAGAACGCATAATTAAAAAAGGAACTTCAATTGATTATAATAGAAACTGAAAGAGTTGATACTAAATTAAAATCTATTCCGCCTCATCATATGTCCTTGATCACATCGTTCCTAAACAATCTTTAGAGAATAAAAAGATGATTTAAAATATCATGTTGTTCCACCACCAATCTGGAGCTCTTCTGTTCAAGAATGTTGGTGCATGATGTCAAGAGTTCATTATATCGTGCTTATTAGTGTCTGTAATCGTATATATTGGTTTTTTTGTGTTAAACTTGTTCTTATATGTTCGCCTTTGTTTTAGAGAACTTGTAGTTGAGCGAAGTTAAGACAACTTCGCCTAGTATGTTAGGCGAAGTTGTCGAGTTATTTAAACTCTAACTTCGACTCTTGTAGATATAACTTTGGAAGGCTGGTTTTAGTGATTTTTAGAGTCACGTGTTTGTTTCTTTGGTGATTACACATTGCAATATAACAAGTATTATCATATAGTCTCGTGTGTTTGTTTAGATTAAACGGTTAATCGTCTCGACACTCGTATCGTATACGTGGGGATTCCGCACCCTCGTGTACGAGATACTACTGTGTAGATCCGGCTGGGAACCTACAATTGGTATCAGATCATTTTGCTCGTGATTGTGTGGTTCGGGATTATCACACGGGTAAGATCGTTCCGTTAGACCATTCGCCGAATGAGTTTACGTTGAAATACCTTGTTTTTGTTAGCCGCTCCTCATCCCTCATCAAATACACCTTCCAATCACCCTCGCGACCTTCGAAATCGACCTACCTAACCTGCAAAACTCCTTTGTTCTTCTGGCGAACTTGCCGTCACTAAAACTAGGGTTTTAGCGAACATATAAGTTTTTGGATAAGTTGATAATCAGCGAAGTTGATAACCAACGAAGTTGTCATCCAGCGTAGTTGTTAGCGAAGTTGTCATCCAGCATAGTTGTAAGCGAAGTTGAACACCAGGCGAAGTTGTAATAACTTCGCTACTGCTCACTGTTCACAGAATTTGATTGTTAAGGTTTGAGTCTCGTTTCGTTCAAGTATGACTTCGATAAACATCACAGAACTGGTAAAAATGGAGGTTGAAGCTGGTTCAGCAACTAAAGCTCCAAAACTGCTTAAAGGTACTCATTTCGTTGCATGGAAAGATAGATTTGAACAGTATGTGAATTATCAAGATGCAAAGATGTGGGTCTGCATTCAAGACGGGTATATTCCACCAACATCCATGTTTGAAGGTCGTGAACAAGTTAAAAAGTACAGTAAGATGGAAGATAACGAAAAGAAAATGTATGAGGCAGAAAGTAAAGCGCAGGCAGCTATAACCATGGCACTTCCACAAGAGATTCTTCATACTTTCAAAAAATACAAAACTGCTAGAGCACTATGGGAAGCACTAGAGAATAGATATGAAGGAAATGTTGGGATACTAACCTCCAAAACAAAGCTGCTGAAAGCCCAATTCTCAGTATTCAAGTATCTGAAAAATGAAATACTTGATGACATCATCACACGATATTATCATCAGATGACCGAGCTAAATAACTACTCCATTGAATACAAGGAAGAAGAGATAGTGGAAAAGCTTCTTGATGCTCTCCCACCAAAATGGGAGATGTACACTGTTCTGATGAGAGAAGATAAGGACTTTGAGAAGATTGATTTGGAGACGGTGGTAAATAAGTTACGGAATTTTGAACTTAACATGGCTCGAAAGGAGACACCTACTGATTAGGTTCAGGATCCGGGAATGTATGGTGCTAAAGTCACTCCAAACTCAAGTTCAAAATCAGAACCACTGCCTACTACTCAAAGGGGGAACCAAACTCCACTCCAAATGGTCATGTGATTCTCAATATGGATGGTGAAGTATGTTTCGTAGCAGGAGGTGGTAGTTCCTCAAACCTCAAACCACAACTGGTAATTTCTCAACCAATGCTTTTAGCAAGAACTACTCACAGATGCCTATGAGTGTGAAATCAGCTGAACAACAGTTTACTCTTTAGGCCTCCTTCATTGCATCTTATGAGAATTACATCAAAAGAAAAGTAGTCGACCCTGCAACGTTGGATGAAGACTATGATCAGATCGACGCTGATGATCTGGAAGAAATGGATCTGCAGTGGCAGATGGCTATGATAGTAAGAAGGGTGAAGAGATTTATGAAGAAAACTGGTAGAGTGTCGTTGGAGAAAGACCGGGGTTTGATAAGTCAAAAGTTCGTTGTTATAACTGTCAACAAATTGGCCACTTTGCTAAAGAGTGTACCAATGAGAGAGTAGAACGAAGCCAAAACAGGCCTGCTCAACATAATGGGAGTGGAAGTGAAAATAAGGCTATGGTATCTCAACAAAACGGTGGATACAACTGGAATATACAAGTTGAGGAGGTGTTCGAACAGGCAAATCTGGTAAACATCGAAACTGGAGGAAGTGACAAAGAGACTGGGGAAGATCAAGCATACATGGCAGAAGTGAACGATCAACTCTCCGAGGTATGTTCTGAATCTCATTGTGAACAATGTGAAAAACTGTCTGATCAATTGAAAACATTAACTGATCAGTTTGTTAGTTTGGACACTCAATTTAAAAATTTAAAAGAAGAACATCACTATTCTAAAACTAAAGAAAACAGTTACTCGATAAAAATAAAAGCTAGTGAAAAGGATATCATAAGTCTTAAGGCCACTCTAGCTGAAAAATACAAGTGATTGATCATAGTTATGAAATGTTAGAAGAAAAGACCAAACTAATTGCTGAAAAAGATAAACAGATAGCTGATTACCAGGTAAAAGTGGTGGAACTGAACAGAAAAATTGAACAATTTAGAAATTCTTCTACGATGTTAGATCACATCATAGGTGTTCAACGTTCGCCGGTTATCAAAGGGGGAATTGGATTCTCTGAAGTTCCACCACCATACAACAATAATTATACATATAATCCTAGTAATCAGCATTCTGCGAATGTTGACATTAGTCAGACAGTTCCAATAAAAGTGCCTGCTAAAGTGTAACGATTCCGACGAAACCAGGTATACCCTAACCGGTAGATTGTAGTTACGTCATATTTAATGTCGGGTACATGAATTACCATAGTAATTATACGAGAATACAGGGTTCACTGTATGGATTGCACGTGAATATATAATTCATCGTATTAAATATGCAATCAATCGATCGATAGTTATTGAAACCCTAACGAATCTAGGGTTCAATTATAGACGAGATATATGATATTTAGTGATTTTACGAAGCATTAATGCTTCGGGATAAGTAAAGTACGGCACAGAAAAAGAATTTCGATTTAATGGTACAACGGTACATTAAACGAAACCTTTAATACCAAACCGAGCAAGAGACAATCGATCAAGCCGAAAAAGATGCGCGATAATTAATAATATGATGTTTTGAGTTAATAAATGTCATGTTTAAGTTATTAAAGTTTTTAAATCGGTTTTATATAAATTTCATTTTTTAGCCGAAAAACAACCGTTTTGGCCTCGTTTTAAGCCGAATTAAACGTTTAACCGAGAAACGAACTGAACCAGATTATCCAAAACATTATCCGGATTGCGGATATCCAAATGAGTGGCCAAAAATGAACTTGTGGGTCCCACCCCACCCCCACATGAGGGCCGATCGGAATATAGGGGTGTTATACCCCTTACATTTTCATTTTTCTTTACAACTTATCAACAATCCAACAATTCTCTCAATTTTATAAGCCAAAAATCCGGAAATTGAGCAAGAAAACCGAGGTAAAAATCGTGTTATATACGTGTTCATCTTCGTTTCTTGAGTTTGTTTGCAAGAAAATGAGGTTTCAAAGATGAAAACCGATTCTTGCATTATCAAGTGATGTATACGGGTTATTCAAGGGATCTTGGTCCAAGAAAGGAGTTAAACGAACCAAAAACGAATTTTTACGGTTTAAATCTTTGTTTTTGAATCATAACCGAAACCATGAAAGAAATGGCTTGATCGTGAGTGTAACTTGCTTGGTATTGTGGTATGTTGTTTGTAGGCTCGGTGTTTAGTGGTAGATAAGGCGGAAAGACGAGTTTGTAGCTTGTAGTGGCGGAAAACGAAAGGTATATTCGGTTTATGTGTTTTTGGACAGATTGTTGGTCGTTTAGAGTTAGGTCATGAAATTTTACAGAGGTGTTAAACACATGAAAATATGAGTTCTGTGAATATTTGGTAATTTTTGGATAAAGGATGAATATTTGGTGAATTTAATGCTCGGTTTTGGCCAAAAATGGTGAAAAATAGTTAACTATCATGAAAAATTCTGGAAAATTGCAGATAAGCTTTTTATATCATGTATAAGTCACACACAAAATTTGAGTTCAGTTGGAGAAGTCTAAGTAGGCTTTTCGGTTAAACGGGTTCTAGGGTGTTCTAGCTCGGTTTTAGTAAAAATGGCATGTAAAAGAAGATTTTGGTTCTGGAAAAATTACAGGGACTATGTGGATGGCAGGGGACATCCAGGAAAAATTTGGGATTTTTCTAAGATCGTTTGGTATTTACGACATATTTAGTGTTTAAATGGTGTTTAAAAATAGATAAATAAATTTTAAATATAAGAATTAATTCTGAAAATATTTTTATAAAATTCCCCACTGTTAAAAAGTGATTTGTGCAAAATTTCAAGATCCGAGAGTAAACGGATAATTATTTGTTCTAATTATCAAACTTTTAAAGTTAAAACGCGTAAACCGGTGAAGTTCGCTTAAGCGAGCTGACTGGTGTATAAAAACCCTAAAAATGAACTATTTTCATATAAATGAGTTAGACAAGTAAAAATAAATCATCCGAAAATAATTCGGATGATTTGAGTAATTTTAACCTATTTTAACAGTTTCCGGTACGCCAAAGACGGAAACGGGTCCCGAGGCCAATCGGGAGGTCTAAACCGAGCTATAATTTCACATCTTTAATTAAATTATCAGTCAACCACTGTTTTCGGGTCGTGTGTGACCAAACTCATTTTTGAAACATAAAAACGGATAACCGTGCTAGGCACGCAAAACGAGAAAAACGACTAATTGTAGTTGTGACCATGGAACTCTAAACGACATCACAATCTGAGTCCGGAGAAGTGTTTCTGGGTTAACCTTGCCCCCCAGAACGGATACAGTGCTTGGTTAACAGTGTCCCCAGATGTACCAGTCGATACGGTTAAAAGATTATATAAACAATAAGTGTATAATAACGATCTTAGGGATCATATTACAGATTGGACACGTTAATTGATAATGATTGTTGTTACCTGCTTGCATGTGCTAAGGTGAGTTTCACGAGCCCCTTTTTACTGAACTGTTTTAAATATTTTCCCGGGGCGGAAAGCATGTTTCTATCAAAATGTTTAAGTACATGCTGATCGCATGGAAATGAAGGTATTTATATAATGTTTATTGTACGGAAATCGTACGGTAATGTATTAAGATGGTAATTGTCTGAGTTGTTAACATTGTAAGGCCCGAAATAGTGTTCTGGGTTAACAGTGTCCCCAGAGGTTATTAAATGGGTTTCTGGGTTAACAGTGTCCCCAGAGGGTATTAAATGTGTTTCTGGGTTAACAGTGTCCCCAGAGGTTATTAGCTGTGTTTCTGGGTTAACAGTGTCCCCAGAGGTTATTAGCTGTGTTTCTGGGTTAACAGTGTCCCCAGAGGTTATTAGATGTGTTTCTGGGTTAACAGTGTCCCCAGAGGTTATTACATGTGTTTCTGGGTTAACAGTGTCCCCAGAGGTTATTAAATGTGTTTCTGGGTTAACAGTGTCCCCAGAGGTTATTGGATGTGTCTCTGGGTTAACAGAGGTTTCACTTGTGGGCTCAGCATAATTTCATCGCTAATATATGATTACTATAATGATTTGTCATGGTTTATTTAAATTAGTGAAACTCACCAACTATTCGTAGTTGACCCGTTTTCTCACATGCTTTTCAGGTACAACTAAGATAAGGTGATTGCTTACGTGCTAAGTGCTTGATGTGTGTAAGATTTGCGTGCGGGATGTTAGGATACATTATAGCAAATAGAGTTATGTATCGTATGGTATGATGTGTGTATCACCTAGACGGTAATGAAATACGAGATAATGTAATTTTGAAGTATATTAATACATTCAGTTTTCTTTATAAACAATGTGGTTGATATCAGAGGTGTCTGTCGCATCCCGTTTACGTTTCCGCTGCGGTTGCGGGGTGTTACAGAACTTGGTATCAGAGCCATTGGTTATAAAGAATTAGGATGTCTTTAAAAAATACCTAAAATATAACCAGTAGCTCAAGTATTATAGGATCTGAATATCAACTAATAATAGATAGTGACGAGTATCGGGATGAACTCGGTCGAACAACTGAGTTATTATGGTCCGGAACATAATAACAGACTTGTCTGCACGAGGGAATTCAGGGGAAGTCACTGGGTACATTAATAGGTAAAAATGGCAACATATGTGTAGAGTATATAATATTATTTATACGTGCTAAGGTGTATATATATATGTGCGTATCTTGTGGGTACAAGTATTGAGAAATAGGACCCGGATAAGGAACCGGGGGATGAAATAATAAAAGTACCGAGGATGCTGAAATTTCTAGAGCATCGGTTGATGATAAGTCCGACTTATCGGGCCATAGTTATGATAGTACCAAGTTAAATCTCCCGTTTGACATTAACCAGAAATATCTAGTAACCGTCACTCCCAACCAAAATTGATAAGTTCCTTACCCTACCAAAACCGGTACCGTATATCCTAATAACCCCCTATGTTCACCCGAACCACGACCCTCATGAACGGACGAACCTGTACCTGAACCCGTTCTTATTCCATCAAAAAAAAAAAAAAAAAATTGATAATAAATGAGCAGATAAAGATATATATATTTCTATATATATATGTGTTTCTCACTCTCAAGCATATGAGTCATACCACCTCCAGATCGAGAATCACCGATTTTAGCGAACCTAGAACGTCTGAGGACATTGACTGAGCAAGTGATAGAGTTTTCCATAATAGTAATTGATAATATTTGAGGGTAAACCATGTTGCGCAATTACCTTGAACCTTGCAACTCCCTATGTTATCCTTACATCCGTTAGATGCCTATACCCATGTATACTCGAATAGAATGATTACCTATACACAAAGAGGTGTTGGAATCATTATAGCATAATTGGTTATTCGTTCGTAGGTGGTATACCGCGTATACCGGAAATACGAATAAACACGGATATTATAACTCCGTGGTACGTAATCGTTTGGTGCTCACGGTGAGCATGTATCGGTTATGCTGACATGCAGAAGGATATTGAAATCAAGTATATTAAACATTAACCTTGTTGAGAAATATCTATATGTCGGTTGGTGACAAGGTTTATGAAACATATTTGAACGTTAACCGACTTCAGGTTAAGTCCATGTGAGATCATATTTGTGGGACATATATATACTAGATACTGGTATGTGTAATATGTATGATAATATTTGGTGTGTATGTATACCTGTTGTTATGATTGAGCTGGTAACGAGTTAAACGGTGAGATTAATATTGATTACTGCGTACGGGATGAGTACGGCAGAATGACATAAAAAGAGTAACTCCAATGATGGAGATTGATATGATTCAGTTGATTGCTCAAAGATAGCAGGTGATGATACCGAATGTCGTATCACAGATCACTGCTAGTGTTGATGCAAATGTGATCGCAGACTTATAGATCGAGCAATCACATGATTATGAATATTTCAATTCTTAGTGTTATTACTAAGAGTGATAATGTTCCACCGGATACTATTGTGACTACAAGTATTAGTTATAAACTAAACATGAATAGTAGTCGTAATGAATTAGATCCGGTATGAAGGATATGTTGTTGTTTGTGGCAAGGAAATTATTAATAGGGTACTGATGGTAAAGGGAGGAATAGATTAACGAGTAGATAGAAAAGATCGAAATGATTAAGGATATTGGTAAGAGACTAGAACATTGTGTAGTGAAATATGCTACAGATATGTTGGTAGATTATGTTGTATCGTGATGGAACACGATGGTACAAAATTATAGTTAGAAAATTATTGCTCAGAGGACATGGTCGGAATTTAAAATTCTTGTGCTAGAGCATTTTTATTCGAGTAATTAAGTTCAGAGATTGGGAACTGAGCTATGAAAAATAGAAATGTTGCGTGCTGATTACTTAGAACACGCTAATAGTTTGAAGGAATTGTCATGTCTGGTAACATGGCTAATTACCCCTGAAACTAAACGAAGTGAGCGCTATATTGGGGACTAACTCCATCGATAAGGAGTATAATCAATCCGGTAAAATATACAACCTTTGGAAGGGTTGTGTCACAAGCCAGCATCGATATACTTAACTCTATGGGAAGCGGACTGGAAGGACGTTAGGTGAGACGTCGGGTGTTAAAGAAGAGAAGTGATAAAGGCATAGTGCAAGATAGGCCTTTGAATAAGTAGGTAAGTTCTACAACCCAGAATTATACTAAGACTAGTTCTGGTGTGAAAACATGAACCGCATAAAGGGGTTCTTCCCTAAATGTGGAAAATATGGTTATCGGCAGGAAGAAGAATGTCGAGTGATAGTAGGCCACAGGTGTAGTAAAGATGGACGTAATGCCACAATTGTAGAACCAAGTGAAGCCATGTGAACCGACAACCCCAACCCATTCGTGTACAACCACTCCGAACCCAACAACTTCAATAACAATCCATCCAAAGAAATCAAATTATGCCAAACAGTTGTACTTGCTATGAATGTGGCAGTACAGAACGTTTCAAGAGAAATTGCCCAAAGTTGAACCAAGGTGTTGTTGGAAGATGAACCTCATGACAAGCATCAACCCCTGATCAAGCAAGGAGCCGTGCTTTTGGGAGTAATTCAAATAAAGCAAGTCATGATCCAAAAGTGGTATTAAGTACGTTGTAGTTTTAAATCAATAGACTTCAGCGATATTTTTACGGTCGTCGATAGAAGTTAGCTCCTGTTAACCTCCTATCATTTGGAAAGATACCGATTAGTGAAACTATAGAACCCTATGCTGTAGAATCGCTAACGGTAAACCCCTAATGGTTAACTAAATTGTTCGGAATTGTCCTTTTATTCTGAACGATTAACCTTTCCTTATTGACCTACGACCAGTAAAGTTAAGAAGTTTGACGTAATAGTTAACATGGACTGGCTAACTCGACATGAAGCTGAAATCAATTATGAAAAGAAGATGATTAGAAACTCTCCTTCAGACGATGAAGCGATTAGATACAGAGAAAAGTGTACGGTATTATGTTACCACTCTAATCTCATTTTGAGATGTTATAGTATTTACGACAAGAAGACGTGGTGTATTTAACAAACGCGATTGCCAAAGTATTTAAAAGAAAACATACAGAAGATATCCCGGTGGTACGCGAATTTCCACAAGTTTTCCCAGAAGAACTTCCTGGATTACCGCCAACCCGACATGTCAAATTCGGAATCAATTTAATACCTCAAGCTGGCCCTGTTGCTAAAGCATCTTACCGACTTACACCAACTAAAATGCAAGAATTATTGGATAAGGTTTTATACGACCTAGTTAGTCACCATGGGGTGCACCAGTGTTATTTGTGAAATGAAGGACAGGAGTGTTAGGATATGTATTGATTTGGGAGAATTGAATAAAGTGACGATCAAGAGTAGGTACTCACTTCTTCGAAGTGAATGATCTGTTTAATCAACTGCAAGGGGCGATTTATTTTTAGAAAATTGATCTTAGATATAATTATCACCAAATGAGAAATCCGAGAGGAGGACGTTGCAACAATAGCGTTTCGGACTCGCTACGGCCATTATGAATTCTTAGTTATGCCTTTCGGGCTAAAAATGCGCCGGCAGCATTCATGGAACTCATGAACCGAGTCGGTTAACTTTATTTTGACAAACTTGTCATAACATTCATTGATGATATTTTGATATATTTGTAACGTAAAAAAAGGAGCATGAACGACGGTTAAGGAAAATTGTGGAAGGGTTAAAGCAAGAGGAGTTGTACGCGAAGTTTTCGAAATGTGATTTTGAATAAAGAAGGCATAATCCCTTGGTCATGTTGTAGAACAACAAGGATTTCACATAGATCCAAATAAGATAGAAACCATTAAAATTGTGCCAAGCGCCGATTTTAAGTCTCCCCGATGGAGACGATGGTTTTGTCGCGTATTGTGACGCATCGCATAGAGGGTTAGGATGCGTGTTAATGCTGAATAATAAGGTTATAGACTATGCTTCCCGACAGTTAAAAATACACGAGAAAAATTACACTACTCATGACTTAGAACTGGGAGCGGTTATCTACGCACTTAAAATGTGGAGACATTGTCTCTACGATACGAAGTACACCATCTTCACCGATCATAAAAGTTTGCAGCACATATTCAATCAGAAAGAACGGAATATGAGGCAACGAAGATGGGTCGAGTTGTTAAACGATCATGACTGTGACATCCGTTATCACCCCGGCAAGGCTAACGTCGTAGCCGATGCCTTGAGTAGGAAAGATCGGACTAAGCCATTGCGAGTGCGAGCACGGGGGATGATAGTCCAGTCGAACCTTTAGGACTTGATTCGAGTCGCTCAACGGGAGGCGTTGAAAGAGAAATAATTGGAAAAGGAGGGACTTTACGGCAATGAGAAGAATTTCGAACAACGCGTGGACGAAATTCTCTACTTCAAAAATCGGGCTTGGATCCCGACCCTCCATGACCTTCATGATTTAATCATGGACGAAGCGCATAGATCGAAATATTTCATACATCTGGGATCGGATTAGACTATTGATGATGCGAATATCTGAAAGGATCTTATTAATGGCTGAGTCGGAGAAAGATATGGATACGTATATTAGAGGATATTTAAGTTATGCGAGAGATAAGGCTGCACACCGAAAACCCTAGGGTACGCCGCAACGACAGAAAATTCGCCAATGATAGTGGGAATAAATTACCATGGATTTCGGGACGCAAATTCCCAAGAAATATCAAAGGCATGAGGTAAATTGGGTAATCGCGGATCGATTAACCAATCCTCGCATTTCATCCCAAACCATGACGATTACCACAATGAATTCTTGCCCAAATTCCTGATGGTGAAATGGTATCTCGTCGTGGAGTACCATTTTCAATGATCTCAGATCGAAATAGTCATCCTACTTCCATTATTGGAAGGCGGGGAAGGAAGCATCGAGAGATTGAAGCTTTCTATGGGTGAAGTAATTATCACCAATTTGTAAATTGAAAATGGGCGTCAATCAATCCATAAGATTTGAATTGATTCGAGAAACAACCAATCGGATTTATAATATTTAAGATGAGTTGAAAGCATCGCGAGATTGGCAAAGGATTTATGCCAACATTCATAGGAAATCATAGTCATTGGAAAGAGGTGACAAGGCATTTTTATGGCATCACCTTAGAGAGGTGATATGAGGTTGGCCAAAACCGAAAATAGCTCCTTAATATATTGGGCCTCATGAGACTATCTCCATGATTGGTCACTTAGTTTATTGATTAAAGTATTCCAGGGGCTAAGTACTATACATGATGTTTTGCCACGTATACGGATTGAAAAGTGCCTAAGCGATGAGGCAACGAAAGTACTAGTAATAGAGGTACTCATAGAAGACATGCTTGATATCATAACTACTTCCGTAGAGATAGTAGACGGGAAAACTAAACAGTTTGGACATACCAAGCTTTATCGATTAAAATTAAGTGGAATTCGCAACGAGGACCAGATTATACCTGGTAACCCGAGGGTTAATTCTGAAGGAAAAACCCCCCCCACCTTTCTCTCGGAAAGGGATAGTGAGCGTGTAAAATTTCGAGGACGAAATTTCTTAACGGGGGGAGAATGTAACGATTCCGACGAAACCAGGTATACCCTAACCGGTAGACTGTAGTTACGTAATATTTAATGTCGGGTACATGAATTACCATAGTAATTATACGAGAATACAGGGTTCACTGTATGGATTGCACGTGAACATATAATTCATCGTATTAAATATGCGATCAATCGATCGATAGTTATTGAAACCCTAACGAATCTAGGGTTCAATTACAGACGAGATATATGATATTTAGTGATTTTACGAAGCATTAATGCTTCGGGATAAGTAAAGTACGGCACAGAAAAAGAATTTCGATTTAATGGTACGACGGTACATTAAACGAAACCTTTAATACCAAACCGAGCAAGAGACAATCGATCAAGCCGAAAAAGATGCGCGATAATTAATAATATGATGTTTTGAGTTAATAAATGTCATGGTTTAAGTTTTTAAAGTTTTTAAATCGGTTTTATATAAATTTCATTTTTTAGCCGAAAAACAACCGTTTTGGCCTCGTTTTAAGCCGAATTAAACGTTTAACCGAGAGACGAACTGAACCAGATTATCCAAAACATTATCCGGATTGCGGATATCCAAATGAGTGCCCAAAAATGAACTTGTGGGTCCCACCCCACCCCCACATGGGGGCCGATCGGAATATAGGGGTGTTATACCCCTTACATTTTCATTTTTCTTTACAACTTATCAACAATCCAACAATTCTCTCAATTCCATAAGCCAAAAATCCGGAAATTGAGCAAGAAAACCGAGGTAAAAATCGTGTTATATACGTGTTCATCTTCGTTTCTTGAGTTTGTTTGCAAGAAAATGAGGTTTCAAAGATGAAAACCGATTCTTGCATGATCAAGTGATGTATACGGGTTATACAAGGGATCTTGGTCCAAGAAAGGAGTTAAACGAACCAAAAACGAATTTTTACGGTTTAAATCTTTGTTTTTAAATCATAACCGAAACCATGAAAGAAATGGCTTGATCGTGAGTGTAACTTGCTTGGTATTGTGGTATGTTGTTTGTAGGCTCTGTGTTTAGTGGTAGATAAAGCGGAAAGACGAGTTTGTAGCTTGTAGTGGCGGAAAACGAAAGGTATATTCGGTTTATGTCGGTGTATGTGTTTTTGGACAGATTGTTGGTCGTTTAGATTTAGGTCATGAAATTTTACAGAGGTGTTAAACACATGAAAATATGAGTTCTGTGAAGTTTTGGTAATTTTTGGATAAAGGATGAATATTTGGTGAATTTAATGCTCAGTTTTAGCCAAAAATGGTGAAAAATAGTTAAATATCATGAAAAATTCTGGAAAATTGCAGATAAGATTTTTATATCATGTTTAAGTCACACACAAAATTTGAGTTCAGTTGGAGAAGTCTAAGTAGGCTTTTCTGTTAAACGAGTTTTAGGGTGTTCTAGCTCGGTTTTTAGTAAAAATGGCATGTAAAAGAAGATTTTGGTTCTGGAAAAATTACAGGGGACTATGTGGATGGCAGGGGACATCCAGGAAAAATTTGGGATTTTTCTAAGATCGTTTGGTATTTACGACATATTTAGTGTTTAAATGGTGTTTAAGAATAGATAAATAAATTTTAAATATAAGAATTAATTCTGGAAATATTTTTATAAAATTCCCCACTGTTAAAAAGTGATTTGTGCAAAATTTCATGATCCGAGAGTAAACGGATAATTATTTGTGCTAATTATCAAACTTTTAAAGTTAAAACGCGTAAACCAGTGAAGTTCGCTTAAGCGAGCTGACTGGTGTATAAAAACCCTAAAAATGAACTATTTTCATATAAATGAGTTAGACAAGTAAAAATAAATCATCCGAAAATAATTCGGATGATTTAAGTAATTTTAATCTATTTTAACAGTTTCCGGTACGCCAAAGACGGAAACGGGTCCCGAGGCCAATCGGGAGGTCTAAACCGAGCTATAATTTCACATCTTTAATTAAATTATCAGTCAACCACTATTTTCGGGTCGTGTGTGACCAAACTCATTTTTGAAACATAAAAACGGATAACCGTGCTAGGCACGCAAAACGAGAAAAACGACTAATAGTAGTTGTGACCATGGAACTCTAAACGACATCACAATCTGAGTCCGGAGAAGTGTTTCTGGGTTAACCTTGCCCCCAGAACAGATACAGTGCTGGGTTAACAGTGTCCCCAGATGTACCAGTCGATACGGTTAAAAGATTATATTAACAATAAGTGTATAATAACGATCTTAGGGATCATATTACAGATTGGACGCTTTAATTGATAATGATTGTTGTTACCTGCTTGCATGTGCTAAGGTGAGTTTCACGAGCCCCTTTTTACTGAACTGTTTTAAATATTTTCCCGGGGCGGAAAGCATGTTTCTATCAAAATGTTTAAGTACATGCTGATCGCATGGAAATGAATGTATTTATATAATGTTTATTGTACGGGAATCGTACGGTAATGTATTAAGATGGTAATTGTCTGAGTTGTTAACATTGTAAGGCCCGAAACAGTGTTCTGGGTTAACAGTGTCCCCAGAGGTTATTAAATGGGTTTCTGGGTTAACAGTGTCCCTAGAGGGTATTAAATGTGTTTCTGGGTTAACAGTGTCCCCAGAGGTTATTAGCTGTGTTTCTGGGTTAACATTGTCCCCAGAGGTTATTTAATGTGTTTCTGGGTTAACAGTGTCCCCAGAGATTATTAGATGTGTTTCTAGGTTAACAGTGTCCCCAGAGGTTATTACATGTGTTTCTGGGTTAACAGTGTCCCCAGAGGTTATTGGATGTGTCTCTGGGTTAACAGAGGTTTCACTTGTGGGCTCAGCATAATTTCATCGCTAATATATGATTACTATAATGATTTGTCATGGTTTATTTAAATTAGTGAAACTCACCAACTATTCGTAGTTAACCCGTTTTCTCACATGCTTTTCAGGTACAACTAAGATAAGGTGATTGCTTACGTGCTAAGTGCTTGATGTGTGTAAGATTTGCGTGCGGGATGTTTGGATACATTATAACAAATAGAGTTATGTATCGTATGGTATGATGTGTGTATCACCTAGACGGTAATGAAATACGAGATAATGTAATTTTGAAGTATATTAATGCATTCAGTTTTCTTTATAAACAATGTGGTTGATATCAGAGGTGTCTGTCACATCCCGTTTATGTTTCCGCTGCAGTTGCGGGGTGTTACATAAAGAAACTGAAGTTAATGAGAATAAAACAAGTAAGACAAGTTCTAATGTCACAAGTTTTGTCTCTAGTTCTTTCTCGTCAAACTCGGACAAGTCGTCTGAATCGGGTGAGATATAAGAAGAGGTTGTGTTACTAAAACGAGGGGAGGACTATAAGTTTGATGAAAAGAAATCTTCCCTAAGTCCGTTCGTCCCACCATATGTGAGACAAACGGATAGTAACGCAACCTCGACATCTACAACAACTTTTGAGATGAAAGTTAAAAACAGCCTTAATAGTTCGAACAGAAGCTGTTTTAGATGCAACGGGATAGGACACCTTGTCGCTATTTGTCCTCTGAAACAGAAAAAATCTAGAAGTATGAGGCCTACTAAAACTGAGAGTAAAACGAATACTAATTATGATGCTGGTAAGAATGTGAAAACACCAAATTTCAGTCATTGGACTAATCCAAGATTTCAAAGAAATCAGTCTCGTTCTTTCCCAGTGAATTACCAAACCAACAATTATAATTCCATTAATTCACGAAGGTTTGGATGGCTTTATAGCCAGTCATCTAGAAATTTTCCTTTCAAAACTTATAGAAACTCTCCTCAAACTTACTTTGGGAAACCAAGGTACAGGATGCCGGATAACATGTTTAATCAACCCAAGACCTGAAGGTCTTGGGTCCCCAGATTTTAATCTATTACTTTAATTGTGCAGGAACAGTCAAACATGGCTGTAAACAATATGTGTGCTGTTGACAGTGGCTGTTCCCGGCACATGACTGGTAACAAGAAATTGTTACGTGACTGGAAATATGTTCAAAGAGGAAGGGTTAGTTTCACAGGAGAAAGTGGAGGAAGAATTAGTGGTATTGGGACTGTGACAAATGGAAGAATAAAGTTGTAAAAAGGAAAGTGTGAAAGAGAAAAAGTTTGAATTGTTGAAGCCACAAAAAGGGAAGTTAGTCGAAGACAAGGAAAGAGGCATGAGGACTGATGGTAAGCCTTGTATGGTGATGAAATACGAGTCGATTCGATGCTTGAAAGAGGTTCCAATGAAAAAGTGAATTTTGTGGAAGAGTTGAAGCATAACTTGTTGAGTGTCTCTCAGATTTGTGACAAAGAATACACAGTTCATTTTACTAAAGATGAGGCACTCGTACTTTATCCTAGTTTCAAGATTCCGGAAACCTGGATCGTGAAGAAGGCTCCAAGAGAAAAGAACACGTATGTAATGGATATGAGATCAACTAAGATGGCAAATGAAGAATCATGTCTTCAGTCAAAAGCAACAGAGTCTGAGTCAGAGTTGTGGCACCGAAGAATGGGTCATATACATCTTCGTAAGATGAACTACATAGTTAAGAATGGGTTGGTACTAGGAGTTCCTTTGAAGAACTTCAATTTTGAAGACCAATGTGTATCATGCACGAAAAGAAAACAACACAAAAAGCCTCATAACTCCAAGAAGGTTAACCCAATTGTCAGCACCTTGGACCTACTTCACATGGATCTCTTTGGTCCTGTGAATGTAAAGAGTCTAGGAGGAACTTCATACTGTTTGGTGGTAACCGTTGATTACTCACGATACTCTTGGGTCTATTTTCTGAAGGCAAAAGATGAGACAGTTCAGTTGGTAATTAACTTGATTACCAAGGTGGAAAATATTGTTGGGAGGAAGGTTAAGTACATCAGGAGTGATAATGGTACAGAGTTCAAGAACTATCAGATGGAGATGTTTTGCTTACATAAAGGGATAGAGCATCAGTACAGCGCCCCATATACTCTGCAACAAAATGGAGTAGCTGAGAGGAAGAATAGAACTCTGATCGAAGGCGCCAGGACCATGCTGGCGGATGCTAAGCTTCCCGTGGTGTTCTGGGCTGAGGCTGTTGCTATAGCCTGTTATATCCTTAATCGTGTCTTAACTGTTAAAAGATTAAATAAAACCTGTTATGAACTTATGCATGGTAGAAAGCCAAATTTGAAGGGTCTTGAACCTTTCGGGTCCCCATGTTCGATATTAAAGACTAACTCTAAATTTGGTGAGAAAGCTGACGAAGGTATCTTAGTTGGCTATGTTGTTGGGACACCCAACAGAAGAGTCTTTAATCAATCAAACAGCAAGGTTGAGGTGTTCTGTAACACGGACATTACTAGTTATAAATCAACAAGGCCTAGCATGGGACCGGCAGAGGCTTTCGACTATGATAAGCTATTCAAATCTTTTAATGTGCCATACTTGGATTTTGCAGACATTGATGAGAAAATGGCCTCACAGATGCTGTATGACGAAGAGGAGGACATTGTACAACGACCGCAATACAATGAAAATTAACCGATCTCATCAAGTGCGGTTGAAACTCCAGCTGTCTCGAATGAAGATGAATTCTACATTCCATTTCACACCCAACCTCAGCCTCACTATGATGAACACTCTTCAAATATTGAGAATAATTTGGAAGTCGGTCCGGTGCAGACCACCAAAATTCAGAAGAATCATCCTTTGGAGAATGTGATCGGTAATCCTTCTGATGGGGTACGTACTAGGAGAAGTTTGGATGAACACACTTGTGTGAATGCAAGCATTAAAGGCACGGGTATTATAAATGAGTGCTTGTACACCTGCTTCATCAGTCAGATTGAACCAAAGAATTATCAAATGGCACTGAAGGATAGCTCGTGGGTTGAAGCCATGCAGGAAGAACTGGCACAGTTTGAGAAGATAGAAGTATGGCAGTTAGTTGAAAAACCGCAAGAGGTGAACGCTATCGGTACAAAGTGGGTGTTTAAATGTAAGAGAGATGAGAAGGGGATAATCATTCGCAAAAAGGCACGATTGGTAGTTAAAGGGTTTAACCAACAGGAGGGAATCGATTACAACGAAGTGTTTGCTCCTGTGGCCAGACTGGAGGCAATTCGACTATTTCTGGCATTTGCTGCACACAAAGAGATGAAAGTGTTCCAGTTAGATGTGAAGAGTGCGTTTCTTAACGGAAAAGTCGATGAGGTGGTATACGTAGAACGACCTCCGGGTTTTCCTGACCCAGATTTTCCTGATCATGTGTACAAACTGAGCAAAGCATTATATAGGCTACAACAGGCACCTCGTGCCTGGTACGCAACTTTGTCAGATTACTTGCTAGAGAATGGGTTTGAGAGAGGGAAGATCGACAGTACCTTGTTTGTCAGACGGAAATGGGGTGATTTTCTACTCGTTCAGGTTTATATGGACGATATCATCTTTGCTGCCTCAAGAGTTACTATGTGTCAGGAGTTTGAACCAGTCATGAAGAAAAGGTTTGAGATGAGCGCCATGGGCGAATTAACCTTCTTTTTGGGATTGTAGGTAGATCAAAAGAAAGATGGCATGTTTATTCATCAAACGAAGTATGTCCATGAAGTGCTTAAACGCTTTAAGATGGATGCTAGTACCCCATTCGACACTCCAATCTGCGTCAACCACAAACTGGGTGCTGATTTCGACAGTGATGAAGATGTGGATCCCACTCAATATCGGGAAATCATAGGTTCTTTAATGTATCTAACTGCATCTAGACCTGACATTATGTTTGCAGTTTGTCTTTGTGCTGATTTTCAGGAAATCCCAAAGGAATCACACATGAAGGGAGTGAAAAGAATCTTGCGGTATCTTAAAGGAAAACCTAAGTTGGGACTATGGTACTAAGGGGGAGAACTGGATTTGGTAGCTTACACCGATTCTGAATATGGAGGTTGCAATCAGAACAGGAAGTCAACAACCGGTGGATGTCAGTTTCTCGGAGGAAGATTGGTGTCCTGACAGTGCAAGAAGCAGAATTCTGTAGCCATTTCCACCTGTGAAGCAGAATACATGGCAGCATCGAATTGCTGCTCCCAGGTTTTATGGATATAACAACAAATGCGCGATTATGGTCTGAATTTCACTCAAACTCCTATTTGCATTGATAACACTGCTGCTATCTCAGTAACTAACACTCCCGTTAAACACAGTAAAACTAAACATATTGACATTCGTCATCATTTTATACGGGATTGTGCTGAGAAAAAATAAATTTTGCTTGAAAAGATTGATTCACTGGATAATTTTTCCGATCTTTTTACTAAAGCGTTTGACCGATCCCGTTTCAAAACCTTGTTGAGCTAAATGGGATGATCAATCCCGAGTAACCTTGTTTTCTTCGTTTATCAAAAAAAAAATCATCACTATCGCTTAAAATTATGTCGGTTGCTCAAGTCTGAAGGACATATTCCATGAATATATTTGGTCCTTGCATCTACTTGTAGATTGTAAGGATAGCCATTAGCCAGATGACTGAAAGCGACTGTGGCGGTTTATGATGGGTTTTTATTCTTTCGCTTAAAATTATTCGTTCATACTTAGTAAGAGGGACACATACTTGTATGTGGTCGGTCCGGCTGATTCACTGGATCTTCAGGATAGCCGTTTACCTAAAGACTTTGACTTGATCGGGGCGTTTGAATTTTAATTTTTTTTTTTGGGGAAATGTAATATTTTTTCCAATCTAAAACTTCGTAAGAAGTTTCTTTAATGGTGTTAAATGAAAATTGATCCAACCTTGAAAAGTGATAGTTAAACTGATTTTGTGTGCTTAACTGGTGAAGTAATTAGGCCTAAAAGACTCTAGAACAGTCATTGTATGTTATGGTAGCTTTCTATGGTGCGTAAAAGTTGAAGTGATACAAACTAAATCTTCTCGATTTACTGTGGAGAGTCATTCTGAGTTGTGCATGTCTCCACATACATCTTTCCGAATGATAGGCAGAAAAGTGATTACCCAGTCATACATGAGCCCGTGAGTGTTCTGATTCCTGCGAAAATAGTGTTAAGTAATCTGCAGTGATCCAGATTCGGGGCTTGCAGTTGTCTTAGACTTTTTGTTATATTATTGTCTTTAATTTAAAAAAAAATAATCTATCTATTTATTATCATTGTGACAAATATCAAGAAAGAGGCAAGAAAGAGTATTTCAAAGTATAAGAAAGATCGGGAAGACGAATCGGAAGGTCGACATGTGAATATTGATTAATCAGACACTACGGGTCGAAGTCAACTCGGGATAACTTGGGGAAAGCCAAATACGCTTTGAGAATAGATAGGAGGCATCACAATCTCTCATGTGATGTCCATCTAAATTTTAAGTTTAATTGAACCTAATCCGTATCATAGAAGCGATAAAAACCATACTAAGTTTTATACCTGCATACAATCTGTTTCTCTATGTCACAATACCGCCAAACATGGATCTGTGGGACAGCCTCTTAATTAGTATGATTCCTGTTCGGATCTTTTCAAAGACATGCAGGCTTTCGTAAAGACTGAAATTTGATCCCGTTTATTTAGTTATTCAAATTTTTGTTATGTATTTTATTTTATGGTCTGTTTTCATAAATCACTTGGTTACTTGTTTTTTATCTCATATTCTTAACCCTAGTCAACATCAAACTGGCGAAGTTGTTTTTTAAGCGTAGTTGACTTGGGTTTGACTTGGAATGAAGTTATCAAAATAGCGAAGTTGACCAATTGTTTGACCTTTGGGTGAAGTTGTAAACAAGGCGAAGTTAACCATAACTTCGCTGCTTGGTTCTCTATCTATATAAGATGATTCGGTGGTCAAAATTAGTCAAACTTTTTAAACCTCTAAACCCTCGGCGAACTTACCAGTTGAATCACACCTCTCGTTTATCGATTTTCATCCGCAATTCAGGTTGGTTCGATCGGTGTAACTCAAAATCCATTTTCAATAGGGTTAATTGGTTTCTACTTATCTGTTATGATCACTTATATGTACCAAACCCTTACCACCATGTCGGTCCGATTTGAAACCTTTATTTTTTTGTGATAATGAGTTATTATATACGTCAATCGCATTACTCTTGTCTTATTAATTCTATCTGATCGGCCATTCTATGCGTTAACTGGGTGTAAATCTGCGTTGCTTAATGGGGCGAAGTTAGGGTTTTGGCGAAGATAATATAACTTCGCCTGTTTCTCAACATCGCCAACAACTTCGCCTGTAACAAGCAAGGCGAAGTTGTAACCTGTTGACACACTGATCTGAATTTGTTACTCTGTTTTGCACATATGGCTGCTATGGCAGGTGCTGGTGGACCTGGTGGTGACGAAGGAGGAGGTGATCATAGACAGTTTTTTCCGGGTCACAACATGTACATCACCTTGGATCCAGATGCTCGTGGAATGGAGGACTTTCGTGAGATCATTTCGTTTCTCATACGCTCACGTATCTATCATGCCATTACTACTACTCCTCCGATTTCACGACCAAATATTGAAGACTTTTGGAGAACTGTTGAATACGACTGTAGGGTTGAGCCTCCAGTTATGCGTGCCACTGTCAATAACCAAGTGGTACAGTTCTCGGCTAATCAGATCAGAGAAGCATTACAGTTCGGGGTTGAGACAACTGAGGATCGTACTGAGTTTCCAGCTACGTTCAGAGATGGTGTGTTTCTGCGTATGGGGTATTCAGGTCCGTTGGGTGACTCTCAGAGAAGAAAGGGGTTTTTATTAGAACAGGGGCGGTTCCTTATGCACGTGTTGATTGTCTACATGTCCGGTCGCAAAGCTGGTATAGATGGTATGGGTGCAATGATGCAATCTGCGATGACTGTGTTGACTTACAACAAACCCTACAGTTTTAGTCAAATGATTTTTTATGCGATCGATCGTCAGAGATGCGGTGGCTTGAGAAAGATTTTTGATGTACCCGAGATTTTTACAGATGATCCTCAATCATGTAGCTCCAAATCTGCCACAACGTCGTCCCATTTCTTATGTGAAGAGTGTTTCTAAGAGAATCTTCGCTCAATGTCGATCTTCTAGTGCACGTAGTAAGGAAGAGCTACGCCCACGGCACACCGCCTTGTTTGGGTACTTATTGAATCCTGTGTATGTTGCTCCTCCGGAAGTTGAGTTTCTTGATCCAGCACCTCAACAGGCCGATATCCCTCAGCCACCTCCTGTGGTTCAACCCCACCACCTGTTTGTCAACCTCACGTCCTACAACAAGCACCTCTTGTTGACCCTGTGGTAGCTCCAAAAGAACAAGTAAATCTTGATGTTTCTTTTAGTGGGGATGATTTCTTTGATATGGGTACGGTAGATTCTATTGAACTTCCTGCCTCAACGACAGCGGTTTCAGGTATGAATGTGGGTCAATCGGTTGCAGCTGTGGAGGATTCTGAGGAGATTGAATCAGATTCCTCTACTAATGATGTTGCTGAAGCACAACGGGTTCTTGCAAGACAAGAAAAACTCCATGGCAAACGAAAGAAGGACTCAGATGATAGTGAGTCGGACTTTGAGGATGAATTGTATAAAGTGGTACGTCTGTAGGTTCCCCGGACGGATCACACGAGATATCCCGATATACACAGGTGCGGAATCCCTGTGTAGATCGTTACGGACGTAGAATATAAGCTCACGAACACACGAACACGATATGAACCAAACACACGTTATATTGATAACTCAAACCGTGTAACTTACAGACTCTCGATCACACGTCAATAGACTCACTGAAATACACGTAAATAATCACTCGATCAACCTCTAAACAGTAAACCCGTAAACAGTATATATACACGACAACTTCGCCTCAGGCGAAGTTGTCTATAACTTTGCTCGTTCAACAAGTTCGCCTAGGCGAACTTGTCAACAACTTCGCTTGGTTAACAAGTTCGCCTAAGCGAACTTGTCAACAACTTCGCTTTTACAAACAAATACATAAACAATATTACAGACTCGATTACAGACATTAGACATATGAACTACTGATATCTATGCACCAACAGACTCCCCCTTGGCAGTAGCTTCATATCTTGATCTTTCAGCTCTTGTCTCGTAATCCTGTATCTTCAAGTGTGCACTCCTTCTCTAACACACACCGTGACTACTCGCTGATATTTCCTTGCTTCATCCTTCCAAGCAGGAATATAGAATATCTTCTTTTCATTCAACACTTGTAAATCAGCTTTCGATAAGTTAACAAGATGCATCGGGTCATACACCCTCAGCACTTCTTGTTCATCTTCGTCTTCCATCACGGCTTCAGCAGTCTGGCAATCAACGTACCACCATTTTAGATTCTTCAACACACCTTGAGGCATATTCTTCATTGGAACCTCCTTGATGCATCGGATCGGTTTGTACTTCATCACCATCCATGGCTTGCCATCTGCTCTCAATCCCCTTTCTGTATCCTCCACGAGCTTTCCCTTCTGTGGCTTTAATAGTTCAAACTTCTTTTCTTTTATGCTTTCTTTCCACACAATCTTCTCAATCACTCTCGCCATATTGTTGTCACTTCTATTTATCAGGCCCAACCTGGCCAAATCTTTCACCTCACATTCCGGTAACGTATTGAGAGATCTCAACATTCTCTTGAAGTATTGAATACCATCATAACGCTTCACCACAAACAACTTTATCTGTTCATCATAAATCCAACAGATAATTCCCTTCTTCGACTCAGCATAGCCTTTGATGTTATAAGTCTTTTTGAACATGGCTGGAACAGCAGGCTTCTTGGTCTTGATAAACCAATGAGCACAGCCTTCCTTCCACCTCGGCTGCTCCTCCCACTCAGTCTCATCCATCTCAGCACCCATGTCGGCTTTCTCAACATCAGGGATCTCGTGTTCAACGTCTTCTTCTACTATCTCCCCCTCTTCTATCCCATCTTCAATCACTATCTGCTCACCGATCTTCTCAATCATATCACTCGGCAGCACATCTTCATCAAACAACACATCGTCGCTGAACATGTCATCGTCAAGCTCCTTCAGCGCATCAATCACGTCATCTTCAACTAACACCACATCATCACCACCAGCCACGTCGGTAGACTTCCCCTCAGCTGTGGAAGTACCAAGAGCTTGAGAAGTTCTTGGCAGCTCACCACCTGCATCTTTCGATGCATTGGGATCATCGTCTCGGTCGTTTCTCTTCTTCGTTCTGAGCTCGTCGCCCTTACAGCTCATCTCCCCCTGAGATGCCAAGAACTCCTTCAAGGCATCTATAACTTTCCCATGCTCAACCAGGAGGGATGCCTGTAGTTGATTTGCTTCCACTAGGCTTTGAATAGTCTTCGATTGCTCTGCCACGATCCGCTCTAGTGAAGCTATTCTCTCTGAATCTGAAGTATGCAAAGGCGAGACACCAGAAGCAGGCGTAACCGCAGGTGGTACCATACCTGATAACCCTGCAGTAGTAATGACCGTTGACTCTTCAAATCGTGCTGCTACCACCGACTGAGTAAGCGTTGGAGGTGGTAGTGACACGATCTCCGGAGTCGACGTCTGGAGAGCAGTGATGGATGGAGTGCCAGCCGTTGATGTAGCCACCACGGGAACATCCGCAGCCTGTTGTACTTGTCACCTGTACAGAAGAAGGAACAATGGACATACCAGACAGTGCGGCCGGAGCAAAACGTACAGTCCTTGAAGTCTCTCCAGCTCCCATGCCAGCACCTGTCCTTTCCCGTCTTGATCTTCTAATCAGCTTATGTATATCTTCTTCCTCTTCTGACTCTTCATCATCTTCCGTTCTCTTTCTCTTCCCAATCGTTCTCTCTCGAGACACCATCAATCGTCTCCCCTCATTCATAATCTCATCCAAATCGGAGTCAGCCATCGACGTAGCTGCTCTAGTCATACTCACACCCAAACCTTGTGCAGCCGAGACCTGCATCTCTTCAACGTGATCCATATCAAAATAGCCTTGACCTCCAAAAAAAGCGTCAAGGTCTATATCCTCTGCAGTAGACACAACAGGCACAGCAGGAGCAGGAACAGCTTGAGTTGCTCTTGCCTGTCGCGGTTGAGGATCTCTGAACTCGTCCCCACCAGCAGGAACATACTCTGGGTTGATTATAAACCCAAACAGTGGAGTATGCATGGGACGACGTTCAGGGTTGCTCCTCGCACTCGACGTGCGGCATTGAGCAAAGATACGTTTGCTCACTGATTCGACGTATCTGATCGGGCGTCTCTGAGGTAGACTCGGAGCCACATGGTTCAATATCATTTGAATAAAACGTGGGTACATAATGAACCGCTCCCGAGACATCGCCCTTCTTTGCCTGTCAATCTCGTAGAAGACCATTTGACTGAAACTATAACGTTTGTTATAGGTCAGTGCAGTCATTGCAGACTGCATGGTCGCACCCATACCATCAGTGCCCGCCTTCCTCCCAGACATGCAAACGATCATAACGTGCATGAGGAAGCGCCACTGATCTAGAAGGAAACCCTTCCTCCTCTGGGTATCTCCTAATGGACCAGAGTAGCCCATTCGGAGAAACGCTCCATCTCGGAACGGAGCTACGAACTCAGTTGGGTCGTCCCTTGTCTCTTCACCAAACCTTAATGCCACCCGGATCTGTTCAGAATTGAACTGAACTTGTTGATTGTTCACCGTCGCTCTCATGACCGGGGGCTCAACACGACAGTCGTATTCGACCGTCTGCCAGAAGTCTTCGATATTCGGCAGAGATATCGGCAGAGTGTTGGTGATGGCATGAAAAATCCTCGAGCGTAGGAGGAAGGTGATGATCTCGCGATAGTCGTCCACACCGCTCGCCTCCGGGTCTAAAGTGATGTACATATTATGACCCGGGAAAAATTGTCTCTGATTGTCACCATCATCTCCTCCTACACCTCCAGCACCAGCTACCGCAGCCATATCTACAACAAACTAACCAAGTTAGAACGACATAAAGTCATAGCACAAGTTCGCTTTGTTACCATGAGCGAAGTTGTGATAAACTCTGTATAGGCGAAGTTAAAGTTGAGGCGAAGTTGGGAACAACTTCGCTTCAGCTTTAAGTTTGTCTAATTAATATTAAGTAAAAATGATCTAGGCGAAGTTAAAGTTAACTTCGCTTCATCACAACATCGCCTCAGGCGAATTTAAGTTACAGGCGAAGTTACGGATAACTTCGCCTCAGGCGAACTTAAGCTTCGGGCGAAGTTACGGATAACTTCGCCTCAGGCGAACTTAAGTTTCAGGCGAAGTTACAGATAACTTCGCCTAAACCCTAACTTCGCCTGAATCTGAATCGGCGACAGTTAGCAATTATGGAACAACGTGCAGTAGATGATTCGGCTAGTTTAGACGATTAAGAACTCTTAAACACAAGTTTTAAGGACATGTTGACGAACAGTATGTTTATCAACACGTTAAAACACAAGTTCGAAACTCGGTTACAAAACCGATGGTCCGAGGTTAATAACCCGGTTGTCGAAACAACCTTAGCTTAATCTAAGAACATAAAACATGTGCCCTAACAACCTTTAGATCGGTTTGAAATCGAAGAACAAGATAACACAAAGGATTAGTATAAGTTCGCTGTGAATACGATAAGTTCGCTGGATTTGAAAAACTGATGAACAGTTTGACGTTAAGTATCCCTTATATAGGGGATCTGTTGTACAGGCGAAGTTACAGATAACTTCGCCTAGGCGAAGTTATTCACAACTTCGCCTGTTCAACAACATCGCCTAAAATTTCAAAATTTAACCCTTAAAATTTTAACAGTTGTCAATTAAGTTATAAATTGTCCTTTAAGAAATAAATAACATGATCAATTCTTAGTAACCAGTTAAAAAATCATAAAATTATCTAAGTACAAAAACGTAAAAAAAAATTAAAGTATAAGGGATCAAATTTCAGTCTCGATAGGGACTGCTACGTTTTAGAAAAGATCCGAACAGGAATCATACTAACTACGTGACTGTCACATAGATCCGTGTTTAGCTGTATTATGACATATAGAGACAGGTTGTAAGCAGGTAATATACTTAAGATGGTTTTCATCGTTTCTGTGATACGAGTTATATTCAATTAAGCCTCAAAATTTAAGTGGGCAACAACTCAGAAATATTGATGCCTCCTATCTATCCTCAAAGCGTATTTGGCTTTCCCCAAGTCATCCCGAATTGACTTCGACCCATAGTGTCTGATTAAACATGTATGTACTCTTCTTCTGGTTCCCGTTCTTCTTCTTACTCTAAGATTGAGAAGTCTTGATTTTATCATCACTAATATGTTTCAATAACTCCAAATATATATATATATATATATATATATATATATATATATATATATTTTTTTTTTTTTTTGAACAAACATAGACTTCAAAGTAGTAATTTACTGCAAGTCCCGAATCTGGATCACTGCAGTATCTTGAGACGCTATCTTCACGGGAATCAGAACACACATGGGCTCGTGTATGACTGGGTAATCGCTTTTCTGCCTATCATTCGGAAAGATATATATGAAGACACGCAAAACTCTTAAGGAGTTTCCACGTAAAATCAAGTAAAATTAGTTTGTATCACATCTACTTTTACGCACCATTAAAAGTTACCATGACATACAATGGCTATCCTAAAGCCTTTTAAGCCTAATAACTTCACTAGTTAAGCACACAGAATCAGTATACTATCATTTTCCAAGGTTGGATCAATTTTCCGTTTAAACATAGCTAACGAACTTCTTACGAAGTAACAGACTTGAAAAATAATTTCATTTCCCATAAAAAAAAATTTAACATTAATCGCCCCGACCAAAACAAAGTCTTCAGGTAAACGGCTATCCCGAAGATCCAATGGATCAGCTGGACCGACCACATACTAGTATGTGTCCTTCTAACTAAGTATGATCGACTAATTTTAAGCGAAAGAAAGAAAAACTCATCATAAACCGCCCCGGTCACTATCAGTAATCTGGTTAATGGCTATCCTCAAAATCTACAAGTAGAAAATGAGGACCAAAACATATCCGAAGACAAGTCCTTCAAACTGATGTAACCGACATATTTTTAAGCGATTAGTGACGTTTTTTTTTTTTTTTTTTTTAAACAGGACATAAGAATAGCATGGTTACTCGGGATTGATCATCCCATTTAGTTCAATAAGGTTTTGAAATCTGGATTTGTCAAACCCTTTAGTGTATAAATCAGCGAAATTATCAAGCGTATCCACCTTTTCAAGAATTATCAGTTTCTTCTCAGCACAATCCCGTATGAAATGATGACGTATGTCAATGTGTTTAGTTTTACTATGTTTCACGGGATTGTTAGTTACTGAGATAGCAGCTGTGTTATCAATGCAAATAGGAGTAAGTAAGAAATTCAGACCATAGTCGCGCAATTGTTGTTGTATCCAAAGAACCTGAGAGCAGCAGTTGGATGCTGCCATGTATTCTGCCTCACAGGTTGAAATTGCGACTGAAGTCTGCTTCTTGCATTGCCACGACACCAATCTGCCACCAAGAAACTGACATCCTCCAGTTGTTGACTTCCGACTCTGATTGCACCCTCCATAATCAGAGTCTGTGTAAGCGACCAGCTCCAAGTCTCCTCCTCTCGGGTACCACAACCCCAGCTTCGGCTTGCCCTTGAGATACCGCAGTATCCTCTTTGCACCTTTCAAATGGGATTCTTTTGGATTTGCCTGAAAACGTGCACAAAGACAAACAGCAAACATTATATCAGGCCTAGATGCAGTTAAGTACATTAAAGAACCTATTATTGCCCGATATTGAGTTGGGTCCACATCTGCATCACCGTCCACTTCAGCACCCAATTTGTGATTGACGCAGATTGGAGTATCATATGGAGAACTGTCCTCCATCTTGAAGCGCTTGAGCACATCATGAATATACTTCGTCTGATGAATGAACATCCCGTCCTTCCTCTGATCAACCTGCAATCCTAGAAAGAAAGTTAGTTCACCCATAGCACTCATTTCAAACCTTTTCTTCATGACGGCTTCAAATTCCTGACACATGGAGACTTTTGATGCAGCAAATATAATGTCATCCACGTAGACTTGTACCAGCAGGATGTCGCTTCCATCTCTTTTGAAGAACAACGTGCTATCAACTTTCCCTCTTTCAAAACCATTCTCGAGCAAGTAATCCGATAAAGTTGCATACCAGGCACGAGGTGCCTGATGTAATCCATACAACGCCTTGCTCAACCTGTACACATGATCTGGATAGTCTGGGTCAGGAAAACCCGGAGGTTGCTCAACATACACAACCTCATCAACTTTCCCATTCAAAAACGCACTCTTCACATCTAGCTGAAACACCTTCATCTTTTCATAAGCAGCAAACGCCAAAAACAATCTTATGGCTTCCAACCTGGCGACAGGAGCGAACACTTCGTTATAATCAATCCCCTCTTGTTGATTAAAACCTTTCACGACAAGCCTCGCCTTGTTTCTTATAATGATCCCTTTATCATCTCTCTTGCACTTGAACACCCATTTTGTGCCTATCGCATGCACATTCTTTGGTTTTTCAACCAAAGTCCAAACTTCCATCTTCTCGAATTGAGCCAACTCTTCTTGCATGGCCTCGACCCACGAGCTGTCCTTTAAAGCCATTTGATAATTCTTCGGTTCAATCTGGCTTATAAAGCAGGTATACAGGCATTCATCGATTATTCCTGTCTCCTTAATGCTTGTATAAACACAGGTATGTTCATTCAAGCTACTTCTCGTTTGTACACCTGAGGACACATCACCAATCACATTATCTAGAGGGTGATCTTTATGAATTCTCGTGGTCAGAACAGAACCGACATGCAAATTATCTTCCAAATTAGAAGAGATCTCATCAATGGTTGTTTCATGCTGAGAGTGAAAAGGATTGATAAATTCTTCTTCAGTAGAGGCAGCAGGGGTACCGATAGTGTTTGATGAGGAAGGTTGACATTTATCAATCAGCTGTCTTTGCAATGGATTTTCTTCCTCATCGAGTATCATCTTCGTCGCAGCTCTTTCTTCTTCTTCAGAAATCTCCAAATCTGGTACGTTAAACGACTTAAAAAGCTTAACATAGTCGAAAAGCTCAGCAGGTCCATTGCTTGGTTTTGGCGGTTGGTAACTTGTGATGTCAGTGTTACATACCACCTCCACCTTGCAAGTCGAAGTATTGAAGACACGCCTGTTGGGAGTACCAACAACATAACCGACTAAGATTCCTTCATCGGCTACTTCACCAAATTTAGAGTTTGTCTTCAAGATCGAACAAGGGGACCCGATTGGTTCAAGACCACTCAAGTTGGGCTTCCTTCCATGCACAAGCTCGTAACATGTTTTACCAAGTCTCTTAACGGTTAACACTCTATTCAGAACATAGCAGGCTGTAGCAACTGCTTCAGCCCAGAACATCACAGGAAGCTTCGAATCTGCCAACATAGTTCTGGCCCCTTCAATTAAAGTTCGGTTCTTCCTTTCAGCCACTCCATTCTGTTGCGGAGTATACGGAGCACTGTATTGATGTTCAATTCCTTTCTGAAGACAGAAGATCTCCATTTCAAAATTCTTGAACTCCGTCCCATTGTCACTTCTGATGAACTTAACTGTTTTACTCATGACGTTCTCAACTTTAGTAATCAAATTCTTCACCATTTGAGCCGTCTCATCTTTCGATTTCAGAAAATATACCCACGAATATCGCGAGTAGTCATCAGTGATCACCAAGCAGTATGAAGTACCTCCTAGACTTTTTACATTCACGGGACCGAAGAGATCCATGTGAAGTAGTTCTAGAGTACTGGCAATTGAGTTGACCTTCTTGGTGAGATGGGATTTCTTGTGTTGCTTTCCCTTCTTGCATGCAATACATTTGTCTTCAAAGTTAAAACTTTTCAAGGGAACACCCATCACAAGCCCATTTCTGACAATGTGGTTCATCTTCCGAAGATGAATGTGCCCCATTCTCCTGTGCCATAGTTCGGATTCTGATTCGCTTGCTTTCGTCATCAAACATAATTCTCCTGTGGCCATTTCAGTAGACCTCATATCCATCACATAAGTGTTTGTATCACGTGGAGCTTTCATCACTATCCACTCATCTGGTATCTGAAAACCAGGCTTCAACACGATCGCCTCATTCTTCGTGAAATGAACAGTATACTCCTTATCACAAATCTGCGACACACTCAGCAGATTGTGCTTCAGCTCTTCTACAAAATTCACATTCTCAAGTGTCATTTTCCCATTGGACACCGTTCCTTTTCCCGTAATTCTTCCTCCACTTTCACCAGCAAAACTAACTCTCGCTCCTTGAACAAGTTTTAAGTCGTGTAACAAAAATTTGTTACCCGTCATGTGCCGAGAACAGCCGCTATCTACAATCCAAAGACTGTGGGCAGCCCTGTTCAACTGTTCCTGCACAATAAAGCAAATGATTAGAATCTAGGGACCCAAGACCAATTGGTCTTGGATCTATACATCCCGTACTTCTGCTTTCCAAAGTTAGCATCTGGATAATTCCTGTCAGTCCTATTAGGAAATCTCCTTGGAAATTGAGTGTGAGGCCTTCCAAACCTATGTGTATTGACAGTATTATATCTTACGGTTTGGTGATTAGCATTGTAAAACTGAGGTTTGTTTCTGTGAAAACCTGAATTAGTTACATTTCGGAACTTTGAAGGGTTTTCATTCTTAGCAGTATTAAAATTACCATTAGACTTATGCTCAGTTTTAATAGGCCTCACGCCTCTGAATTTCGGCGTCAGAGGACAATCTGCAACAAGATGTCCTAACTTATTACACCTAAAACAACACCTATACTCCATTTTCTTTTCAAATGTTGTTTTGGATGTAGAGGCTGTGTTACCGGTCGTTCGTCTCACATAAGGTGGAACGTACGGGTTGAGTGGAGTATTCTTTTTAGAAGTTTTATCTTTTTCTCCACCAGTGGGTAACACTGCCTTCTCTTTTGTCTTACCCGATTCAGACAACTTATCCGAATCCGATGACACTGGACTCGTAACAGAAATTTTCACACTTGAAACAGGCGAACTCGTTTCGCCACTACTAACACTTGGTTCTGAACTCGTAACCTTGATTGGAGCTGTCTGAGGAACTTCAAAATCAACAGATTTCTGAACACTAGGGTTAAAAGTATAATTGTGGTTATAAGGTGGTGGAACCTCGTGATAACCAATTCCTCCCCTCTTTGTAGAGGTACCTTGATCACTAACAAGGTGATCAAGAATAGCTGAGGAATTTCTGAACTGTTCAAGTTTTCGGTTCAGTTCCACCACTTTCACCTGGTGGTCAGCAATCTGCTTTTCTCGTTCAGCAATCAGTTTAGTTTTTTCTTCTAGAACCTCATAACTTAGATCAATTACTTCAATTTTTTCATCAAGTTTAGTTTTTAAGCTTTTAACATCTTTTTCACACGCTTTTATTTTAACTTTGTAACTGTTTTCTCTTGCTTTCGTAAAGTGATGATCTTCTTTAAGAGTTTTAAATTCAGCATCTAAACTAACATACTGATCAGTTATGGTAGCAAGTTGCTCAGACAAATTCTCACATTTAGTACACAAAGATTTAGAACTTACCTCGGAGATTTGATCATTGTTATCTGCCATGAAAGCTTTTTCCTTACCAGTAGCTTTCTCTTCTCCGTTAATCTTCTCACAAACTTCATTCTCAACCTTAGCCATATTTGCCTGTTCACTAGTTTCATTCAAATGTAGGTTCCAGTTGTATTCACCTGCTTCTCTGGACAGCATGGCATTGACTTCTTTAGTACTCCCAGTGTGCTGTGCAGACCGGCCCTGACCACGTTCAACTCGCTCGTTTCTGCAATCTTTGGCAAAGTGCCCGTTTTGTTGACAGTTATAGCACCTCACCTTAGACTTGTCGAACCCTGGCCTGCCACCAACAAACTTTCTCCCCGTCTTTCTCATAAACTTCTTCACTCTCCTCACTATCATGGCCATCTGCCGTTGTAAATCCATTTCCTCCAGATCATCAGCATCGATCTGGTCGTAGTCTTCATCTAGCATCGCTGGATCAACCACCTTTCCTTGAATATAGTTTTCATATGAAGCAATAAATGAAGCATAGAGGCCAAACTGCTCTTCAGCAGATTTGACGCTCATTGGCATCTTAGAGTAATTATTGATTGAGGAACTTGAAGATCCACTACTCTGGCATGCTGTCTGTTGAGTACCACTTGATCCACCCGCAACAAAGCAAACATCCCCATTTGAGTTTACTGACACATGCCCCTCCTGTGAAGAATTTGCACCTGACTCACCTTTCGAGTAGTAGGCGGCAGAATCAGTCTTTGAACTTGTATTGGAGTTTACTTTCGCACCGTACATGCCTGGATCTTGAACCTGATCCATAGATGTTTCTTTTCTTACCATATTAAGCTCAAAAGTTCTGAGCTTGTTGACAGCGGTTTCAAGATCATAAGTAGAGAAGTCCTTGTCTTCCCTCATTAGTACAGTATACATCTCCCATTTTGGTGGGAGAGCATCGAGAAGTTTTTCTACAATCACTTCTACTCGATATGAAATGGAGTAGTTACTCAATTCAGTCATTAGATGATAATATCGAGTGATAATGTCATCCAGAGATTCGTTCTTTAAGTACTTAAAGACTGAAAATTGAGTCTTGAGCAACTTTATCTGTTGGTTCAGTCGGGACCGAGACGATCCGAGCCGGTTCGAGACGGAAGGTTTGATAACCAAAGACGAATAGAAACAAACACGAAACAAACAATTTCATTGATAAAAACGAAAGATTACATGCTTGTTAAACACTGAAATCACGATCTATGGCAGGGGGAGGTCGAGCATGGCCTCCCCCCTCATCCGGACAGCACCTGGGCGCCGGGCACGCAAAATCCCTTAACAAACCACGCCTGAAAGCTGGGTATTTATACCCACTGCTATTCGATCAGGACTCATTCGATCGAATGAGTCCTATTCGATCGAATAGCAGACTCATTCGATCGAATCAGAGACTAGTTCGATCGAATGAGTATCCATTTGAAAATGCTCTTTCGAATGGATGACTTTCGGCGTGGACCACTATCTAGGTGTACAGCATACAACATAAACAATCTAAACTATTCGCCAAGCGACGGCCACAAAACATGCACCAACATATTCCCCCTTGGACGTTGCTTGCGAATTGCTGTAAACACCTCTTGCAATCTTCAGTCAATCTCTGCTCTGGCTTGATAATCACGTGGTAGAATACCATCATTGCAGCAGATTCCCCCTTAGACTGAACTCTCAGTTAATGGTGCAAAGTGTTCTCCATTGCTGACATCTTCAGACAAAACAATCTGTTTAAAAACAACCAACTATAGAAATTCCCCCTCAGCGTTAGCGTGTATCCCAATATATAGACGTGTAAGCTCATATCGTCTTCCGCTGACTTAATAATGTATTGGGCAAATGACAGAGGCTTCCGATCCACAGCTACTCCCCCTAAACAGATTAGTTTGTATGCAGATTCATCATCGGAGACAAAGACACATCATTAACTTCGTGATTGCGAATCACCATTCTTTAACAGAATTCCCTCCACAAAGCGGAATTCTCACATGCGGAAAATAAATTAAACTTGGTTGGCCCATAAATAGTCAGATGCTCCTGACTACCCCACATATTAACTCGATTACTGTTATTCATATTTCAAGGTCTGACATGTTGAATGATCTACATTTCTTCAACCCCATCCGCCAAAGATTGTGCCCTATTACAGAAGTAACACCCAGAAGCTCGTATCCCACATTTTCAGATTCAACCATACTTGTACCCTATTACAGAAGCCTCTTCTGAAGCTCGTAGCCAACATTTTCAGGTACAAGATTGAACCCTATTAAAGAAGCATCCCAGATGTTGCTCGTACCCAACATTTTCAGGCTCAATCCTCGAACAGCGGAGAAAAAGAAACAATAGCCAATGTGTACATACCAAACCAATAACATCATAACTTATCAGTAATCACTTTTCTCTGTTCTTCTGTGCTCTTATAACAATCACCACTGTAGAAGCTCAATGAACAAGGGGTTATCCATTAAACTTGTAAACGATAATTCCTTCAGGTGATTGTGCTTTGTTCATTGCCCCAATTTGCCGCTTTAACCATTAAACATTTAAACGCTCTGACTTTGCCGGCAAATATCAGTGAAAATTTCACTGTCACCAAACTTTTTCTGGTTTGTAATCAACTTGTATAGGATGTCCAGAAAAATCTTCATCACTGAACAGAAAATTAACCGAAAATTTCCCGGAAATTTTGTCGGAAAAAATTTTATTTTTGCCAAACTTTTTCAGAAGAGTTCCCGACTGATAAAAATGGCTTGGGCAAATTTTATTTTATTTTTTTTATTTATTTATTTATTTATTTTTTGGTCTGGAACATGTTCGATCGATTAGGGCTCATTCGGTCGAATGAAGCACAGATTCGATCGGATGAAGCACAGATTTGAATTTGACACTTTGAGCGGGAAAACCAGTTCGATCGAATACAATCTGATTCGATCGAATGAAGTCAATCGAATGGGCGGAAAAACTGGCGTTTGAATGTGACCTACTCGATCGAATCAGCCAATCGAATAGGCCTATTCGATCGAATGGCAGATTCGACTCCTTCATCGCCAGCCCAGAAAACGCGAAGAACACGAAGAACACACCAACAGTTTAACGTCCAGAACGCATAAAATCAAGAGCTCGGCTTGCTAGATCGGTTGTTAGACCCTTCTAGCGGTAACCGTGGCTCTGATACCAATTGTTGGTTCAGTCGGGACCGAGACGATCCGAGCCGGTTCGAGACGGAAGGTTTGATAACCAAAGACGGATAGAAACAAACACGAAACAAACGATTTCATTGATAAAAACGAAAGATTACATGCTTGTTAAACACTGTAATCACGATCTATGGCAGGGGGAGGTCGAGCATGGCCTCCCCCCTCATCCGGACAGCACCTGGGCGCCGGGCACGCAAAATCCCTTAACAAACCACGCCTGAAAGCTGGGTATTTATACCCACTGCTATTCGATCAGGACTCATTCGATCGAATGAGTCCTATTCGATCGAATAGCAGACTCATTCGATCGAATCAGAGACTGGTTCGATCGAATGAGTATCCATTTGAAAATGCTCTTTCGAATGGATGACTTTCGGCGTGGACCACTATCTAGGTGTACAGCATACAACATAAACAATCTAAACTATTCGCCAAGCGACGGCCACAAAACATGCACCAACATATTCCCCCTTGGACGTTGCTTGCGAATTGCTGTAAACACCTCTTGCAAGCTTCAGTCAATCTCTGCTCTGGCTTGATAATCACGTGGTAGAATACCATCATTGCAGCAGATTCCCCCTTAGACTGAACTCTCAGTTAATGGTGCAAAGTGTTCTCCATTGCTGACATCTTCAGACAAAACAATCTGTTTAAAAACAACCAACTATAGAAATTCCCCCTCAGCATTAGTGTGTATCCCAATATATAGACGTGTAAGCTCATATCGTCTTCCGCTGACTTAATAATGTATTGGGCAAATGACAGAGGCTTCCGATCCACAGCTACTCCCCCTAAACAGATTAGTTTGTATGCAGATTCATCATCGGAGACAAAGACACATCATTAACTTCGTGATTGCGAATCACCATTCTTCAACAGAATTCCCTCCACAAAGCGGAATTCTCACATGCGGAAAATAAATTAAACTTGGTTGGCCCATAAATAGTCAGATGCTCCTGACTACCCCACATATTAACTCGATTACTGTTATTCATATTTCAAGGTCTGACATGTTGAATGATCTACATTTCTTCAACCCCATCTGCCAAAGATTGTGCCCTATTACAGAAGTAACACCCAGAAGCTCGTATCCCACATTTTCAGATTCAACCATACTTGTACCCTATTACAGAAGCCTCTTCTGAAGCTCGTAGCCAACATTTTCAGGTACAAGATTGAACCCTATTAAAGAAGCATCCCAGATGTTGCTTGTAGCCAACATTTTCAGGCTTAATCCTCGAACAGCGGAGAAAAAGAAACAATAGCCAATGTGTACATACCAAACCAATAACATCATAACTCATCAGTAATCACTTTTCTCTGTTCTTCTGTGTTCTTATAACAATCACCACTGTAGAAGCTCAATGAACAAGGGGTTATCCATTAAACTTGTAAACGATAATTCCTTCAGGTTATTGTGCTTTGTTCATTGCCCCAATTTGCCGCTTTAACCATTAAACATTTAAACGCTCTGACTCTGCCGGCAAATATCAGTGAAAATTTCACTGTCACCAAACTTTTTCTGGATTGTAATCAACTTGTATAGGATGTCCAGAAAAATCTTCATCACTGACCCGAAAATTAACCGAAAATTTCCCGGAAATTTTGTCGGAAAAAATTTTATTTTTGCCAAAATTTTTCAGAAAACTTCCCGACTGATAAAAATGGCTTGGGCAAATTTTATTTTATTTTATTTTATTTTATTTTATTTTTTTTTTTTTTTTGGTCTGGAACATGTTCGATCGAATAGGGCTCATTCGGTCGAATGAAGCACAGATTCGATCGGATGAAGCACAGATTTGAATTTGACACTTTGAGCGGGAAAACCAGTTCGATCGAATACAATCTGATTCGATCGAATGAAGTCAATCGAATGGGCGGGAAAACTGGCGTTTGAATGTGACACTTTTGAGCGGGAAGACCTACTCGATCGAATCAGCCAATCGAATAGGCCTATTCGATCGAATGGCAGATTCGACTCCTTCATCGCCAGCCCAGAAAACGCGAAGAACACGAAGAACATACCAACAGTTTAACGTCCAGAACGCATAAAATCAAGAGCTCGGCTTGCTAGATCGGTTGTTAGACCCTTCTAGCGGTAACCGTGGCTCTGATACCAATTGTTGGTTCAGTCGGGACCGAGACGATCCGAGCCGGTTCGAGACGGAAGGTTTGATAACCAAAGACGGATAGAAACAAACACGAAACAAACGATTTCATTGATAAAAACAAAAGATTACATGCTTGTTAAACACTGAAATCACGATCTATGGCAGGGGGAGGTCGAGCATGGCCTCCCCCCTCATCCGGACAGCACCTGGGCGCCGGGCACGCAAAATCCCTTAACAAACCACGCCTGAAAGCTGGGTATTTATACCCACTGCTATTCGATCAGGACTCATTCGATCGAATGAGTCCTATTCGATCGAATAGCAGACTCATTCGATCGAATCAGAGACTGGTTCGATCGAATGAGTATCCATTTGAAAATGCTCTTTCGAATGGATGACTTTCGGCGTGGACCACTATCTAGGTGTACAGCATACAACATAAACAATCTAAACTATTCGCCAAGCGACGGCCACAAAACATGCACCAACATTATCTTTGAAGCCCGAATGCCTACATTTCCTTCGAATCTGCTCTCAAGAGCTTCCCAAAGCTCTCTAGCTGATGTATACTTTCTGAATGTATGGAGTATCTCCTGTGGAAGAGCCATTGTGATTGCAGCATGAGCCATGCTTTCGGCTTCATACATCTTCTTATCCTCCTCTTCCATTCTACTGTATTTCTTAATTTGGTCTCGACCCTCATACTCCATGATTGGTGGAATATATCCATCTTGGATGCATACCCACATTTTTGCATCCTGGTACTTAACATACTGTATGAACCTATCCTTCCACGCAACAAAGTCGGTTCCCTTCAGCAACCTTGGGGCCTTTGTAGCTGACCCCGCTTCAACTTCCATCTTTACAAGCTCCGAAATGTTGATCGACGACATCCTTCTTGAAGACTAAGAAACCAGAAAAATTCTGAATAGGCGAAGTTAAAATAATTTCCTCTGAACAGTACTTTAGGCGAAGTTAAGGATAACTTCGCTTAAGTAATAACTTCGCTGGATCCTTCTTAAATTAGCGTGCCTGGGCGAACTTGAGAATAACTTCGCTTAGGGTAAGCGAACTTAGAAAGTAGGCGAACTTGAAGAAAACTTCGCTGAACTAGGCGAACTTGAGAAGAACTTCGCTGAGTTAGGCGAAGTTGAGGAGGTAGGCGAAGTTGTGAATAACTTCGCTTCTCCTTATATCTTCGCTGAAACCCTACGTATCCTGACGACAACTTCGCCTGATGAACAGCAACTTCGCCTGACGAACTGAAACTTTCTGCAGATCTGAAAATCGAATTTTAACGACGATTTTGACGGTTTAAAAGCTTAAACACACTGGTAGGAGGCTAGAATGAGCAAAAACACCAAAAACTCGTCCCGGTAATACCCGAAATGGAACGAATTCTACACCCGCGTGAATATCCCGAACCACACAATCGAGCAAAAGCTCTGATACCAATTGTAGGTTCCCCGGACGGATCACACGAGATATCCCGATATACACAGGTGCGGAATCCCTGTGTAGATCGTTACGGACGTAGAATATAAGCTCACGAACACACGAACACGATATGAACCAAACACACGTTATATTGATAACTCAAACCGTGTAACTTACAGATTCTCGATCACACGTCAATAAACTCACTGAAATACACGTAAATAATCACTCGATCAACCTCTAAACAGTAAACCCGTAAACAGTATAAATACACGACAACTTCTCCTCAGGCGAAGTTGTCTATAACTTCGCTCGTTCAACAAGTTCGCCTACGCGAACTTGTCAACAACTTCGCTTGGTTAACAAGTTCGCCTAAGCGAACTTGTCAACAACTTCGCTTTTACAAACAAATACATAAACAATATTACAGACTCGATTACAGACATTAGACATATGAACTACTGACATCTATGCACCAACAACGTCGATCTAAGAAAGCAAAGGTTGGTGAAAGTTCTAAAGTTGGTGAAAGTTCTAGGGTTGTTCATTTTACTCCACCATCCTTATCTGGTATGTCTATGTTACCTGCTTCTTCGGCTGTTGCTCTACCTGTCACCTCCAGTGTACCCTTGGTGAATGTATCGTCATCTTTTGGTGTTCTTCCGACCACGTTTCAGTTTACGGCACCAGATATTGCTTACCGCCTCCTACTCTTACTCCAACAGAGGTGGTAGCTATGTTTGCTGAGTCCACACTGGTAGCGACTGCTGGTTTATCTGTATCGATGTGATCCCCAATTCTGACTCAGTCTCCACCTGTTATTCCTGCAAGCTTGGAAATCCCACTACGGTTTGCTCAGGCTACCTCTCACTTGAATGTTGATTTTGATTCAACTTTGTCTGATTCAGAGAGGATTGCAGCTCTTGAAAGGGTGGTTGCTGTACAGTCACGGGTAAATATTATTCAGTCTGAGACTATTAATCGTCTATTGGCACAAAATCAAGTTCAAACTGCACTGCTTATCGAGCACAGTAAGATGTTTGATCAGCTTAAAAAGTTCTTAGCATCTCAGGGGGAGTATAGTTGCAAGGGTGATGAGCTGAGAACAAAGAAGATGCAAGACAGAGACGATGATCCCAATGCATCGAAAGATGCAGGTGGTGAGTTGCCAAGAACTGAATAAAATCTTGGGACTTCCACATCTCAGGGGGAGTCTGCTGGTCCGTCAAGCAGTATAGGTGGTGACACAGTGGTGGTTGTAGACGATGAAGAGGCTTTGGGAAATGATGATGATGAGTTAGTTGATGATGTGTTAACGGCTGACGAGATTGAAAAGATTGGAGAACAGATAGAGATTAATAGTGAGTTGGAAGAAGGGGAGATAGTTGATGATGGTGTAGAGCATGATATTCCAAGTGCTGATGGGGTGAAGTTGAGTTTAGATGAAAATGTGTCAGATGAGTCAGAATGGGAAGAATAGCCAAGATGGAAAGAAGGTTGTGCTCAGTGGTTCTTCAAGACAAAGAAGCCTGCGGTACCAACAATGTTCAAGAAAAGTTACAATATCAAAGGCTATGCTGAGTCAAAGAAAGGTATTATCTGTTGGTTGTATGATGAACATCTGAAATTGTTTGTGATTAAGCGATATGATGGGGTTTAGTACTTTAAGTAGGCTTTGAGATCGCTTAACACCTTGCCTGAGTGTGAGGTAAAAGATTTGGCTCAGTTGAGATTGATAAATAGAAGTGGTGATAACTTTGAGGATTGGGTTGGAAAGATCGTATGGAAGGAAAGTGTAAAAGAGAAAAAGTTTGAAATGTTGAAGCCACAGAAAGGGAAGTTAGTCGAAGACAAGGAAAGAGGCATGAGGACTGATGGTAAGCCTTGGATGGTGATGAAATACAAGCCGATTCGACGCTTGAAAGAGGTTCCGATGAAGATGATGCCCAAGGATGTGTTGAAGGATCTCAAGTGGTGGTACGTTGACTGCCAGACTGCTGAAGCTGTTATGGAAGATGAGGATGAACATGAGATCCTTAGAGTGTATGATCCCATGCACTTGGTTAATCTGTCTCAAGCTGATTTGCGGGTAGTTAATGATAAGAAGATTTTCTATATTCCTGCGTGGAAGGATGAAGCAAAGAAGTACCAGAGGGTGGTCTCTGTCTGTGTGAGACAGGGCGTTCATGCTTGAAGACGATCGGTACGAAATTTTTGCATTACAAGACACGAGAAAGAATATAGAGATATGAAGCTACTGCCAAGGGGGAGTCTATTGGTGCATGATGTCAGTAGTTCAGTATCTCGTGCTTATTAGTGTCTGTAATCGTATAGATTGGTTGTTTTGTGTTAAACTTGTTCTTATATGTTCGCCTTTGTTTTAGCGAACTTGTTGTTGAGCGAAGTTAAGACAACTTCGCCTAGTATGTTAGGCAAAGTTGTCGAGTTATTTAAACTCTAACTTCGGCACTTGTAGACATAACTTTGGACGGCTGGTTTTAGTGATTCTTAGAGTCACGTGTTTGTTTCTTTGGTGATTACACATTGCAATATAACAAGTATTATCATATAGTCTCAGGTGTTTGTTTAGATTCAACGTGTTAATCGTCTCGACACTCGTATCGTATACGTGGGGATTCCGCACCCTCGTGTTACGAGATACTCCTGTGTAGATCCGGCTGGGAACCTACAAAGAATAGCCTAAAGGGTTTCTTAAGGCGATGAATGTAGAGACTGTTTCACCACATCATGATGTTTCATCATATGTTTCATTTGATGAGCACATTGTTAATTCTTTCAACAGCTCTAAATGTGAGAGCGAAATGGGTAAAAAAGTTGCTGAATTTGTGTTTTCTGAGATAAAATCTGAAATAAGTGCTAAATCTATAAATACAAAGGTTAAAACCATATTTGAAACTCAAATATGTACTAAAACTGGTAATCATAATTCATAATTTACTAAAACCCGTTTTTATTACAAAAGAAAAGGTATTGGATTTAAAAAGGGTAACCAAGAGTTTGTAAAACCAAATGTTGGTATTCAAAAGATTACCTTTGTTAAGGGTGAGACCTCTGACGAGGAAAAAGTGGCTATCTTTACAAGGCAATAAAATGATGAGTTATATAAACTCAAAGCTGAAAGAGAGAAACAAGAGAATCATGTTAATTCTGTTAACAATTTTATTGATAGAAAGGAAGTGTTTCTGTTGTAATAATGAAAGACATTTGTTCTATTCATGTCCTAAACGGTTTTCTCAATCTCAAGAGAGACAACATGTTGTGAATAAAAAACCACATGTAAAAATTCCAGTTGTTTGATCTACATCTCCACCTGTCAAAATTTTAAAAAGGGGAGTAGATAAGGAACTTGTTAAAAAGATTTTTGAAGTTAGTGAAACTTCAAATGTTAAGAAAAATAATAACTTTTACATGAAAAAAAGTTATATTGGACAAAATTGGGTGGTTAAGGGTAAAATCAATTATAAATCTGAAAATCTGTTAAATCAACCACTGATAATGATGATGAGTCTTCTCAAGTTGAAAAAGATAAAATAGTTGAATCTTTAAAACCCGAGTCTTCTAATTCGTTTAAATCATGCTCATCGGTTGAATATTTGACTGATTCTGAGGATGATTGTTATGATGATTGTTTCTATGAAAAATTGAAACAACCCATGACCAAGAAGGCTTGGGTTTTCTTTTTTCGCTAACTACTTATTTTTGTACGGGCTTTCAAGATCCAATTACTCACGTTGGATTATGGATAGTGGAGCCTCTCGCACATGACTGGAACTCTTCATTTGCTTAAGAATGTTCAATCTATTCGAGGATGTTATGTGGGATTTACAGGGAATCAAGGAGAAAAAATTGTTGGTGAAGGTACTTTATCGAATGGGAAGGTGATGTTTAAGAATGTGAACTACATCACGGAGCTTGAGATAATTTTCTAAGCGTTTCACAACTTTGTGACAAAGGCTTTTCAACACACTTTACAAGTCAAGATTGTATGATTTTGAAGCCTGGGTAAAAGATTCCAGAAGAGTGGATATTGATGAAGGCACCAATTGAAAATGATCTTTATGTGCTCAACAAGAAATTTGCATCATCGACTCAAGGTACTGTACAGTGTTTTTTCACCAAGGCGTCTGGAAAAGAGTCGGTGTTATGGCATCGTCTGAATTCAATCAACTTACCTTTCGAGAGGATTCATATGGATTTGTTTGGACCTGTGAATGTCAAAAGTATTATCGAGAACTTTACTATTTGGTGGTCACAGATGATTAATCACACTTTTCGTGGGTGATTTTTCATGAATCAAAAGATAAGACCTTTGACAACTTGATGATTTGAATCTGTGATGGTGTTTTCTTCAAAATTTTATTCACTGTTACTACTAAATATTTGACCGAGGTCAACATAAAGAATCTTAGGGTGCCTGGGGTGCTGACAAGCAGCCATGGGTAATTTTATAGATCCAAATTTTCAAGTTGACTTGACCAAGGTCTATTATATCTACAAATTGTATATATCGGAAAAGAGTTTTTGGTATGGATTGAAGACCTAGCAATATCCAAGGGGGAGTTTGTTAGAGAATTAATGTCTAATTCTAGGTCTAGTGGGCTAAATATGTCAAATGTATTTTGTAATGGGCTTAAAATGTCAATTTTGTAAACTGTGTAAAACGTATAAGTCATAATCAACCGTATAAGACTTATACTGAGCTCATATTTCTTATACGCTGACCATAGACTTATACGTGACATGGTGTAGTATAAATAAGGCTTTCATGTTCATTATTTGCAACAGTTGTAATAGTTCTGATTTTGTCTCAAGTAGTTATATCAATATATCAGATCTTATATGTGATTGTGTTGTTAATCCTTTACAATATTATTCCGCGATATTCTTTAGTATAGCAAATAACAAGTTAATCGATACGAATCATAACGGTTTCACATAAATGATGTCATGCATGATCTGGATCATGTTCTTTCATGTGATATCTGAGTCTGATTCAGTCTTTGAATCCCTCTCGGTGATCAGACCATCTCCTCGAGCATCTTGAAAGTTTTCAGCTTGTTAAAATACAACAAGGTTAGCTTGATTGACATTACCCAGTAGCCGTTGATTCCATTCAATCCCTTCAGCTATGAGTAGAGCTTGTGAACCAGAAGCTTTATAACGATTCCCCCCCAGAAGCTTCTTTTTTCTTGTCTAGTTGTATGTCTTACCCGAGCTTCTTTTCTGATTATAGGGTCCATTGTACTCCTTCTTCGTCTTATCACACTCTTTGGCTAAATGACCAAATTCTTGGCAATTGTATCATTTTACTTTAAGCTTGTCAAAATCAACCCCCTTGTTCCACGTCGGTAAATCTTTACCAGTTCTTTGTATGACATTCTATACTTTACGTACTATCATATCTATGTTCCACTTCAGATCCATCAACTCTATATCATCAGGATCAATCTAGTCATAATCATCATCAATCACTAGTGGCAATTTTACCACTCACCAAGCTTTCATATGAACTCATGAAAGCACCAAGAAAAGCAAAGTGTTGTTCAGCTTCTTTCATGTTCATGTTTGGTAGTTGAGTAAAGATATTACTAGCACTAGTTAATCCATCAGAATTTGTGTTTGAAATAGATGCCATGAAATAAACATTTGACATATGTTCATTAACAGAAGATGGCATCTCTTTTGAATTCTGTGATAAGAAAGTAGTGATAGGAGCTGCAGAACTACTCAATGGTAAAGATCCACCATACAAAGTTGGATCTTGAATTTCTTTTGAATACTTTTGACACTTCATGTCACATTCTCTGTCTTCTACTTTTCTGCATAAACTCCATAACAGTAAGATCTTCATTTTTGAAAGATTGGTTTTCTTTCAATACTAGCAGAAAAGTTGAATAAGAACTCAGTAGAGCATTATTGACAATATCAATATTATCTGATTTATTTGGGTCCATTTTAAGTTTATTCATCCCATCAATTAGATGAATAAATCTAGTCAACATTTCTTCAACTGTCTCACCTCTCAATAAATTAAAGTTTCAAACTTAAACTTCAGCATAACTTTCTTGCTTTATTGAGTATTACCCATACTCCTCATCTTTATATGTTGAAACAAAGATGCACATACTTTAACACTTCTCACTTAATGGGAAATATTGTCGGGTAAAGCCATAGTCAAAGTGGAATATGCTTTTGTTTCGATTTCTAATTCGTTTTTCTCCTCTAGAGAATAAGACGAAAAAGGATTTTCTTCTAAACCTGTCGTAGCATCACCAATTAATGGTGCAACAAACACATCGTTAAGACATCTTGAACAATCAGGATGTATGGATCCTAGATGTGCCCCGAATCTCAGTTCCCATTTAGCAAAGTTGCTAAATTTCATCAATCGTGGACATCTAGAATGTGACCCGGTCTCAACATCTAAATGAAGCATTTGTTGCATCCTCATTTTTTGAGAAGCTAACGCATAGAAGTTAGCCATGATCAACAAATTTAATTTAAGGTTAAAATTGTCCAATATTAAACTTATGGGTGCAAATTGTAACTGTTGGTAAGGAATGGGTGGAAAACGAATGAATGAAAATGGTAATGGATGGTAAATAGTGTAATGAATAGGTTATGGTAACGAATGATATCACGAATCAAGTGACGAATGATATCACAGTCTTCACGAATGACTATAACGAATGAATATCACGAATGAAGATTTAATGGTAACGAATCAACACACGAATGATCAAACGAATGGCATGACGAATAATGTAACGAAAATGGTGACGTTTCTGTAGCGAATAGGGGGATGTTTCTGTAGCAAATAGGGTGATGTTTCTGTAGCGAATGAGGTTATCACGAGTGGAACTTGATAACGAATAGATTAGCAAATCAGATTCTCACGAATGTGTTTCCTTAACGAATGACTAATCACGAATCGGACCTTGATGACGAATGGTTAATCATGAATCAGCTACTGTATCGAATGAGCGGTTATTCAGTTGTAACAACCTTGCCACGTGTCCAGTTTCAGTTACGAATTGATAACGAATGATTATCTAAAGTATAACGAATGGTTTGTTATATCGTAACGAATGAAGCCTTTGAATCTTCAAATCTTCAAACTCAATTTTCCATATCTGCTTTCCAGATCCAAACGTGGATCCATATGAACACTAAATTATGAATTACTCGTTCGAAACTCAACCAATATTAACAATTTATAGCTTAAAATAATCATCTAATTCCCGCGAACAAACCCAAACTCATTCAAACCTCCTATTGCTATCTAAACCAAGTCCAAAATCCAAATAACCAGTTAACAGAAACCTTTGTTTCGGTAACACCTAAACCAACTCAATTCCATTACATTATCAAACAATAACACATTTAATTCAAATCGAATCACTCTAATCAAATTACGAACCGATGATCGATCAATTAATCCTTAATTATCCATCTCAACATGTTAATTGAATCAAAATCGAATAAATCGGTTTCAGATCTTAACAATCACAATTAACTGATGAATTCTCAACAATTCACCATTGTAATACCTTAATTCAGTTACACAATCGAACGCTCAGCTTTGATACCATTTGAGAGAGCTTGATTGAGATTAATACTTAATCGGTTCATATTGATATTGATATAGGATCTAGTTACTAATATGTGTAGGTGCTCAATAGGTTAGATTGAACGAAGTGTTTAGTGTGAGAGGATATTCTGGCAGAGTAACAACTCACAAAGACTTAGTATTTACTTGGCATGATCAGCCTATATATAGAAGATGAAGGTCATTCGTTATACAGCTCGTAACGAATGGTCTCATTCGTCTTCATTTCGTACATAACTTAAGGAGTATAACGAAAGACTCATTCGCTATATCTCATTCGTCAACATTCCATGATGAATGGATACAAAATAATAACGATTAGGTCCATTCGTAAAACATCCTTAACAAACGAACTTGATAAACATAACTAATGGGACTGGTAATATTACCAAAATGCCCTTTACATTAATAAAGGTAAATTACATTAAAAACAAAGACCGAGACGACCAAAACGGTGCACTAACAGTATTTTTTTAAAACCGACACATTAACTGGTCGTTTTCCAAATCATGGTTAAAACCATATATATATATATATATAATAGATATTTAAAAATTAATAAAGGCTTTAATATTTATAAAAGGTTTTAATTTAAATCATATCACGTTAATTCACGTATTGAAGTATAGTATAAGTTTAAGTATTTTATATTATATAAATAATATTATTTATTATCTATTGTTTATTATTTACAATATTAATTTAAAGGTAATATTTATTAATAAATAAAAAATCTAACTAAATTACTATTTCGCAATTATCTATCAATCTCAACTAATTATTTATATATATTATGTATTTACTATAGTTTTAAATATTTTTAAGTAAAACGATTTAGTTTTGTTACAAATATATATTTTAATAACCTTTATAAAATTAATAATTATAGAGATATAATTAAGCACAATACCCGCTCATACCTAGATTTTCTTTTAGCTCATTTATTAATTCGTAGTATTTCTTCGGCTATTATTACTCTTAGGATTTCTCCATTGATATATCTCGTCAAGCGTGACGTTTAGTGATTTTCGTTCATATTGAATTATTTCCTCTTTCTTATAAGGTGAGTACTTCACTCCCCATTTTACTTATTTTTAATTCTTTTTGGGGACATATGCGTATTTTGTTTATTTACCTATTATATCATATTCAAAATTGCAACTGTTTAATCATTGTGTATATATCAGTTTAATGCTTAACTTGATATATGTTTATTTTCTTTATTTTATTGCATTCGGAGAGGTACATCATAGTAATAGTATGATCATACGACTTTCGTAGTGGTCGGCTTTCAATCGCATGACAATGCTTCACCGACAACCCACTCATGGTAACCAACGACCAATTCGCGTAGCAACGATTTAGCCCATTTTGTATTTTATGTTTGAATTGTTTATATGCTATGGCTTAATTGTTTATCTCACAGAAACAATTTGCGTTTTCTTTTTTATTTTTATATTGTATTCAAATTAACTGATGCTTAACTCACTCAACCATGTGCTGACAAAATTATTTATATTTTATACGCATACGCAGGTTATCGTTTGAACTAGTTGCAAGATTTCGTGAAGAATTTAGGATTACTTACGTCAGAAGAATAAATGAAGAGTTAGATTTGTATTTATTGTTTTGTTTAATAAGTTGTACATTTTTATTTGAATTTATTTATATATTTAATTTAATTAAATAGATATTGTCACCTTTAATTATCGCATAATAGTACCTCGAGATTTGTGCGCAATTAGCTCACGCCCCGGCATTTCCGCCTTAGGTTGGGGTGTGACATCAGGTATGCAAATGTAGATCTTACCTACTTGCATTACACTAAGATGCATTCATTGTCTTAACTTGACATGAATTATTTCAGAAGACTCGTGGGTGATATCACTATAGAGAAGAAGACAGAGGGCTGGTTTAAGCGGTTTTTGAGCAAGGAATGGAATAAATATTACCCCAATTTGAAGCTCAACAAGGGGAGGTTTTACGTACATCCAACTGAAGTCAATCCAATCACCAGGAAGAGAAGAAAGGTATGGAGGTACAAGATGCCTAAAGATGGGCAGCCAATCTACCATGGAGAACCATACCAAGCCAACATACTCCATGACTTCATTGATTGGGAGTTCGACAACAGCACCAGGGAGGACGTCTTTCACTGTGAGACCATGCATACGCTTCACTTTTTTGACGAGCATGAGTTGGCCAATATCACCAAGAAGGATTTGTTGAATCTGTACAAATCTCATTTGGCCACAGTTGAATGTTCGAAGGGATAACACTGCCATGATAGTTGAGAGGTTCAACAAGTTTATTCGATATCTTGTTGACAATCAACTATTTGATTATGACTCCCTCTTAGAGTATGAGACCGATTGAAGACGAAATCCATAAAAAATACCAAAAGACTAGAGGTAGATCGTATAGCCCACTTTGTTTGGTTAAAGTCTTTTGTATTTGTTTGTTTATTCACGATGTATATTGTTAGCTTTCAGTCTTGTTGCAATAATGCTTAGGCCCGAGGCCATGTATGTTGAGCCCATTGGGCCGCTTCTAATATAAACAAGCATCGCATGGATTCACCTATAAAAAGTGAAGCATGCACATGCAACTACAACCTTTTAAAAAACCTTATCCATACTTTCTCAACTCTCTACACTCTCTCTTTCTTACTATTTTCGGTAATAAACCGAACACAACAAGATCCGAGATCTTGGTTTCTTGTGAGTGATTTCCGCTAGCTTACAAGTGAGATTGATCCAAGAACATAGTTTTTTGATCTCGGTTTGAGGACCTACAAGAAATCATATACATACCACTAAAGAAGATTGAGATTGAGTAGAAAAAAAATCTCTTGTTTACATTCGTGTGTTATGGACACGAAGAATATGTCAAAAATCTTCATTTGTTACCTCACTTATTTCACTAAATTTTATTCTACAAATAAATACAACCTTTTGAATCGTGAAAATCAATTTATGTCAAAATATTAATTTACACCAGACTCACATACCGTGACAATTTTAAAAGAATAATCAACAAACGTACTTGTGGTTCTTATGGTGCCTGTGGTTGCAATTACTGAATTGTTTGTCGGTGATCATCTTCATATTCACCAACATCATTTCATAATCTTCATATTCCAGCATTATAGTTACCATAAACAAAAGTGGGAGAAAGAAACTAAAACTTGGAATCTAAAATTAGCTTACACCTAAATCATATTTTGTCATCATACTATTGTTTCTTCAAACTTCAAAGGTCTCCTAGCGAACACTTAAATACATACTGCATAAAAGCAACACCATAACAGTCAAATTAGTGTTCAAGTGCTAAAATAAGGGGAAAATAAAATAGATAGGTTGCAGTGGCAGAGCCAGGTATTTTTTCCAATATGTTTAGGATTTTTCAGCGATTGAGATTTTCTGGCGTTAAAATTTTCGGCCGGGGCGGGCCGATTCGGATAAATAGAATAAAATAGCACTACCGTAACAAATAACATTGTCAACGTTTAATAAATTAATAACAAATTTATTTTAAATAAAAAAGATATTACGTATTATATTTTTTTCCTACATGTTTTGAAAATAATTCATAACACATCCAATCACGATTTAAAAATGAATTTATTTTTGATATAACACATGCAAACATCAGTTATATAATCGTCACCCATCAAACAAAAACTAACATTGCCTTTTAAACTCATACATGATTTGATTATTTGAAAATGAAAATAAAAGAAAGATGGATGGACGCAATCACGGAACTTAAACATTTAAGTCGAGGGACCGAAAATATATGTTAAATTTGGACTTTTACATTAAAAGGAACCCTACCAAATAGAACTAATATTACTCAAAACCTGGTTGATTAGATTTAGTAGGTTGAATCAAAAGTTTTTAACCGTGGATCAAGTTAGTGTCTTAAAATTCATTACCATGTAATAAATGTGTTTACCATCGTTAAATGAATCTAAATCATTTTGAAGTATAATTTACTTACTTAATGAAAATAACAAAAGTATATATATTTTATCTTGCACTATCTTAACGTATTATGTTGGGCTTAAAGCCCAAAACACATTTAACTCAACTAATGAATCGGATGAGAGAAAAGGAACATGCATCTTTCTTCTTCCCTATAAGAACACATCAACTGCAAATTCAAAACATGACCAATATACTTTTTTTTGTTCTTACTTCTTTCACTTTTTCTAATGAGTTCCCTCATTGAAATAGAATGGGTTCGCTCGTTAATTCGATACTATAGCTATATTCTAAATCGCAAAAAGACCGGGTTCGGACGAACCCGGTGGCCATGCTGTACCTCCGCCACTGATAGGTTGCACATAGAGATTCAATAAACGAAACACAATTCTAACAAAACACAACATAAAAACAAGGTCATAAAACAAAAACTCTAGAGCCTTCGTATCAAATTCGAAATACAAATTATTACACTGAGTATTCAATCGAGGGAGGAAATCACAAAAACCCTTTCGCTGCGTCATAAATAATCGTTTCAATTGATCGAACATAATGAATGAAGCCAACGATATTATAAGCATAACGATTGAATGACGGTTACAATGAAGGACTTGCATAATGAAGCGATTCTATATTTTTTGCAACTTAAGTGTTGGGTTTCAACGGTGGTAAAAGAAACGGTTTAACGATTAAACCCGTTTTATTATTTAAGTTTAATAAATATTAATCACATTAATATATAAACAAATAAAACGCAATGGAAATAAACGAGTTACCACAGAACCGAAACCCAAACGTGGATCTGGTTAAAATCGATTCGAGTACGAAATATTAAAAACCACATAGATAAGAAAACGGTTTATACCTCGGTTATGCATAACCGGGAGAGACACCGAGAAATAACGAAACGATGCTAGATGTTGACACAACAGAAGACCCAACTATTCGGACGGCGGCGACAGATTCCGACGACAAAAGTGGCGGCGCAGCGGCGGCTGGGTGGTAGTCGGCAAACAGCAGCAGCGGCTGCCGGAACTGATGGCTGCTGGAGAACGGTGGCGCCGGCGGTGGTTGGGCGGCGGAGGTCCGGCGGCTTTCCGGCAGTGGCGGCTGGTGGTGGTGATTAAGTGTGGTGGCTAGGGTTTTATGATTTGTGAGATGATTAATAATAAGATAGTAACATGTTACTATATATAGGAAGAATTAGGGTTTAATCTTTATTAAACCCAATGGGCTTCGAGCACAAATCACCAAACCATAAATCCTTTAATCACCATTTGCCTTGATCAATCGTGTCTATCCTAGTTAACAATTTAAGTGGGTTCAGTATTCGTTATTCTCGGTGTAACTCTAATCGGGTCAGCCCGCGTTGACTTGACCTGAACCGACCATTTTTCCAACAGTCTCCCACTTGGATGGTTTTGTAACAAGTAGCATAATACTGACAGCTAGAGGCGTTCTAGCTACACATAGTTGTCCCCAACTAATTATGATATTTTTAAATTCATAACCAAAATATCTTGGAATACATTGTTGCAAGATAATGAACTTATAGTAATCGTTGTCATCAATCCTTTCTGTATAAGACATCAATTGAACAATGAGACATGGATCAAATCAATCTCATAGCGTTCAATTATTGTAGTTCTCGATATAGAGTCAAAGTGGTACAATCAAACACACAGTAAGTTTGGGTGAGGCCTCAAACTTTACCAGTTTGAATCAACGAGGGCACCAATATGTCTACCAGTTAGATTGGGACAGCTAACTTGAGCGGGCACATGGTGGGCGAATAAGAGACTGACATCTGAAGACTCAAGATGCTTTAAATGTTAATTGACATTTATTTTGAAAGACAAGAATATTCAATTAAGACAAGTTATGAACTATTATGTAATGTTTTATGAAAGTTTTAATATTCCGCGAAAGTTTTAATTAACTCTGATGTTTAGAACTATGTTAATGAGTAAATCCAACATCCAAGGTAGGGCACCGGTAACGGGGTCTTACAACAAAATAAGATTTCATAAAGTCATAATCTATTATTATAAACCATGCATACTTAATCAAACCAAAATAAGTCAATTAGTTACAAAACTAAACTGATAAACATAAAATATAACCGGTTAGCAAAGTGTACGCTCTAAAACTTAATGTATCAACATAAAAAACAACCCATGATAGAAATGTTCATAATTAACCAACAACATCAGTGAGTATCAACATCAGTGACCGAACAAAAGTTAGCCAATGTCTAACCCGATACCTCTCATTAATACCATTGAGTTCAATAGCAATTTCAGTGGAGACATCAACACCATTTGGATTTATTAAAACCAAATCGGTTTCCACATCCAAGTTATTGTTCTGTGCAAACTCAACCGAAAAACGCTACAAAGAAAAATAAAATTACAAAGTTATTTGTTTAACCATCCATCACATGAAATTAAAGGACTTGTATAATATGAGTTTACTTACCAGCCTATCCCGTACAACCACTTCCAAAATGTTGTCTTCTTGAACATGAGGAACAATAATATCCAAACCGGCTCATTAACATCTACCACGCCAACATCAACTCCTATACATATACATTTAAGTTATCAAGGTATTAATAATATAAACTGCAACAAAATTTAGAAGATAAAAGAAAATGAAAAAAAAATACCTTCTAGTTGGTGGTGTTGTTCAGATTCGTCATCACTTTCAATGTCTATAACCATTAGAACATAACCGTGCTCGGGATGATTGGTGGGACCGGTGTATAAAAAGTCATAATTAAAATTGACACATTCAATACCACGGCTATCAAAAACATACATTCTAAATTTCCACGTATCGTGAAGACGTCGAAACACCAAATAATCATTGACAACCAGTTTACAATGAGTGGACATGTCTTCCCACATACTAGCGAAAGCAAATCTCATAGTAGTCAGTTTGACGCACTGGATGAATAGATTCCATAACAATCCATCAACAGAGTGAGCAATGATTTCGTCATAATTTCCTGGCTCTAAACTAAAGTATCTTTTAATATGATCATCTCTCAGTGGCTCTAATAAATTAAAAATAAAACAAAATAGCTATATAAAATTACATAAAACAATTTTTATTTTACAAACCCGATTGTTCAATATATATTAAAAAAAACAACTCTGTTACTTACACGATATTTAAGAGTGGGATAACAAACCACAACATCAAGAACCATGTCATCATAAACTGGATTATCTCCAACGTAAACGAATGTCCATTCATTTTCGTTAATGGGAGAGAAAACCAAGACATCTCCAAATATCAAACGATTGTCTTGAACAAATTGATTCCAGTCATTTGGAAAAACAAAATGTCCGTTTATAAATTCAATCTGAATAAACCAATATTTTTTTTTGTAATTCACTACAACCGGGTGCATATTAGCACCTGGGTCAAAAATTCTTTCACGGAACTCAGCTGGAAGTACCTGAAATGAATATGATGTGGTAGTTAAAATATAATGCAAGAAATAAAACATCACTAAAAGAGTTTGTTAATTACAAGTTTACAAATACATACCGTCTGTCCATTCGAATTATCATAGAAAATGCAAACCGTAGGAATAACAATCTATTTTGTAAAAAAAATTAAATATAAATTAATAATAAATATTACGCAATAAAATTATGATAAAAAAACTAAATGATATCTTATTTTTTTTATTTATATCTAAATATATTGTATATGAATATTATATGTATATGTTTATGTAGTAATAAGCCCAATAGAAACATGTGTATGCCAAAATCTTAATTAAACAAATTCATTAACACATAACAATAATAACCTAAGAACCAACAACCAATAATTTGTTATTACCAAGCTGATAAAACAATGATCGATATTTAAACACCAAAATATTACAGTTAACACCCTCAAGCATGCACATAGATTAAAATAAATTTTAATGTTGAAGACGAAAACAGCCTTTGGGTTATAACTAAAACCTAAACAACCAATTAAAAATGCTGACTAAAAATCATCTTCGATCACTTTAAATTAGGGCTAAGAAGATAAGAACAGTTTCAATTAACATAATGAAATTATTTGACAAAATAATACTTACATTTTCCATACATTGAGATAAATATGAAATAGTTTGAAGTTCTGCAAATCGTCGATTAAATCTTTATTAGCGTTGGCCGGCATAAACTACTGAAAAATCGAAGACTAATAATTTATTATGATAATTAACATAAATATAAATGAAGAGTCGTAATTTATAAAATTGATATAAGAAGATATGTATGGGCCTAAATTAATGGGCTTATTCAAATGGATACTGTTAAAAAGATATAAAACTATGGATAAATTAACATATAATTAAATATAAAAAATTTATTTTTTTTCTAAGATTTAAATTACCATTTTTAAAAAACTTACTAATTATATTATTAAATTCAATTAGTAATTTGTTACCAAATTACACTCTAAATTAAATATCTGATAACGATATATATAAATATATATATATATATAAAAACAATATATTTTTAACATGTCTAATAGAATCTTTTTTGATTTGTTATTAAAGTCAGATTTTAAAAAGTGTAACAAAAATATTAAGTAAAAAGCCTGTTATAGAGAATTTGAAAAAATGATTATATAAATAAGGTGTTACCGAAAACAAAACTTAAAATGCACAAAATAATATATTTATAAATATAAACCATTTTCATATTATAAAAAACTAAGGTTATCGTAAATAAAAATTAATTTGCAATATAAATTACGTTTGTGTCACATTCAAAAATTCAAAACGCATGGCAGAGTCCTTAATAATAGATTATATATAGAACAAAGAACCAAACATTAAGTAAAAATAACTCCAAACATAAATATAATCAAACTTTCAAATAAGAATAAATTGTTCAAAACAACCAAGTAGCAGAGATAGTCGCTCCAAAAAACACATGTTTAAAAAACTAAACATAAAATATCCAAAACTCTAAAAAATACTTAACATGGAAAACCGAAACGAATAAATTCGAAACCAAAGTTTAACCGTTCACTTAGAATCCTTCTCCACCTTAGGAGTTAAAATAGTTGCAACATCACATGATTCACTGGTGTTCCCCATCTCTTCAATAGTCTTTAACTTAAACTTAGTGGCCGACATGCTAGCTTGATCGTCAACTTCAAAAACTTCAACCAGTTTTCTCTTAAGTTTATCGTTAGAAGACGTTGACATTCCTTTTGTATCATTTGCCACATCCTGACCATCAACATTTGAACTTGGAATTTGGTTATCTCCAACATCCGAAATATGTTACTAACAAAGTAATCAACATCACAAAATCATGTTACACATCTTTGTGTCACCTATATTTATAATTTTCAATTATCATATTTAACAAACATATATACCTTAACGGAAAACGAACCAGATGACTGAAATTCTGACATAGATGCTCCCAATGAAACAGAATTAGAATCGGTTTGCTGAAAATAAAAAGTGTAACCACAAAATCTGTTAATGAAAATACTTATAAAATAACATTAACTATAAAACAAATTTAGTATTAAATAATTACCAGACGACAATTCTGCCTTTTCTGTAATTCAGTGGGAATATTAGTGTCATTAGTAAGCTTGTTTATACCATAGTCTTAAACATTGTTTCTGAAAATGAAGTCTGCCACATCGACCTTAAAAGCAAATTTATTTTCTAAAAGACAATCCAACTCAGCAGGGAATCCACCATTTTCAATCTCATTATGTAATAAAATAAGTAAAAAAAAACTTAATATTTCAAATTGTTAAACAAACAACATAATAACAATGATCTATAATAAATAAAATATTGTAATTGAAAACAAACCTGCTTTTGAGAATCAATCAATTCAGTTGCAGTTTTGTTGATCAGCATTTTGGCATCTCGATCAAAGAGAGTCAACGACACAACTCTTGTCGAATCTTGAACCCTTATCTTGATCTTGAATCTACACAATTTTTAAAATAGGTTAATAGCAAGCTAAACTGTAAGGCCCCTTTACCGGTAGCCCTACTTTCGTGTTGGATTTACTCATAAACGCAGTTCTAAATATCAGAGTTACTTAAAACATTCGCGGAATATAAAAGCTTTCGTAAAACATTTCATAACATTTCATAACAAAACACCTCTTGTGTTAAAACAACATCTTGTCTTTCAAAATAAACAAAACATTAAACTTAAACGTCTTGAGTCTTCCGATGCCAGCCCCTTATTCAGTGCCACGTGTCTCCTCAAGCGAGCTGCCTCATCCTACTCACCTGCGTGCATACTAAAAGTCAGCTACGCTGAGTGAGTTCTAGTTAATCACATAATCATACAATACCTTCTTACATTTCATACTTAACCTCTTAACTTTCTTACATACACACGTAAGTGCATATACTTTCATTTTTACCTTCATACTTCCTTTACATACATAATCATACGTTTTAAAGAGCCTTTCGCCCTATAACCTCACAGATATTATAAGGGTCTGGTCCCTAACATCACAGATATTATAAGGGTCTGGTCCCTAACATCACAGATATTATTAGGGTCTGGTCCCTAACATCACAGATATTATTAGGGTTTGGTCCCTAACATCACAGATATTATTAGGGTCCGGTCCCTTTGTTTCGTGTAACTGTACCGTACCTGTTCATACATACTTTCCTTGACAATACGTGCAATCTCCGAAGAGCGTTCACGTACCATCATCATAACATGCATACATTATGCATACATCATATATTCATACATACATCCTATCTTTCATCATACTTATCAATCATATCTTAACTACCACCTGACGGTACATGCAATATCCGAAGATCGTTCACGCACCGTCAAACAATCATCATACATAAATCATACAAGGCATACACTTACCACTTAAGATTAGTGTATTAACTATCACATCGAGTATGTACACAGCCCCGAAAACATAACAAGGAAGTGGGGCTAGAAACTCACCTCAATGTGGTTGCGTTCACTGTTTACGGTTATTCCCTTCTTGAGCTGTGTACGACTAACTATATAATAATTATACGTTTCAGTAAACTATCACTACACATATCGCATTTCTAGTTTAATCATTACCCTCAACAAACGGGGTCCGGGGGCAGCGCCCTTGGCAGTGGGGTTCTAGGGGCGGCAGCCCCTAGCGGGGTCCAAGGGGCAAAGCCCCTGGCTAGGGTTAAGCTGCTTAACACATTTTCCATTAGGATTTTGAATCCTTAAATAATTTGCTACTTAAAGTCCAAGGGCTTCTTTGTAATTAAATCTTTCTTTTCTAAGTCCAGGGACTGTTATTGTCATTCAATTAAACTTCTAATTCGTTATTGGTTCATAGCGAATTGGATTATCCTAGCGAACTGGTTCTTATAACGAATTGGACCCTTAACGAACTGGACTCCTTAACGAATCAGTCCATATAGCGAATTGGACCTTCTAATTCGTTATTTCTTTTAACGAACTAATCATAACGAATCAAGGGTAATTCGTCACCCTTTTCCCTTAACGAATAATAGAGGAATCATAGACGAACTAGAGCTAGTTCGCTGTGCTCCCTTAAGCGAATCAACTAACGAATCACCTTCAATTCGTTAAGTCCCCATAGCGAACTAGGGTTAGGTCAGGGAATTTCAGAACATTCCCTGACATTCCTTATCCTCGTACCACTATTCCGTCGCCGCCTTTCCGTCGCCGCCATTGCCGGAAAGCCGCCGGAAAAACGCGATTTCACCGGAAAAACGGGTTTTAGCTCGTTTTTCACCGTTTTTCGTCCCGTTCAATCCAGATCTGAGCTAGGGTGACTCCTAAGCTCATCATAGGTTCGGTTTATACCCGAATCCACTCGGATCTCGTGACTTAAATGGTTTAACGGTGTCGGCTCGTCGTTTCATGATTATATCTAACGGATTTAAGCTCAAACAATAAAATACTATCATTACCTCGGGTCGGTTCTCGGTTTCCTTCTTGATATCGGTTTAGAGAGAGAACTAGAGAGAGAATCTTAAGTGTGTGTTTTGGATGGTGTAAGGGATATGTGTAAATGAATTAAATGGAGGATTAAGGGTATATATATTTTTGATCATGGGCTTAAGCCCATAGTCTTTCCTTCATTCCTCCATAACCCAAGTCCATAACCCATATCCATTTACCCAACACAAGTCCATCTCGTATTCTATTCAACTAAATCGATAACGACCCGCTATAAAATAAACGAACTTTATTTTATTAATATAACCGAAAGTAGGATGTTACAAAAACAGATAATTCTATATTGTAATAAAAATTAGAATTTATTTTCACTAAGTACCTAGGTGTAGGAAGAACACCTAACACATTGCATATTTCGATTTTGCATTCATATTCATTTCCCCCTTCACCTTTATTTTCCATGAGTTTACGGCTACAAGTATTAAATCCAATGTAATACCACTATGTATCTGAACATATGGCCTTAATTGTACCAAGGATAATGATATTCTTAGGCTGTAAATAAGTAAAAAAGCAGTTATGCAATATTCAATAAATCTTCAAAGATAAATAGTATAAAATAGGGAATTTAATAATTAACTTACAAATATAATGGTACAAATATCACAAATGTTAAACAAATCTGTAGCTTTCAAAACCTCATCATCAACAGACGACAGCATCTTCACTGGAATCGGTTTACGAAATGCGACATCATTTACATTCAGCAAACCAAACAAACTACATATTTAAAATTTACAAATTTAAGAAAAAAGTAAAAGGGCTAAAATTTACATAACAAAATCTATGTACTAATCACCATAATGACTGGTTAAATAATATATCTATTTTTGTATTCTTCTATCTCAAATAAAAAGTCGTTTATGAACAAACTGCTAACATTGGATCCAAAAGAATTGGACACATACACTTTCTCTACAAAAAATTAATATTATTGAATAAAAAATTTGTTTAACATGATATATTTAAACCTCAATTATTTTTAAAACAATAGACATACTTACCTTTACCATCTGACCCGGCGTAATACTTAACCCTACCAAACTGCAGTACAATAATGGCCTGTCATTCATCAAAATGATCAATGACATACTTAGAGAGCTCAGATGCATAATGATCCCATAGTGTAAGATACACACAATTGCCACTGAAATAAAAGAAGTGTTCAAAATCAAGATATAGTATATTAACTAAATTGTTTTACTAAATTATTTATAAATAGTGGTACTTTAAATCACATAACTCCATTGTACGCTTGTTTTTGTCTTTGACGTTTGAAACATTGCTCTTGAAGACATGAACCACATGACCAGTTATATCTAACAGAAAGAAATTAAAAAAAAAATAAGTAAAACATCAATTGGAAATCTTAGCCTAAAATTAATAAATTTTAATTTGAATACAAATACTATTATACCAATTGTGGATTTCAAAGAAATTTGTTTATTGATTATTGATTCAAGTGAAATCATTTTGAATCCAAACATGCGACCTTTAAACTCTTGACATGGATTAACATGAGTGTTGGGTCCAAACACTAAGTTGTTTGGAGTGTCAATCACTCTGTAGTTTGATCCATTTAGATCAACGCTAGGATTAACAATAGTCAGAGTATAGCTTTCCTTCAAGAATCTTTTGAAACGAAAAATATCCTGTTTGTAAACGGTGGCTTGGATTCGATTCTCCTATCATTAAAGAAATAAATATTTATGAGAATTTAAAAACCATAGAAAGTGTAAAATATATACAGATTAATAAATAGACACTAACATCTTCATCCATTAAAACCATCTCGATCAAAATATCCTCGTTGACATTTTTCTTATCTTTGATGCTCCAAATCCTCAGAACTTTAACCTTAAGAGTTGATGTTGATGTTTTGAGAACATCAATTTCATTTAGCATGGTAAATGTCACAGCCCAAAATCGTTAACTTAGCAACGGAAGACTTACTTTTGTTAATCTGGGCGGTGACAGACCGTGTTCAGCAAATCATATTCAAAAATAATTAACCATTAGTTGGACTTTATTAAATATCAGAGTTTTACACGTGTCAAACATGCACAGTTCTATTATAAATTACAAGTCCAACTATCATTCATTCAAACGTACAACACCATTTTCCCGAATCCTTAACTAAACAACCATTTTTTTCATTTACCTGAAAAGTATGTTAAAATAATTTTATCAACACGAATGTTGGCGAGTTTCTCAATTAAAAACCGGGATGTAACAGTTCTCGACTTTACATCCTTTTATACATCATTTTTTTTCAATGATAAATTTCACCAAAAGTATGTTAAAAGATTTTGTCAACACGAATGTTCGCGAGTTTCTCAATTAAAAACCGGGATGTAACAGTTGTCGACTTTACACCCATTTATTCATCATTCTTATCAATGATAATTTTCGTTATTCACCATTCTTATCAATGGGAATTTAATTTTCCAATTTTCCAAACATAGCTATATATCTCTTAAACAAAATGTGTGAGTTGTAAACGAGTAAAGAGTACAACACATGTATGACTATCATTTGTGATAAACCTGATACATACCAAAATCAAAATATTCCCACCTTTTCAACCAGAGCGACTGGAAGAGTGGCGAGCGTCGCCCCGATAGATCTACCAATATTTTTAGGCTATTTTTCTCTAGGTTAACGGTTTTTCCTTTCATAATGACTCATCCCATTTAACACAATTTGTAAAATATATAGCCTTTTTCTTTACATACTCCCTCCCCCCCCAAAAAAAACATTTATAAATCATTAAAATATTTAAAGTGAGGATTTACGAGAAAACTCACCTTTGCCTTAGTTCAAATAACATTTAAGTGTGATAATATGCCAATCAACGTCATGATCTTATTAATAGTCATCCAAATGATAACTGGATTCCTATGTTTAATACCAAGTATATTAACACATAAACATAGATACAAATAGAATCTTGTCATAACTTAATTTATTATCATCACGTGTTTTATTTATGATATTTCTAATAACTAAATTACAAACTTTTATTGTTTAAGAAAAATCGTAAATGAATCGAACGTTTTAAAATATCTTATAAATATATTGGAAAAACATAGTTTCAAATAATCGTTGTAAAACTAATATATGTTTTCGAAACTACACTTGGACGTTATTTAATAAAAGTATATATATTTATTTTAAAATATAATATTCTTTTATTAATAGACGCGTGTTTGAATTCTGACAAATATATTATATACCACTTTCTTAACAAAACATAATATAATCGTTATTATTATTTATACCAAAACGTGTTATATTAATATTCTTAACATAAAAACTATGTTTTCATATTTTATATAAAAGTTTACATTTTCTAAAAGTATATATTTACTTTTAATATTAATTGTGGTCACTCTCCGGATAAACTATTTCAGTCCAAATATCGTGTGTATAAATATATACAAACGCACAAAATCGTCCAAGTCTCAATTGTACCATTTTTATCACTTGATAGTATCTAGCAGTTTTCTAATAATTATTAATAACATTTTATCCAAGTTACTTCCTATAACAATATTTATACTAATCTCTCATTATCTATCTTTTTCAACACTTGCAAATATAAAAGATATACCTCCTCGCGTACGGTTCGAGCCTATAAATCTGCTCAAATCCCGCATGCAATGCGATCCGGATATACCAACGCGTTCGTTTTTGCGGCACGAACGTTTCTCTGGTCTCCGATCATCCGTACGACACCTCAAAACCTACATGCAACTCGTTTTAAGAAACTGTTTTCGTTCTAAAATCTGACCAGTAATTTACGAAGCTTTTAACTCACCTTCCAGACTTCTGATCAACTATTCCTTCAGTGGAATTAAAGATATATATGTTAGGAAGGTTCTCCAAAAATTTCAGCTCGATCCGATGGTCAGATCTCCAGAAATCTGCATTTCATTATGGCTGTGTTTTCAAAATTCGCCCAGCGAACCGAACACGAAAATGGGTTGAGAAACCCAACTTAGGCAACTCCAATACGCATCTCCATCGTTGAAAATGATTATATAGGTTATGAACCCTTTGTATAAAAATCAGTATGATCGGATCGTTAGATCTTTAGTTACGGAACGATCTTTACAGACATGCATAACTAATACAATCTGTCCAGACTTTAAAACTTGTTTTTAACAAACTTAAGCTTAAAATTAGAGCAATCGGAGCTTACCATTCCGTTCGGGAGGTCAAAAAATGGTTCCGCGTAAAAGACGGGCTTCGGCCGCCACCGGACCACCGCGCCGGACCACCACCAGCCACCGTCGGCCGCCGCCGGATCGCCAAGGCCACCACCGGAATTCTCTACCTTCTCTCTACTCTCTCTCTCTCTCTCTCTCTCTCTAGATTTCAGCTGTGAGAATATTATGAGAGAAAGTGGGGGTGGTTGGCCTTTTATATATACGGTTTTAACGCATTTTACGATCGCGTTTCGGTCTATCGCTTCAACGATCCCGCTACTTCCAGATATATATTTTGTCAAAGTATTTATTCCATCTCGACTTAAAATTGTCTCGCTAACTTATGATTTCCGCTAATAAATTATTGATGATCGTTACCTGGTGTCGGTTTCGTGTTACTCTATACTTTATAAAACTAGTGTAGTTGTTTTTTTTTCTCCAAAAACAATTCATCCAAACTTATGGTGTGTATTTGATTTATCTTATTTAAATTACAAACTTCAAATACGGCGCTAGTATTAACTTTTATAAGCTCATCGGTACATGTGCTTTAACGAACGTGTTCGAAAATACTAATTTGCATTTTCCCGCTTCGTTATAACTCAGAATTGAGCCACGTTTTTGCTTGCGTTCTCGAATTTCGATCCTCTAAAATATTCAAATGGATTCACCCCTTGACACTTTCTCAAATATCGGGTTGAGTATTCACACGTATAACCAAATACTTTCGTTTCTCCATTATTTATAACCGAAATTTCTTTATCCCGTCTCACTTCTCATGTGCTTTACAATGTATATATTCCCTTCATTCTTAGCTTAAAATACTATATTTAAGTTATGGGTCTTAATCCAGCCTAAACATGTCTTAATCTTGTTTATGGAATATACTTTTTAGTTTACCGGGTATCACATTCTCCCCACCTTATTTGAATCTCGTCATCGAGATTCGACTTAGCATAGAGGATATAACATTCTAATGCCTTGCTTTAACTTGCTAGCTTGTAAGTAACTTACCGTTATATAAACTTTTAGATTCTTTATCGTCACTAGGTGCACATTTCTGATTTGAATAAAATCTTTAGTCGTTATTAATGACAATATCTCTGCTTGATGGTACGGTTATCTTCCCTGAGACGACATCATTAGCAACTGATCATGGTATGGGTTTTTTATCAAGATCCTTAATTAACTCCAGATCATAAGTAAAGTAGTTATCTTTATGAGTGCAAGTGTGCGGTGCATAAGCACATACTCTATTTCATTATGTAAGCACACACCCAAACTTTGATAAGCCTGTCAAAGTAAACTACCGGATCTTGTCTTTAGCTAAGCACTGGTTCTTTGAGTTTAATCTTTTCTCTACCATGAGGAGGAAATTATCTTGTCGATATCCGCATCCATATTTACCATCCTTCTAAGTTAGTCTTTTCCGAAACGATATTAGCTGGTCTTTAGATATTTATGCCAACACCTTTTCTTTATATTGTTTCTCTATATGATGAGTCATATAGAGAATTTTGTTTCTCTATATGAATTTTGTTCTAAGATTATCTCTTAGAGTCTAAGGGATCCATTATACTTTAAGCACAAACATTCATTCAGTATAACATAAATGCTAAATTTCATTATATAGAATAACATAAACGTTTAATATTTCTTTACCATGAAAGGTTGGTAAATATTGTACGCTGTATTCAAATAGATTATGAAAACACTGATGTCACAATAGGGTCAAAGAATTGATAGACGTAGCTACAGTGATACTTAAAGATCCTATAATATTCCGGTTGCAAGCGCTGCACTGTATTAAAAAAATATGAAGTTGATGAATATACGAAGGACAACACCTTAACACTATCTTTAATTGACAAGGAGTTGTTACTTATTAACGTTATTCAAGAATGCAATCGAAAACGATTAGGTTGGCACGTAAGTATTACACACAATTCGACATCGCTATATATACAGTTTGCCGTGACTATATATAATTTGGCGTAGCTGTGTTCAATAAGACGGATCGTATATATAGATATACGTGATATTCGAATTTCATGGACTTGTGTGTGATGTATTATCACACTTTTCTATAAAGAAAGTACTTGGTATAACATAATATGACTTCATAGTATAATCATCCAACAAAGGTTTAATTTCTAGTGCCAAAAGTATTATATAATACTCTATAACATATGATTGGATGTGCTTTAAATAACTTTCATTAATTATACGCTTTATAACAAAACTCACTAGTTTATATAAGCTAGTGCCCGAAAAACTCAAAATACGATAACATGACAATTCATGTGTATAACACACAATTTTGATGAAATCTTTATAATCATTTAATAATTTATATCTAAGCATTACCACACGCATTTCCATTAAAATGCTTAAATTTTCACAGTTACGATCTATTAATACAAAATAATTCGATGTTTGATTCTTCGATCACATAACGTCCTAAGAAGTAGAAGTCACAATATAACTATGAACATTGTACCGATAACACACTCGTTCTAGATTACTTAACGTTTATCTAGTCAAGGAATAGATCGGCATAGCATAGAACATTAGTAAATTACACTTATTTTTGTGTTCAAGTCTAAGTCTTACAAGACTATACTCATCTTTAATTGAAAGTAAGCGTAGACAAATTAAGACGTTGATCCGCTATTGTCAACAACAACCATCATTATTTGTTTAAGTGACCACAATATGATGTAATGAGGGAATGACAAAATTTGTGTATATACGCAATACAACTGAAAAAGTAGATTCAACGGGGTCAAATAGTAACAAGGATGGGTCCCTTTACATTAGACCAACTTATTCATTGAATGATATAGAATTAACGAGTGTTTTATTCTTTAAATAACGCAAAACTAGTGTATCATACGAATAAGACCAAGCACTAGTATGGCTATGCATGGCGTGTGTCATGTAACTAATGATGGAAATTTAGGTTGGAATGTAATCGAGTTAATATGTTTAAGGTCAAACTATTCAATCCTATTTAGGAACTTGAGTGTTGCGAGCACCAAGGAGGTTCAGTACAATTTAACGAAAGGAAGTGTTAATTATAATCCTATGTTGTGGAATTTTGCTACCAAGTAACGATATTTGTACCAACTGCATGTTAGTTATCATTACTAAAGGAGGAAAATAATGAAATCATAGGTGATTAATTCCAGAAGAAAAAAAATCATATATTTATTGTTGGGGCAATTAATAAATCGACTGAAATTTCGGGTTGCGGGTAAGGTCTAAAAGTACAGGGTGAACAACAATAAAACTTAAAATGTATTACTACCAAGGATTAGTAAAATGACCATGTGTCATTTCAAATCCAGTAGTATGCAACACAATACGGTAATGATCCTACAAGATTGTTATCGTATGCATTTAGAATAAACATTATTTCGATAACTAGGTTTTCTAGTCCCAACAATTTTTATTTGATATTAAAGATGTCAAGGGTATCGAAATACCTTTTAAAGAAAATTAAGGATGGATACATTTTTCCTGAAGACTTAGACTCACAAAATCTTTATTTTACGTCGAATTAGGGTCGATATTTTCATTATGAGAACTGGGTTGTAAAGTTTTTTTTTTATAGATGATGATCCTAAGTTTTTATGTCATAGGTTCGAAAGTTTGGAGTTTTAAGGTTGTGATTATATTCTTCATCATTAGCAGTAGTGAGGGGCCGACCGATATGAGAAAATCACAATTCTCTTAATTTGGCAAATAACATTTTTAGGCCGATAATATATTTTATTTGGTGAAAATAACATTATCGTCATATAATCTTTATGGGCGATTGATTAATTGAAGATAACTTATCTTTTTTCCGTTAGATGAGAATTTGAAACATCGGGTCAACAAAATTTTTATGTATACGTGTAACATTAGAGCGTAGTAGACAACTATGAATATGCAAAGTACCCCCAATCATAAAGCTGGTTTAGTGATTGCGGAAGTAGTTGCACAGTTAGTTCTTCATCTATAGATTTGAGATTTAAGGTCGTGTGTTTATAATGAGTGTATTAGAATTTTGACAAGAGCTACGATGCCTACTTGTCTTTGTTTTAGTCTTTACACCACATTTAGGTGTTACACGCATATAAAGATAAAATTTCTTATTATACAAGAGACGCATAAATGAAGTGTCAAATTGGAATAATAAGAGAAGAAGTCATTATGATTTCGCAAAGAACTTCTTAGTACACGGTTTTGCGTCTCGAGTCTTTGTAATTATCGTTTTGTATTTATCGTTTAATTTAATGTAAAAGATATTATTAATTAAGCTAGTTTGTTAGAGGAATAGTCTAGTTCGTTAAGGGTGTTTAACGAACTAGACCATAAGTCAAGTTATTTTCTGATTCATTAAGGATGTTTAACGAATCAGGGGGTGTTTTCGTTATGAAGTTTATTTGCTGTATTGTAACAAAGTGGGTGGCTAGTTCGGTACGGAATGTGTAACGAACTAGACCCATCTTCCTATTAATAGAGGATTCATCCTCTGTTTATTTAAGTTTTGAGTTAATATTATCGAATTGTTGTCCAAATATCCTCTCGATCAAAGCTTCAAACTAATTAAAGCATTAATAATATATTACATAGATACAACTAATATAAAATAATATACAACATAAATATAGAGTAATCATGAACTAGATCCTTCACGGTGTTAGATCTAATCGTTATTGGTTATAGATCTGAGTTGAGATCCGTGTTTCCACAAGTAGTATGAGAGCTTTCGGGGATTCGATTGCCCTTGATTGGTTATTAATTCGTTAATTAAGGACCAATTCGTCTCATTTTAGTATTATTTTGTGTTTTGCTTGATTTTGATAAGATTTAGTTTGAATTGATTGGATATGGATTGATTTGGATTGGATCTGTGATTGTTAAAGTATTTGGAAGGTATTGTGGTTTGGAATTGGAAATTGATTCGGATTTGAGTTAATTTGATTTGGATCTGGATTTTGGCCGAAACATGGTTTTGGTTTTGGTTGAATTGGTTATGAATTAAAAGTTAATTGGTTATGAGTTAAAAGTTAATTGGTTACGGGATGGATTGATTTGGTTTCGTGTTGAGATTCTGAGTGTTTTGATAGGTAATTTGGACGATTTGGTTTAGTATCGAGAAAGTATTACAGATTTGGATTCTTTGAGTGTGTTCTTCATTTTCCAGATTTCTGGAAAAGTGAGGATGAAGATTTGAAGATCTTCATCAAGTTGAAGATTCGTTATAGATTTGTTCAATTCGTTACCCATTTCGTTACCTATTCTCATTCGTGTCTTCCAATTCGTGAGACACGTCTCCACTTTGTTAACTTTAATTCTAACAACCTTTTGCCATGTGGCAATAGTTGTCAGAGTTTGTTATGACCATTTTAACAAACTACTTCGTTATAGTTGATTCTTTATCAACTGTACCTAATTCGTCATCCTGATTCGTCACCCTGATTCGTCACCTGATTCGTTAATCTTGCCTTAGTGATTCGTTAAGGAACTCAGCAATTCGTTACCTTAATTAGCTAAGCTTTCACTTGTTTGGTTCGTTACTTGATTCGTTAAGGGAACCACATGATTCGTTAACATATTTCGTCAATCTAATTCGTTACTTTGACTTAATTAGTTGACCAAGTTCGTTATAACCTATTTCGTGTGACACTGTTCCAGATTCGTTAAACTTCTAGATTTGTTAAAGCTATTCCTGATTCGTTACTGTTCACAATTCGTTAAAGTTACTGTTCACAGTTCGTTAAAATATTTTCAAATTTAACCCTTGAAATTTGATTGTCTTGTCATTTTTCAAAATGGCTGTTATGTACGCCTTAACTTTCCAAAATACATTAATGCAACAAATTTTGCAACTGGACACCGAGATCGGTTCACATTCAAAATGTTCACGTTTAATGAAATTTAGCGATTTTGTTAAGTGGGAACCCCGTTTTCGTGCTCATCTAGGGTCAGTTCACCCTGATTGTTCGTATTGCTTGGATGAGGTATATACCGTTCCAATGAATAGAGATGAGGCTATTGGATTTACACCCAAGGCCATCTCTCAATACTCTCAAGAAGAAAAGAAAGCGTTAGAGATTGAAACAAAAGCCTACTCTACTCTTACAATGGCTTTACCCGAAAACATCCTTCACCAACTTGGTAGCATAAATATTTGTGCTTTGTTATTCCAACACATTCGTATGAGGATTATGGGTAACACCGCTGATAGCAAGAAGGTAATGCTCAAGTTTCAATTTAGAAACTTTAACCTACTTAAGGGTGAGACTGTTGAGGAGATGACAACAAGATTTAATCATCTGATAGCCGAGATGGACAAGATGAAGTTGGAACCTACTGAGATTGATAAGATTGATACACTCAAGAGTGCATTACCGAGTTCTTATTCCACATTTTTAATGGTATTGAAAGAAAACAACTACTTCCGTAATGAAGATCTGACAGCAACTGAATTCATACAAAAGATCGAAGCTCGTGAGTATGATCTTAGATGTCAGAAGTCTTCTAAGTATAGTTAAGATCCGGTATTCTATGGTGGACGTATGCCTCTGAGTTCGACAATCTCTCAAATCACTGCATTTCTTACACAAAGTTCAAGTGAGAATGCGACAACTATCTATAGTGATCCAAGAGCATGTTTCTATTCTGCTGGAAGTTCTGGGCCACATGGTGCTTCTGGTTCATCTAGTGGATCTGGAAATTCATCCACTGCAACTTTGCTTTCTTGTCTGTCTTCATGACCTCATATGAGAATCTGGTTAGTAGTAAGATTGCTACTAGTGATTTGACTGATGAAGACTACGATCAAATTGATCCGGATGAGTTAGAACTTATGGATTTGAAATGTGTAACAACTCGGATTTTCCAGGTTATATTATCCGACCCGCTTTTATGTTCGGGTAATTTTAAATGATAAAATATCGTGTCTAACAAGTATTTAATATTTTATTAATATTAGTTTATTATTATGGATGAAATAACTTTGATGTATATTACCCTATATTATACTTTAACCTATTTTTGTATCTCTACCTAAACTATAAGGACCTATCAGCAATTTTGATAATTTATAACCCTTTAACCCATTTACCCAAGATCCGACTCGATAACGCATAACATGTACCCTGATCCAAACCTTAGCCGTAGACCCGACTTCAACAATTGATACTTGGACCTCAATTCTCGGAAACAATATGGAAATCAAAACATTTATATTGTTAATCTTCCTTTTTCGGCCTCACAAACGCGTTAATTATGTTAATTACATCAAACAGATTCATTTTTCTGGATAAAACTAGCCGACCCTAACCCTAGCTTAATATACATATCAAACAATGTTATAAAATCAATTACACACACAGTTCGCATCACCTATCCATCGAAATCAAAACCCCTCTAATTAATTGGATTCTCTTACGCGTTTGATTATCCGTTCATCGCAAATTTCGGCCAGCCCTGTTCGTGCTCAACACACCCTCAAATCATCATCGTTGTGGGTAATATTTACATTCTATGAATTCGTCTTTCTTACCTAATCATAAGCCCTAACAGTAATTACAACAAAATCAATCGGAGTTGTGCCTCGTTGATGTTGTTAGGGTTCAAAAGCAAACTGTTATTGTACATATTTCTGTCTCTAAATAACCGGAGTTGTGCTTCATTGCACATCGCTTGGTAGTCAGCTGGTTAAACACATGATTTGTGGGGGTGCAGGTCGCGGGTTCGACCCCCTGCCACCCCGATTTTTTATTTGATTTTCTAATATTATTTCATTTTAAATCATTTAATCTTTATATTAATAATAATAATAATTAATTTAATAAAAACCGCCTTTTTAATACCCTTTTAACTGTCGTTAACGTTTTCGTGTATATACATCTAAGCAAATATGTATATAATATAATATATAGATGTATATATAAGTATATAATAACTTAAAAACTAATATTTGTATAAATATAAAAATCAAGTAAACTATTGTAGGTTCCCAGCCGGATCTATACAGGAGTATCTTGTAACACGAGAGTGCGGAATCCCCACGTAATACGATACGAGCGTAAGATATAAGATACGTTGAACCGATAAGCAAACACACGTTACAATACTGATAAACACGTTTGTATTGCAACACTTCAACACGTGATATCAATGATCACTTACACGTTCTCGAAAAACTTAAACAAACAAAGCCGAAGTGAGGAATATATAAGCCTCGACAACTTCGCCTAACAGACTAGGCGAAGTTGTCATAACTTCGCTTGCCTACAAGTTCGCCTACAACCCAGGCGAACTTGTGTGACACAATATCCAAAACCAACACAAACAATCAAACACGATTACAGACACATACAAAACACTAGATACTGAACTACTGACATTATGCACCAACAGACTCCCCCTTGGCAGTAGCTTCATATCTCGATCTTCATTCTCGTGTCTAGTAATCCCAAAAATCTCGTGTCACCCGTCTTCAAGCATGAACGCCCTGTCTGACAAAAACTGAGACCACCCTCTGGTACTTCTTGGCTTCATCTTTCCATGCAGGAATATAGAATATCTTCTTATCGTTTAGCACCTGCAAGTCAGCTTGAGACAAATTTACCAAGTGCATGGGATCATACACTCTCAGAATTTCTTGTTCATCTTCATCTTCCATAACCGCTTCAGCTGTTTGGCTATCAACGTACCTCCACTTGAGATTCTTTAAGACATCCTTGGGCATTAACTTCATCGGCACATCTTTCAAACACTGAACCGGCTTATATTTCATCACCATCCAAGGTTTGCCATCAGCTCGCATTCCTCTGTCCTTATCTTCAACTAGCTTCCCTTTCTGAGGCTTTAACAACTCAAACTTCTTTTCTTTCACACTTTCTTTCCATAATCTTCCCAATTATTCTAACCATATTGTCATCACTCCTATTAATCAAACCCAATTTAGCCAATTCTTCACCTCACACTCAGGCAAGGTATTGAGAGATTTCAACATCCTCTTAAAATAATGAATCCCATCAAAGGGTTTAATCACAAATAACCTCAACCGCTCATCATACAGCCAGCAAATAATACCCTTCTTCGACTCAGCATACCCTTTGATATTGTAACTCTTTTTGAACATTTTTGGAACCGCTGGCTTCTTTGTCTTTACAAACCACTGAGCATAGCCTTCTTTCCATCTCGGCTGTTCTTCCCACTCAGACTCATCTGGCACATCCATATCTTGACTCACATTTACCTTATCAACGTCTGGAATATCATGTTCTACACTGTCATCCACAATCTCACCTTCCTCTATCTCACTATCAATCACAATTTGTTCTCCTATCTTTTCAATCTCCTCAACAGATAACACATCTTCATCACCCACGTCATCATCACCCAACATTTCCTCATCATCCACAACCACAACATCTTCACCACCTGATCCACCTGCCATACCAGTTGACTCCCCCTGAGATGTGGATGTCCCAAGAGTTTGTTCAGTTCTTGGCAACTCACCACCTGCACCTTCCGATGCATTGGGATCATCGTCTCTATCATGTCTCTTCTTTGTTCTCAACTCGTCGCCCTTGCAGCTCGTCTCCCCCTGAGATGCTAAGAACTGTTTTAGAGCATCAAAAAGTTTACCGTGCTCAACAAGGAGGGACGATTGGATCTGATTTTCTGCTACAAGGCGCTGGATAGCTTGAGTCTGGATCAGATTGATTCTTGACTGTTCAGCAACGACCCGTTCAAGAGCAGCTATCCTTTCAGAATCAGACAATGTAGCATCAAAATCAAAACGCATGTGAGAAACGTCTTGAGCATAAGGTGGAGGTATTCCCAGACTGGCTGGAGTATCAGAAGCAGGCTGAGTAGTAACCGCGGGTGGTATTGTGACAGATAACCCCGCAGTAGCAACCAGCGTTGACTCAACAAATCTTGCAACAACCTCCGATAGAGTAACAGTAGGAGGTGGCATGGAAACAATCTCCGGAGTAGAAAACTGAAACGTGGTTGGTGGAATACCAAATAATGATGACGTTGTCACAACGGGAACACTGGAGGTTATCGGTACTGTCACAGACACAGAAGCAGGAACCATAGTCATACTGGATAACGAGGGTGGAGAGAAACGAACCACCCGTGAGCTTTCACCAGCTCCCGAACCCTCACCAGTTCTGACCCTCTTCGATCGTCATATCAACTGGTCTAACTCATCCTCGAAGTTAGATTCACTGTCATCTGAGTCTTTCTTTCTCTTTCCATGTATTCTTTCTTGTCTGACCAGAATCTGTTGTGCTTCAGCAATATCATCAGCGGAGGAGTCAGAGTCGGTTCTCTCAGAATCTGCTACAGACGTAGCTACCATCGAAACATTCACACCAGAAGCCTCAGCTACTGGGGCTTGAACCTCAGCAGCTGGATTAATTTGTTCCATATCAAAGAACCCTTGGCCACCAAAAGCAGCTTCAAGATCTACCTTTTCCTCAGGAGCTGCAACAGGATCAGCAGGCAATGCTTGTTGTACCACAGGTGGTGGTTGAGGAACAAAAGCTTGTTGCGGTGCCAGGTCACGAAATTCATCTCCTTGAGGAGCAATATAAGCAGGGTTCACCAAATAACCAAACAGTGGAGTGTGTCGCGGACGAAGCTCTGGTTTGCTACGAGCGCTTGACGACCTACATTGCGCAAAGATCCTCTTACTTACACTCTCAACATAACGGATGGGACGTCGTTGAGGTAGCGTAGGTGCTACATGATTCAAAATCATCTGTAAAAATCTCGGGTACATTAAAAATCTTTCCCTGGCGATCGCACGTCTCTGACGATCAATTTCATAAAACACCATCTGACTAAAGCTGTTGGGCTTGTTGTAAGTCAGTGCTGTCATTGCAGATTGCATCGTTGCCCCCATACCGTCAGTACCAGCTTTACGAACCGACATGCACACGTGCATCAGAAAACGCCACTGATCCAGTAAGAATCCCTTTCTCCTTTGAGTGTCACCCAAAGGACCCGAATAGCCCATACGTAGAAATGCCCCATCTCTGAATGGAGCCGGAAAATCTGTTGAATCAGCCCCGAACTGCAAGGCAACTCTGATTTTATCTGCCGAGAACTGCACCACCTGATTGTTCACTGTAGCGCATAACAGGAGGATCAACTCTACAGTCATATTCTACCGTTCGCCAGAAATCTTCAATATTCGGTAGAGAAATGGGGAGAGTTGTAGTGATGGCGTGAAAAATACGTGAGCGAACGAGGAAGGAGATGATCTCGCGATAGTCTTCGACACCACTAGCATCCGGATCCAAAGTAATGTACATGTTGTGACCCGGAAAGAACTGTCGGTTGTTGTCACCACCTTCGTCACCACCAGCACCACCAGCTCCTGCTACAGCAGCCATATCTGCACAACAAACGGTCTAAGTTAGAACATCGACAAAGCAGATCATAACTTCGCCTATTACCATGAGCGAAGTTATGATAACTTCTAATGTGCAGGCGAAGTTAGACATATGGCGAAGTTGAGTACAACTTCGCCCAAAACATTAACTTCGCCTGAGAACAGCTAACCAGAAATTGTAAATAAAATTAGCTTGAGCAGGCGAAGTTAAACCTAAGGCGAAGTTGAGGATAACTTCGCCTAACTTATAACTTCGCCTAAGAACAAACTAGACTATTTAATTATTTACGAGAAACTAGAGCAGGCGAAGTACCTAGGGCGAAGTTGAGAACAACTTCGCCTAAAACCTAACTTCGCCTGAATCTGAAACGGCGAGCAACTGATATCCGATCATGATTTTGTTTCGTGTATTTGTGATTGAAAACATGAAAAGATGTTTCTATGGAGATCTAGACAATCAAATGAGTTACAAACATGGTAGAAACAGATTGTTTATCGGGTGTTTAAAGGGTTGCATGAACTAAGTCATGAATCAGACCAAAAAGACATCTGATTAACACAATTAACATCAATTACGGGTTAAACCGATCCTACACACCTTTATCTCGGACAAGAAACAGATAATAATGAGGTTCGATTCAATGTGTAAGTTCGTCGAGGGTTATGACTGTGGGTATAAGTTCGCCGAGTTTTTGAAAGTATGTAAAGAGTTTGACCATGTTGAACATTTATATAGGTTTGAAAAATACACAGGCGAAGTTAAGGTTAACTTCGCTTACCATTAACTTCGCCCCTGAACAACTTCGCCCTTTTACTTTACCAGTAACTTCGCCTATTTTATTTACAAAACATGCCCTTATAATTTGATCAAAATGCAACAATCTTTTAAAATTCTCCGATAAAGATTTAAACTTTACGATCAAAGAACCAAGTAACCAAGTTTTAAACCATAAAACAAGATATTCAATGAAAATGTTAGTAATTAAATAGCGGTATCAAATTTCAGTCAAGACGAGAACCTGCATGTTTTAGAAAAGATCCGAACAGGAATCATACTAATTAAGTGGTTGTCACATTGATCCATGTTCAGCGGCATTATGACATAAAGAAACAGGTTGTAAGCAGGTATAATACTTAGTATGGTTTTCATCGCTTCTGTGATACGGATTAGGTTCAATTAAGCTCAAAATTTAGATGGACATCACATGAGAGATTGTGATGCCTCCTATCTATTCTCAAAGCGTATTTGGCTTTCCCCAAGTCACCCCGAGTTGACCTCGACCCGTAGTGTCTGATTAAACAGTAAGTATAAATCGATCTTTAGAGTCTTCTTCCAGATCTCCTTCTTGCCTCATGATTGATATTTGTAACAACATAAATTTCAGAAGGCTTAACAACATTTTTTTTAATACTAAAGATATTAATACAGCTTCAAATAATAGACAACTGCAAGTCCCGAATCTGGATCACTGCAGGTACTTGACACACCATCTTCTCGGGAATCAGAACACTCACGGGCTCGTGTATGACTGGGTAATCACTTTTCTGCCTATCATTCGGAAAGATGTATATGGAGACATGCACAACTCAGAATGATTCTCCACATTAAATCGAGGAGATTTAGTTTGTATCACTTCTACTTTTACGCACCATATAAAGCTACCATAACTTACAATGGCTGTTCTAGAGTCTTTTAGGCCTAATAACTTCACCAGTTAGGCACACAGAATTAGTTTTTCTATCACTTTCCAAGGTTGGATCAATTTTCTTTTAAAAATAGTATTTACACTTCTTACGAAGTTATATACTTGAAAAATTATATCAACTCCCAAAATTTTTTTTTAATTCTATCGCCCCGATCAAGTCAAAGTCTTCAGGTAAACGGCTATCCTGAAGATCCAATGGATCAGCTGGACCGACCACATACAAGTATGTGTCCTTCTAACTAAGTATGACCGACTATTTTTCAGCGAAAGAATAAAAACCCCATCATAAACCCCCCCGGTCACTTTCAGTCAGCTGGTTAATGGCTATCCTCATAATCTACTAGTAGAAGTAAGGACCAAACATATCCGAAGATGTGTCCTTCAAACTGAAGTAACCGACATAATTCTAAGCGATAGTGATATTTTTTTTAAACAAAACGAAAAACAAGGTTACTAGGGATTGATCATCCCATTAAGTTCAACAAGGTTTTGAAAACGGGATCGGTCAAACGCTTTAGTAAAAAGATCGGCGATATTATCCAAAGAATCAACCTTTTCAAGCACAATTAATTTCTACTCAGCACAATCCCGTATAAAATGATGACGAATGTCAATATGTTTAGTTTTGCTGTGTTTGACGGGTTTGTTAGTTACTGAGATTGCAGCAGTGTTATCAATGTAAATAGGAGTTTGAGTGAAATTCAGACCGTAATCGTGCAATTGTTGTTGTATCCAAAGAACCTGGGAGCAGCAGTTCGATGCTGCCATGTACTCTGCTTCGCAGGTGGAAATGGCTACAGAGGTCTGCGTTTTGCACTGCCACGACACCAATCTTCCTCCCAGAAACTGACATCCACCGGTTGTTGACTTCCTGTTCTGATTGCAACCTCCATAGTCAGAATCTGTGAAAGCTACCAAATCCAGTTCTCCCCCTTTCGTGTACCACAATCCCAACTTAGGGTTGCCTTTGAGATACCGCAATGTTCTCTTTACTCCCTTCATGTGAGATTCCTTCGGGCTTGCCTGAAAACGAGCACAAAGACAAACTGCAAACATAATATCTGGTCTAGATGAAGTTAAATACATTAAAGAACCTATCATTGCTCGAAATTGGGTGGGATCAACGTCTTCATCACTGTCAGAATCAGCACCCAGTTTGTGATTGACGCAAACTGGAGTATCAAATGGAGTGCTATCGTCCATCTTGAAGCGTTTGAGCACATCCTGGACATATTTTGTTTGATGAATAAACATCCCATCTTTCTTCTGATCTACCTGCAATCCCAAAAAGAAAGTTAATTCGCCCATGGCTCTCATTTCAAACCTCTTTTTCATGACTGCTTCAAATTCCTGACACATGGTGACTTTTGATGCAGCAAAGATGATGTCATCCACATAGACTTGAACGAGTAGAAAATCTCCCCCTTTTCTCTTGACAAACAGCGTGCTATCGATCTTTCCTCTTTCGAACCCATTCTCAAGCAAGTAATCGGACAAGGTTGCGTACCAGGCACGAGGGGCCTGATGTAGCCCATATAGAGCTTTACTCAGTTTGTACATATGATCAGGAAAATCAGGGTCAGTAAATCCTGGAGGTTGTTCAACATACACCACCTCATCGAATTTACCATTAAGAAAGGCACTTTTCACATCTAACTGGAACACTTTCATCTCTTTGTGTGCAGCAAATGCCAAAAATAGTCGAATTGCCTCCAATCTTGCCACAGGAGCAAACACTTCGTTGTAGTCGATTCCTTCTTGCTGATTGAACCCTTTTACTACCAGCCTTTCCTTGTTTCGTATGATTATTTCTTTCTCATCTCTCTTACATTTAAAAACCCATTTTGTACCGATAGCAATTACATTCTGTGGTTTTTCAACTAATTTCCATACTTCCATCTTCTCAAACTGAGCTAATTCTTCTTGCATGGCTTCGACCCACGAGCTATCCTTTAGAGCCATTTGATAGTTCTTTGGTTCAATCTGGCTGATGAAGCAGGTGTACAAGAATTCATTTATGATACCCGTGTCTTTAATGCTTACGTAAACACATGTGTGTTCATCCAAACTTCTTCTTGTTTGAACACCATCAGACAGATTACCTATCACGTTCTCCAAAGGATGATTTTTGTGAATTCCAGTAGTCTGAACCGGACCGACTTCCAGATTGTTTTCTAAATTCGAAGAGAGTTCATCAATGGGTGATTGATGTTGAGAGTGAAATGGATTGTAGAATTCTTCTTCAGTAGAGGCAGCAGGAGTATCAACTGCACTTGACGAGGAAGGTTGACTTTCATCATATCGCGAACGTTGCACAATATTTTCCTCCTCGTCATACAGAATCTGTGAAACAATTTTCTCATCAACTTCTACAAAATCCAAGTAAGGCATATTAAAAGATTTGAACAGTTTATCATAGTCGAAAGCTTCAGAGGGTCCCATGCTAGGATTTGGTGATTTGTAACTCGTAATGTCAGTGTTCCATGCCACCTCAACCTTACTGTTCAATAAATTAAAGACTCTTGTGTTGGGTGTCCTAACAACATATCCGACTAAGATACCTTCGTCGGCTTTCTCACCAAATTTTGAGTTTGTCTTTAGTATCGAACATGGGGACCCGACAGGTTCGAGACCATTCAGTTTGGCTTTCTACCATGCAAAAGTTCATAACAGGTTTTATTTAATCTTTGAACAGTTAAAACACGATTAAGGATATAACAGGTTGTGGCAACAGCTTCAGCCCAGAACACCACGGGAAGTTTAGCATCTGCCAGCATGGTTCTAGCTCCTTCGATTAGCGTTCTATTCGTCCTCTCAGCTACCCCATTTTGTTGCGGAGTATACGGGGCGCTGTACTAATGTTCTATCCCTTTCTGTAAGCAGAACATCTCCATCTGGTAGTTTTTGAATTCTGTACCATTATCACTCCTGATGTACTTAACTTTTCCCCCAACGATATTTTCAACCTTGGTAATCAAGTTAATTACCAACTAAACTGTCTCATCTTTTGCCTTCAGAAAGTATACCCAAGAGTATCGAGAGTACTCATCGGTTACAACCAAGCAGTATGACGTTCCACCTAGACTCTTTACATTCACGGGACCAAAGAGATCCATGTGAAGTAGGTCTAGGGTACTGACAATTGAGTTAACCTTCTTCGAGTGATGAGGTTTTTTGTGTTGCTTTCCTTTCTTGCACGACAAGCATTGATCTTCAAAGTTAAAATTCTTCAAGGGAACTCCAAGCACCAGCCCATTCTTGACAATGTAATTCATTTTGCGAAGATGTATATGTCCCATTCTTAGATGCCATAACTCTGACTCCGACTCAGTTGCCTTTGAAAGAAGACATGACTCTTCTGTTGTCATCTCAGTTAACCTCATATCCATTACATACGTGTTCTTTTCTCTTGGAGCTTTCATCACCACCCAGGCCTATGGTATCTTGAAACCAGGATAAAGAACGATTGCCTCGTTTTTAGTGAAATACACCGTGTATTCTTTATCACAAATCTGAGACACACTCAGCAAGTTATGCTTCAACTCTTCCACAAAATTCACCTACTCTAACTCCATTCTTCCATTAGTCACACTTCCTATACCACTGATTCTACCTCCACTTTCCCCAGCGAAACTAACCCTTCCTCCTTGAACTGGTTTCCAGTCACGTAACAAATTCTTGTTACCAGTCATGTGCCGGGAACAGCCACTATCCACAACCCACAGATTGTTTACAGCCCTGTTCGACTGTTCCTGCACAATTAAAGAAAAAGATTAAAATCTGGGGACCCAAGACCTACTGGTCTTGGGTCGATTAAATCTGTTGACCGGCATCCAGTACTTTGGTTGCCCAAAGTCAGTTTGAGGATGATTTCTGTAAGTTCTGAAAGGAAACCTTCTCGAGGATTGACTATGAGGCCATCCAAACCTTAGTGAATTAACAGAATTATAATTTTTGGTTTGGTAGTTAACTGGGAAAAATTGAGACCGATTTCTTTGAAATCTTGAATTAGTCAAATGTCTGAAGTTTGGTGTGTTCGCATTCTTACCAGTATCATAATTAATATTCGTTTTATTCTCAGTTTTTGGAGGCCTCATACCTCTAAATTTTCTTTGGTTCAGAGGACAATCAGCAATAAGGTGTCCTACTTGATTGCATCTGAAGCAACTTCTGTTTTCAACTTTCGTCTCAACAGTTGTTGCAGATGTCGAGGTTGCATTACTACCCATTTGTCTAACATATGGTGGGACGAACGGGTTTAGGGAAGAATTCTTTTCCTTGGGCTTATATTCCTCCCCACGTTTTAGTAACACTACCTCTTTTTTTATCTCACCCGATTCGGATGACTTGTCCGAATTTGATGAGACAGAGCTAGGAACAGAAATCTCAATATTAGAAATTGGCTTACTCGTTTCGCTCTTACTAACTTCAGGTTCTTTAATCGAAATTTTGACTGGAACTGTCTGGCTAATCTCAACATCAGCAGATTTCTGATTACTAGGATTATAAGTGTAGTTATTGTTATACGGTGGTGGAACTTCAGAAAATCCAATTCCCCCTTTGTTAACTGGGGAACGTTGAACACTTATGATGTGATCAAGCATTGCTGAAGAATTTCTAAATTGTTCAATTTTTCTGTTTAGTTCCACCACTTTTACCTGGTAATCAGCTAACTGTTTATCTTTTTCAGCAATTAGTTTGGTTTTTTCTTCTAACACTTCATAACTAAGATCAATTACTTGTATTTTTTTAGCTAGACTTGCTTTAAGACTTCTGATATCCTTTTCAATAGCTTTTATTTTTACCGAGTAACTGTTTTCTCTAGTTTTAGTATAGTGATGATCCTTTTTTAACGTTTTAAATTGTGCGTCCAAACTAACAAACTGATCAGTTACTGTTTTCAATTGTTCAGACAGATTTTCACATTGTATACAATGAAGTTCAGAACTTACCTCATAGAGCTGATCGTTTACTTCTGCCATATATGCTTGATTTTCTCCCGTCTCCCTTTCACTTCCTCCAGTTTTGATGTTTACCAAATTAGCCTGTTCGAACACTTCCTCAACGTGTATATTCCAGTTGTATCCACCATTCTGTCTAGATACCATAGCCCTATCTTCACTACTACCCCCATTCTGTTGTGCAGGCCTGTTCTGACTTCGTTCGACTCTCTTATTTATGCATTCCTTAGCAAAGTGACCATTTTGTTGACAATTGTAACATCGAACCTTTGATTTATCAAACCCTGGTCTTTCTCCAATGAACTTTCTACCTGTTTTCTTCATGAATCTCTTTACCCTTCTTACTATCATAGCCATCTGCCACTGTAGGTCCATCTCTTCCAAAACATCAGCATCAATCTGATCATAGTCTTCATCCAATGTTGCAGGGTCGACTATTTTACCTTTGATGTAGTTCTCATAAGATGCAATGAAGGATGCATAGAGAGCAAACTGTTGTTCAGCTGATTTAACACTCATGGGCATCTGTGAGTAGTTGTAGCTCGGAACATTTGACGAGAAATTTCCAGTTGTGGCTTGAGGTTTTGAAGGATTACTACCTCCAGCTACGAAACATACGTCGCCATCCATATTGAGAATCACATGACCATCCCGGGTTGAGTTTGAGTTTGATTCTCCCTTTGAGTAGTAGGCAGAGGATTCTGATTTTGAACTTGAACTTGGAGTGACTTTCGCACCATACATTCCCGGATCCTGAACCTGATCAGTTGGTGTCTCCTTCCGAACCATGTTAAGTTCAAAATTTCGTAACTTATTGATTGTTGTTTCCAAATCAATATTGGCAAAATCTTTATCCTCTCTCATCAAAACCGTGTACATTTCCCATTTCGGTGGAAGAGCATCAAGAAGTTTTTCTACTATCTCTTCTTCCTTGTATTCAATGGAGTATTACTGAGTTCGGTCATCAACTGATAATATCTTGTTATGATATCGTCAAGTGATTCATTTTTCAAATACTTGAATACAGAGAATTGGGTTTTTAGTAGCTTTGTCTTGGAAGCACGTATCCCCACATTACCTTCATATCTATTTTCTAGGGCTTCCCATAGCTCTCTAGCAGTTTTGTACTTCTTGAAGGTATGAAGAATCTCTTGTAGAAGAGCCATTGTTATTGCAGCATGAGCTTTACTCTCTGCCTCATACATGTTCTTTTCCTCCTCTTCTATCTTACTGTACTTCTTAATTTGGTCGCGACCTTCAAACAAGGATGTTGGTGGAATGTATCCGTCTTGAATGCAAACCCACATCTTAGCATCTTGATATTTCACATACTGTTCAAACCGATCTTTCCATGCAATGAAATCGGTACCCTTAAGCATTTTTGGAGCTTTAGTTGCTGAACCGGCTTCAACCTCCATTTTTACCAGTTCTGTAATGTTTAATGAAGTCATAGTTGAGAGAAACACGACTCGAAAAACAAAGAAAGTATTTAATTTTTTTAATTTTTGTAAACAGTTCTCAGGTAGCAAAGTTATTATAACATCGCTTGAGGCTAAGTTCGCTTGAACTCAACTTCGCTTATACTCAACTTCGCTTGACAACTTAACTTCACTTAAACCTAACTTCGCTTACTCCTAACTTCGCTTCTAACTCAACTTCGCTTAAACCTTATAAGTTCGCTTAAACCCTACGAACGATGATGGAAACTTCGCCTGATGAACACAAGTTTTTGCAGGTTTTAATTGGACGTATTGCGAGGTATGCGAAGGTGTATTGGGTTATATTTGATGGTGGGAGATGGGCAAGAAACAAAAACTAGGTATTTCAACGCAAACTCGTTCCGCGAATAGTCAAACGGAACGATCTTAAAACCCGTGTGATAATCCCGAACCACACAATCACGAGCAAAAGCTCTGATACCAATTGTAGGTTCCCAGCCGGATCTATACAGGAGTATCTCGTAACATGAGGGTGCGGAATCCCCACGTAATACGATACGAGCGTAAGATATAAGATACGTTGAACCGATAAGCAAACACACGTTACAATACTGATAAACACGTTTGTATTGCAACACTTCAACACGTGATATCAATGATCACTTACACGTTCTCGAAAAACTTAAACAAACAAAGCCGAAGTGAGGAATATATAAGCCTCGACAACTTCGCCTAACAGACTAGGCGAAGTTGTCATAACTTCGCTTGCCTACAAGTTCGCCTACATCCCAGGCGAACTTGTGTGACACAATATCCAAAACCAACACAAACAATCTAACACGATTACAGACACATACAAAACACTAGATACTGAACTACTGACATTATGCACCAACAACTATATATATATATATATACTTATATTTATAAAAATTAAAGTAATATTTTCCAAGATATATATTTTATTAAACAAACTAATTATTTTATATATGATATGATACTATTATAATATTTACTTAATATGTTTATCTAATCGTCGTAGTAAATCTTGTACTTTACTTAAGCATATCTGTTACTCTCGTTTCTTTTAGGCTTTAACGTTCGCGTGTGAGTTTCCTCGTCTTGTCATTATCGTAATCGTCTTTTGTTCGTCTCTAAGGTGAGTACCACAATCCCCTATTTTACTTGTTTTCCACGTTTTGGGGACATATGCGGAAATATATTTCCCATATAATACTTATACACAAAACAACAACTTTGTCTTATGTGTTAACAACTTATACCTTACTTGTTTATGTGCTTATTTGCTTTGTATGCTTCCGCATTCGGGGAGGTCCAACATAATCTTAGTCTAGTATGATCATACGCCAGTCGGTAGCCTTTGTGCTTCTCGACATCTCAGTTATACTTGCTCATTTGGTTATTTTGTTATTCTCATATGACTTGTTGAAGCTACGTATTTTGTTATGCATACTATATGTAAAACTAAACTGGTGTGTTGCACATTCAACATGTGTTGTTGACAAAATTTTATTTTATACGCATATGAAGGCTATCATAGAAAATTAATGCAGGTTGGTGAAGACTTAGTGAAGAATTTAAGTTAGGATTGATACAATCAAGAATTTAATTTGTAATTGTTGTTTGTTTAATAAGTTGTATTTTGTACTTGAATTATTTGAATTATTAAATCGAATTAAATAGATATTTTCATTTAAATAATATTTCATGATAGTAACCTATGAAAAGCTGTGAGTAATCAGTTCGCCCCAGCGTTTCCGCCATAGGTTGCGGTGTGACAGATTGGTATCAGAGCTACTCTTGTGTCATTCGGGTGATGGGACACGCCTCATCGAGGACAATGAGTCCAAAGGGGGGTTTTTTGTAACACCCTTGGCAAACACAATATCGTCCCACTCTTAGACAAATCCCACATCGGCCATGGACAACAGAGAACCTTGGTTCATAGTTAAACATTTCACTATTCTTATGATTTCCGTAATTTATCCTTCATCTTATAAATCCTCATTTTTGGTCCATATAGAATGTCTCATTCAAGATATCAACGTTATCCTCGACATAAATCGTTTGATTCTCATGACCACTGTATGGCCGCCTGCATCACCAAAGAGTTAACTGCTGCGATCCCAGAATAGTAACTCAAATTCGGAACCTCCATGCAACCGATCCAACTTTTCCCACTAATTCCTCTGCTGGTGACTACGAACCATCTACCCCCACTTATCCACACAACAAGAAACGTAAGAACCGTGCTGCAACAAAATCTACCCACCCGCAAGTCTCCTTAAACAAGAAACCTTACCTCGGTCCTTTTCCGTCATGCTCCATTTGTAACTATCATCACTCGATTTAATCCCTCTGCTGTCGATGCACCCAATGCAACCGTTATGGCCACCATGCTAACACCTTTCGTGTCCCGCCTAATACACGAGCCATCCCGCAAAAACCTACCTCTCATGCTCAACCTGAGGTTCCTAATAGACGTGCTTGCTACCATTGTAAGGACCCAAGTCATCTCTGTAATATGTGTCCTCTACTTACCCAAGCCCATCAAGCCCAAGCTATGACTACACCATACTACTTGACCTATTCTTACCAGGCTCAAACCCATCAACCTCATGTCCCTCAAGCTCTTCCCATCAATCAAGGTCAACCATACTTAACCCAACACTACCAAACCCCGCAACCGCAAGCTTAAGTTTACCAGACATATTTTCACCAAACAGCTCTCTTGCAAACCGTTTAATCTCCAGCTGTCCAAGCAATGCCAAATCAATCTACTTCAACTACTCTTACTCCTGCAACTCCTCATGATGCTTCAAGTCACGTCAATTGAGCTACTCAAGGACCCCGAAGACTTCTGCTGATTTCCTTAACTTATCTTACCATATTTTGTCTTTCTCTTAATTATGTATTGTAACGCCTCTTTACGGCCTTATTTCCGTATTTGGACTATCTACCTTTTAATTTCTTTTGATTAAATGGATTTTTTTTATTAAAGCCTACCTTTATACTTATTTTCTTACCTTTACTCATCATAGCCCATTTTATATACCTCAACTACTAATAAGAAGCATTTTTTTTCAAATTTAAATACTTATACCTTCACGTTTAAGTGATGTCTTAGAAAATTTTTGTCTTATTAAAATCCATTGTGTCAGGTCCCAAATTGTGATGAATGGTCGATTAGGATCGGATCTTCAATCAATCATGTCATAACTCACACAAAATTAATCGTGTTGACAAGCTAGTTAATGACGGGTTACAATGTTTAGAAAGATGACCGTTTGTAAAAGGCGGAATCAATAACAAACGTATGGTTGCAATGAATATTCAATGATGGAAGACACACACCAGATTCACTCAAAAGATTTCCATTTATATAATGTTAAATCATACAAAAGGATAATCGATTAGGGTTTAGAAGGAATCCTAGGACAGCCGTCACACACAAAATATTCTCTCAATTAATGTGTCGGTCTTATCCGTATTGTGTCCTCTCTCCTCCTTTCCGTCCCTTGGCGGCGTGCCCTAATTATTCTATTTATAGGCTTGCCAACCTTAGACAGCTGTCATTCCTTCTAGAAACCCTATCCGATAGTACATATTCAATTTACATATTCAAAAATATACTAAGTGTAAAACAAGTCTTCCGGGTAGGCTTTTCATTAAACTTCAGTCTCCGAGTACGCAGTGTACTCGGCCTTCCTTCAGACTTGGTAAACATAGAAGTGTACTCGGAATCAGTTTCCGGGTAGACTTTACTAAAAGAATATTTTACCAAGTAAAATATTCACCGAGTAGACTCCAATCTTCTTGGACTTACGAGCAACCCTGTTCTTCTATGGTCCTGTTCGGCTCATTGTCAGTTGAACAACTTATTGATAAGGCGTACTCGGGAGTACATACCTTACTTGAGCAGAACCTTACTCGAAATAACTTAGAGATATTCTATTAACTCATCAAGTATACTCGGACCATAATTATTAAAGAATACCTTGCCCGGTCTTCCAATTACTTGGCTTCCTGGACTTGGTTGACCATACCTTACTCGGAAGAGTAAAATACTTGGTCTTGAAGAACAACCCTACTTGACAAAGTGAACCTTACTCGGATATGCCAAATCAATGAACCTTACTCGGAAATCACTAAAAAGCATACCTTGCTCGGATATCCACTTAAGAAGACTATTTGAAGTAAACCTTGCTCGGGAGGCAAAATCTCGTACTCGGCTAAGTAAAAGCTTACTCGAAGGTCCAAGGTGTGCTCCGATTCAATACTTAGCAGTTTATGAGGAGGTTGAGAAGATTCCAATCTTCCAAATTCTTCGTTTAGGTCAAATCTCCTCATTTGGGTCAAATTCTTGACCCAACAATCTCCCCCTAGATTGGAACACCTCAGCTGACCCAAAACACTCTGTGGTTACTTACACTTAGCAAAATACACACCAAATTTCATAATCAAATTACATAAACAAAATTACATAATCAAAAGTTTGTCCGAAGACATTACAAAGCAAAGCCTATTCTATCTATTTTGTCTTTTCCTTTCATTGTAGGCTGCTTGTCTTCTCAGCTGGATTACAGATGCCGCTCTTTCTCTGAAGATATTGTGCACTTGGTAGTGAGTGTGTCCTTCGGGTATCACCAAGTCTCTAATATCAGCTAGATCTTCATTGTGCAAGCAAGCAAGATCTGCATCTCTCTTTATCACAGCCAGCACCTTTCCATCAGAATTCATCAATGCATATTCTCCATTTTCCTTGTATTCAACTTGAGCAATGATGCCATTCTTCTGTACAGTGTAGTTTGGCCTTTTCATTCTTCTTCTCAAACTTATACACTTACTCATGTTGGACAGTGGGTCTTCATCTCTGACATACATCTTAAAGTCTCTTTCAGCAATATCCATCTTCTTTACCTTTGCAGATCTTCTTGCTTTGTTCATTGAAGCTACACCTCTGCTTATGTTGTCTTTTAAGAATCTGAACCCATTTCCAGCTTGCTCATACAGGTATTTAGATAAGTCATTCATTTGTCTCCCTGCAGATTTGCTTCTGTCACTGAAATCATAAAGATGTAGTGACTCCATTCTGCTCAGTTGTTCTTCATTGTATTCTCTGAAGTCACTTCTCACAATAATTTCCCTTAACTGCCTGCTTTCCATGATCACCTTCAAAGTATCAGTTACTGAATCATAGTAGAGCTCTCTTGGTAGATCCACACCAGATTGTGGTTTGTTCTTTGTTGTACTGAGCTGCTAAATTCTCCTCTTCCTCCTTGGCCTCTTCCTCTTGGGAATCTTTGATGGAGTGGAGGTCTGAGTGGAATTGATTTCTTGGGCTTTTGAGGTCCCAAGTTAAATGTCTTCACATAAATAGCTTCCACCATCTCAGTAGGAAGGTTGGCTATCTCCACCATGTCATGTCCTGTAGCCTCCAGTTCAATTAACATTTTTATCATTCCTGGAGTTCTTGCCAGTCCAGCAGGTACAAATCTGCCATCAGCATAATATCTGGGATTTTCTCCTTCCCTCAATGCCTTTTCCCACTCATCTTTTTGCAGATAGAAAAGAGTCTTCAAATCCTCTTTCTCCAAAACATTAAAGTCTGCTTCAGTCATCCCTCTCTTGTTTATCATTATGTTACTTAGGATGCTAATCATTTCCTCATTCTCCCAAGGCATAAATGGTTCATCATCAGGTTTAACTTCAGGCTGTTCTGGCTGAGGGATCAGAGGTTGATCAGTTGTCTTTTCTTGTTCCATCCCCTTTTCCTTCACAGTCCTGAGTCTTCTTGTTCTTTTGGCAAGTGGCTCATCAGGTGTTTCTTTTAAGATTGAGCTCTCAGTATAGACCCTTTTTAATTCTTTCTCTTTCTTCTTGGAATACTGGTCAAATACTGCCTCTCTACTCAGATTTCTTACAACCTCAGGCTTCATGCCTTTCTCAATCAGGTATCCACACATACCATCATATTTCTTCTTTAACTCTTCCAACTCAATCTTATCATCCTGTTTTACAAATTTTTCTGATACTATCTCTTTCTCACTGTTGTAAAGATCTTGAATATGGTCAACAGTGTATTTTTCTAAGGCAGCTTCAGGATAGCCTCTAACTTTCAAATAAGTTTTATAATGCTCAGTATTTTTCTTTCTCTTCTCAATCTTCTTTAAGACTTCCTCTGCATTGATTTCAATGTTGCCTCTTTGAATATAAGTCTTTTCAGCTTGAGGGGTCTCAGCAGTGGAGCTTGTACCATCTTTCTCACCTCCTTGATCAGGGTTGTCATCACCCTCTTCATCAGACTCCTCAGAGTCATTCTCCTCATCATCTGATAGATCAATCATGGCATCTATTTTGGGTTCATCAGAGGCAGGATGCTCTGGTTCAGAAATATTAACATCAGGGACCCCTGGTAATTTTTCTCCTGGTTTCAGTGTTTGTAAGGGGATTGCCCTGATTGGTTCATCATCTTCTGGGGTCTCCACATAACATTTATTCTTTTCATCCCATATACCCCTCCTATCAGCTCTTTCAGCTTCAGCCTGCTCAGCAGATCTCTTCCTTCTTTGATAAGTCTTTTCAAAACTTCTTTCTGGCCAGTTACCAGTAGGGTTCTTTCTCAAATCCTCTATTACTTGTTCAACCCATTTCTTGGCAGCCATAGTTACAATTGACTCGCCAATCTCTTCAGGTATAATCATGTCATTGGTTGATGGTTCAGCAGTCTCAGATTGTTGCTCCTGAAACTTGCTGACCACCCTTCCCAAAGAGTCATCAAACTCTTGATTCTTGTTCAGATTTACCAAAATTTCAATCACCTCTTGATCTACCACATCTTGAAATATCTCTTTTGCTTCATTGGCTTCTTTGATCAATAGGTCCTGCTGTGCTAACTCTTCTTCTGTCAAGGAATGGGCAATTGCTTCCCTTTCCATTGATTCTTTAATAAGTCTTTCTTTCTCAGCAAGAGCAGCAGCAGCAGCAGTATCTACAAAGGATACATTCTTCTCAACATATACAATAGGTTCCTCTTCAGTAGCTAAACCTTTTCCTTTTTCTTTCCTTTTCATCACCTGTTCTTCATCCTCTTGCTCATCATTTCCAAACTCATCAATCTCTCTCAATAAGTTTTCCAATTCAGAATCATGCTCTACCCTCTTGGAACTAGCTTCTTGATCATCATTTGGCTCAGTGTGTTCTAGTTCCTCAGTATCAGCATTCTCATCCACATTCTCTATAGTCATCTCCTCATCCACAATCTCAGTCAATTCTTCTGTTAGCACATTCTCATCATCATCATTGATTACTTCCTCTCTCACTTCCATTACAGATTCATCACTAACATCATAATCATTCATAATCATTTTCAAACCATCAATATTTTCAACACTTTCAGCATCAGTCATAACCACGTCATTGTCATCTATATTCTCCCCCTGTTTTGGGGCATCTGAGGTCTTCTCAACCTCCTGCACCAGGGTTTGAATCATCACTTCAGCATCAGCTAACTTTTTCAATAACAGTTCATTTTCACTTGTTAGCTTTTCATTCTTTCTTCTCAAATCATCATTCTCATCCCTAACCTCCTCAACTTGTCTTTTCAATTCATCATTTTCAAACATCAACTCAGCATTTCTTTGTAACATATCATCATGTGGACTTGTAGGGTTTGATGTAATAAATGGTTCAAAATCAGGTTGGTTGGTGGTAGGGGTTTGTGGTGTTGGTGATTGATGTGAGTATTGTTGTGTGGATGTTTCTGGTTTGAATAGGGTAAGGGTTTGAGGTGGTGATAAATGTGGTGAGGTTGGTGGTGGTGAGTGTGGTAGTGTAGGGATAGGTTGTTCAAGTTCTTCTCTGTGCTCCCCCTGTTCAGGTGCCATAATCTCCATCTCCATACTATCTCCACCTTCATTTCCATCAACATCATCATCAGAATCTCCTTCATCACTGTCATCATCACCCCCTTCTTCCTCCTCTGAGCTCAGCTCAGGCACAGGCATTACAGCCAGATCATGGTTTAACAACCAAGGTAAAATTTCAAATGGAACACTTGCATCAAAGTTATTAGAGACACCTGGATTTTTTATTCTCTTGTACGCATCAGGATCTTGCTGTTTATGTGTGTCTCCAATTGTTGGTAAATCTTGTAATACACTATTAAATATGATCTGCGGGAATCTTGGGTACTGTAAAAATCTTTTTCTTTCTGGTTTCTTCTGATTCCCCACTAACCCATCAAAAATCATCTTGGAAAAGTTAAATGGCAGATCAAATATTGTTCCAACAGTGGCATTTGCTAGATCAAGACTCATCAGAGTCCATGATCCCTTTCTCGGAGCAAATCCATGAATGATATGATGAATCAGAAATCTGTATAGCATCGGAAACAGACCCTTCTGAAACTGTCCCTCATGGACATTTACTTGATATCCCATCGTTTCTTTAAAAATCTTCAATAAGTGCTTTGTATTGAAGTTGATGTGATTGTGATCATCGTCATTTAGTCTCAAACATCTTCTGATCAACCTTTCAGTGATCTGTATCTCCTATCTGGCCACAGTTGCTTCTATTCGTTTTCCATTTACATCTTCAACTAGCTCTGTTGATCTCCAGAAATCCAAGGAGTGATTTCTGTAAATAGTTGGGCTTTCAGTGAGAGCGAAGCTGATATTTGACCGTGCCATCCATAATATCATCCGAGCCATCGGTTCATTCTCTGGTGTAACTTGTAGTAACGCGCACATGTTGTGCTTTGGCTCAAAAACATACTTTGGCTCTTTATCTGCCATATCTGCAATACATAAACAAACATATTCAAAGTGAAATGAGACATAAAGTTCAGTACTTTAGACAATTTCACTGTATAAAAAAATGAAGAAGATAGGGAGAAATCTTCAAGAACCTGCTCTTCGACAAATTTATAACCTAAACACATAAACAGAGTGTTAGTACTCGAATACATAATCAAGTCACATTACAATCTAATCGTGATCGGAAAACATAATATTTAATGCATACCGAGTCGGAATTAGAAGGCTGACAAAAATTAGGGTTTGGATTAATGTTGAAATCGATAAGTCGGTTATGTTTCTTAGTGAGGAAGGATTTACAGTGGAAGGAGAGAGAGATAGGGAAATAATGTTGAAAAATTTGCCTAAGTCCCTCTTTTATACATTTTGAAAGTGGGTTTTAAACGCTTTTTGTCTTCTTGTGAATTATTAGCTGTCACCAGTAACATTATCCACTTGATATATTAAAAGCATTTAATTTCATTTAAGTTTATAAGACCTTACTCGAGATTTTAATATATCCACAGTCTACTCGGTCTTCTTCCACTAACAAACCTTACTCGGTCAAACTTTACTCGCTCAAATTTTCAATTTAGAATATACAAAGTTTGCCCGAATTCTTTTATTTTCAAACCATGCTCGATCAAGTAAATTAATTTAAAGTTAAGACATAATGAAGAAAGCTTACCCGAAATACTTGATTTCTTGAGAAATTAATCACAAGGCAAATAATCAAATATAGTTATCAAATAAACATTCTCACTAAGAATCAATTAAGATCCTCACAAAGATTTCTCAAATTCAAATTAAAACTCATCTAGCATGAACCCTAAAAATCATAATCACATTTTGTCATATTTACTAACATATTCAAACAACGTATTCATTCAAGTATTTCTCTAAACAATGTCATCATACCAACTCACATATTCAATCAACGCATTCATCCAAGTATGATTCTAAACAATTTCATCATACTAATTAACATATTCAATTAATGTATTCATTCAAGTATGACTCTAAACAATTTCATCATACCATCTCACATATTCAATTAACGCATTCATTCAAGTATGCTTGTATACATAGTGTGCTCGAGCACTCTTTCAAATGTAAAGTGTGTTCGGACAACAAACTTATGCAAAGTATACCCGAATAACTTTCATATAGTACAAAGTGTGCTCGAAAAGAAATTCTAGCAGACAGTGTACTCGGAAAGTTAAAGTTTTGAAATTTACCAAGTATATTGAAGGAACACAAGTGTACCCGAAATATAAAGTGTGCTCGGTAAACAAAGTTTGCCTGAAAGCACTTGTAATTTCAAAGAAATCATAAAAACACATATCACAGAGCATGCTTGGAATGAAATTAAACACAGAAACATTTAAGTGTGCTATAGTCTAAAATTTCATAGAGCTTGCTCGAAAATCCTAAGTTAGCACTAAGCTTGCTAGGATAAACACATTCAATCATCAGGTATGCCCTTGTTCGAGGGACCTTATCATATCAAACCATACCCGAAAAATGACAAACTTAAATAGTAACATCTAAGCGTGCCCGGAAAGATTAACAAGCCTTTCCTAACAACATATTCACTCAAAGCTTACTCGGTGTACTTACTTAAGTTCACAAAGTTTGCTTGAAAACACAATCAGCATATAATATGCATAGCTTACTCGAAACTAGCATATAACATGCATAGCTTGCTCGAAACAAGAATTTCTTGTTAAAAGATAGTTATTTCATCACCTAATCATCTCAAGACTTCAAGCTTACTCGGGAAAATGAGTACAATAGTGTACTCTACCCGAAAAGTGTAAACACTTCAAAGTATGCTCGAAAATCATAAAATTAGTCAGAAATGACTAAGCTTACTCGGAAAGGTTGAAAACTATCAACCTTACCCGAAACAACATATTCACACATAGACAACTGTTTTGTACTCGGAAAGGTTAAACCTTGCCCGAAAATACATATTCAAACAGTTTGTGCTCGAGAAGGTTATAAATCATCAAACCTTACTCGAACTTACATATTCAGCCTATTTTAGGCAAAATGCAACACTTTTTGACTTAAACCACTTTTCAAAGACATTTCTAAGTTATGTATCATTTCAGAACATAGTTTAAGAGCAAATGGTGCATTTAGAGATCAAATTTCAGTTATACTTCACTTCAAAACAATTTCTTTTATAAACTGAAAAGATCTCAGGAATGGGATCATATTGACTAAGTAGCTTCCTCAATACTTCACTCTCAGCATTATTATGACAACTTAGATAGGTTAACAGCAGGTATAAACTTAGCATGATTTTCATCTCTTTGGTGATATGATTAAGGTTCAATTTGAGCATAATTCAATAATGGTCAACACTGTGCTCTGATGCCTCATATCTCTTCTCAAAGCTTATTTGGCTTTCCCCAGATCACCCCAATTTGACTCCAACCTCCTGTATTTGGTCAAAAATAGTTTTTGTATGACAGAACTTATTGTATTTTTGCATTTTTAGATTCAAACATATATAGAGGTTGAACGTTGGACTTACAGTTAGCAACATGCCTTTCATTCAAGATGAGACAGATTTTGCCAACATCTTTGTAGTTCTTGTTGTAACCCTCTTGTTTGATAAAATATTTAAAACACTTATTAACTTTTGGTTGATTTATTCATTTTTCCCCTTGTTTTTGATATTTTCTCAAATTTTCTTAAAGCATGTTCTTTGTCATTTTTTTTAAAAATGTTTCATTTTGGTTGACCAAATAACAACAGGCTCATGTATGACTGGGTAATCACTTTTCTGCCATATCATTCGGAGAGATCTATCTTGAGACATGCAAAACAACTATGCATCTCCACATAAAGATTAGCATATTCATTATGTTTATATCACCTTAGATTTTACATCATCATGGGAAAGCAACCATACATGTTAATGACTATACTAAGGCCTTTTTAGCCTATTAATTCCATATGATCAGCTTAGTAGTCAATGTACTATCATTTCCCATAAATACAGTTTAATATTCAATCACCCCAATTTCTCTTCATTGTCAGGTTAATGGCTATCCTGTTTGACCAAAAGTGGTCAACAGGACCAAACATACATGTGAATATATGTCCTTTCAAAGTCAGAGCTATTGACATAGTTTTAAGTGAAGGAATAAGAAACAAGTCATAATTGCCCCAAATGCATTCAGTTTTCAGGTCAATGGCTATCCTTTGAATCTATAGAGATTTAAGGACCAAACATACATAGGTGCATGTCCTTCCAACTGGGCAAATGACATAATTTTTTCAGCAAAAATAACTACTAGAGACCTTTCCCTATAAAAATCCTTCTTTTAAGCTTCTTAAAAGCTTGAACTGAATAATCTTATCATATCTCTACACCATTAATCAACTTGCTCATGTTTTGACCAAAATATTGTATTTATGCAAAATTCATTATAAATTTCATTGAATCACTTAATTTTGACATAAAACACATTTTGACACAAACAGTTGCTTCACATACTCAAATCTTAATCATTCTTTCATCATCAAGAAAAATAGACTGTACTCACATTCAATGTCTATTCTATCTTAACAACTTCAGAAGATCAGATTAAGAATATATTCAAGTAACCATAAACATGTGATTACTCATGACATTATATAAGCAATTAATCTCACCTAAACAGATCAAACTACTTATCATAACATCAGATCAGTTAACATGATAGTCAAGAATTATCATCAATTTCAAACAAATTGCACAGATAGTTACTTAACCACCTATCAGTTAACTTCAGAACAATGACATAATCAAAACATATTCTAACAACATTTAGTTGAAACATATTCAATATGTGTAATCTCTAAGAAAATAATCAGTTATCACAGAGAGACACACATAGAAACAGTTAAGTCACATAGCATAGAACATACTCAGTAACATATTTAGCAACATATTCAGCAACATATTCAGCAACATATTCAGCAACATATTCAACATGTGTGACCTCTTCTAAAATATTCAAGTAGCACATAGAGGTACACAACCAAGCACACATCCTTAATCAGATTTCATCATAGTTGATCATCCCCAGGGCTTTCAAAAGAAAGTTGAACCTGGTTCTATCAAGTGGTTTGGTGAATAAGTCAGCCAGATTATCACTTGTATCAACTCTTTGCATTTCAATCAAACCTTTTTCACTGCAATCTCTGATGAAGTGATGTCTGATTTCAATGTGCTTAGTGTTAGAATGTTGCACAGGATTCTTAACAGTAAAATATGCAGCAGTATTATCAATCAGAATAGGGGTGTTTAGAAAATTCAAACCATAGTCCAGCATCTGATTCTGAATCCAGAGAACTTGTGCACAGCAGGCAGATGCAGCAACATATTCAGCTTCTGCAGTGGAGATTGACACTGTGGTCTGTTTCTTGCATTGCCATGACACTAGCCTTTCACCCAAAAACTTGCATCCCCCTGATGTTGACTTTCTACTCATATTGCATCCATCATAATCACTGTCTGTATATGCAATCAGATCAAAGGATTGGTTCTTTGGATACCAAATCCCTAAGTCTGGTCTTCCCTTCAAATATCTGAATATTCTTTTCACAGCATTCATGTGGGAGACTTTTGGATTTGATTGGAACCTAGCACATACACAAACAGCAAACATGATATCTGGTCTTGTTGCAGTCAGATACATCAGAGATCCAATCTTGGCTCTGTATTCATGTTCATCAACTGACTCCCCCTTTTCATCAGCTACCATCTTTTCTTTGGTGTCCATTGGAGTTGAGGCAGCCTTGTAATCATGACAGTTGAACTTATTCAAAATGTCCTGCACATACTTAGCTTGGTGAATGAAGATTCCTTCATCCTTTTGTTGAACTTGCAGTCCCAGAAAGAAATTCATTTCACCCATGGAACTCATGCTGTACTTGGACTTCATCACATCTTCAAACTCCAAACACATATTTTCATTTGTAGATCCAAAGATGATATCATCAACATAGACTTGTAAAAGCAACAAATCTGACCCTTTTCTTCTGTAGAAGAGTGTCTTGTCAATGGCTCCCCTAGTGAAACCATTTTCAAGAAGATGAGTTGATAACTCATCATACCATGCTCTAGGAGCCTGATGCAATCCATAAAGGGCTTTGTTTAACTTATACACCCTGTTTGGATACAAAGGATACTCGAAACCTGGTGGTTGAGCCACATACACTTCTTCATCAATCTTTCCATTAAGGAATGCAGATTTAACATCAAGCTGGAATACTCTTATGTTCTTTGAGGCAGCATATGCAAGGAAAATTCTTATGGCTTCCAGTCTTGCAACTGGTGCAAACACTTCCTCAAAGTCTATCCCTTCCTTATGAAGACATCCCAGTGCTACAAGTCTAGCTTTGTTCTTAATCACCAAACCCCTTTCATCCCTTTTGTTTCTGAACACCCATTTGGTTCCAATTGCATATCTGTCATGTGGCTTGTCTACAAGATCCCATACATGTAAATCTCTAAACTAGGCCAATTCCTCTTGTATTGCCTCTACCCAACTATTGTCTTTTAAAGCTTGAGCAATATTCTTTGGTTCTAATTGTGATAGAAAGCAAGAGTACAGACAGATGTTTGCTATCTCAGAATGACTTCTTGTTACTCTTTCATGCAAGTCACCAATGATATTTTCAGCAGGATGATTCTTTTCAACAGTAGGAGTTTGTATTATCATATTTGTAGACAAATTTGTGTCAAGATTTGTTTCATTGATTTCAGGTTCTTCAATGATCAAATCAGCTTCTGCATCGTGAAACTCTGGTGCTTCATCATTGGTTTGTCCTGAAGTAGATGCACCATTGTTTCCCAGATTCAAACTTTGAAACAAGTCTTGAAATCTTGTTGTGGAAGCATTCTCAACTTCATTTGATTGGTTGCTTGTGTCACTCTCATTCTGAACATGATCATTTTGTACATAAGGACTATCTTGACTTGTCATTTCCTGATCTTGTTCAATGTCATTGTTTGAGGAGCTTTTCACAAAAGTGTATTCCTTTTCTTTCCTAGCAACCTTTTTCCACAATTCTTCCAAGTCCAATTCTTTCTTCTTATTTTCTTCAAGTACACTGGTCTTGTAGAATGTATCATCAAAGTCTTCAGAATAAATCTTGAATGACTTTATTAACTTTTCATGATCAAACAGCCATGTTGCACCACTGACTGTGTTGAATTGATTCTCATTAAAAATAATGTCAGATGAATCTATCACACTCATGTGATCTTTCACATAAACTCTATATGCCTTTGAGTGAGTAGAATATCCAACAAAGAAACAATCTAGTGACTTAGTTTGAAACTTTTTCAAATAGTCTCTAGTGTTCAATAAAAAACATTTGCAGCCAAAGGGCTTGAAGAACTTGATGTAAGGCTTTCTATTGTTGAAAATCTCATAAGGAGTTTTATCATGCCTTTTGTTCACAAGCACTCTGTTCTGAACATAACAAGCAGTGTTGATTGCTTCAGCCCAGAATGTGACAGGTAAGTTAGCATCAGCCAACATGGTTCTTGCAGCTTCTATTAGTGTTCTGTTTCTCCTTTCTGCAACACCAATTTGTTCAGGAGTTCTTGGAGCTGAAAATTGTTGCATTATTCCTTTCAGAGCACAAAATTCTTCCATAACTCCACTCTTGAACTCAGTACCATTGTCACTTCTCATCATCTTCACTTTCTTATTCAGTTTGTTTTCAATCATTGTAACACAACCTTTAATCAACTCAGCAGTCTCATCTTTGGTACTTAGAAAATAAACCCAAGTATATCTTGAATAGTCATCAATGATCACCAAACAGTATCTCTTCTTTCCAATACTTGGTACACTCACAGGACCAAAAAGATCCATGTGAAGTAACTCAAGTGGTTGATCAATTGAATTGATAAGCTTTGTCTTATAAGTATACTTGTGTTGTTTTCCCTTCTAACATGAGTTACAATGATCATCTAACTTAAATTCTCTTGTAGGTAAACCAATCACATGTTCACCCTTGACCAGTCTATTCATGTTCTTTAAGTTTACATGACACAGTTTTCTATGCGACAATTTTGACTCATTTTCGGTGGCTTTGGAAACAAAACATGCACCACCTCTTGAAATAGCTTCATTCATATTCAACTCATACAAGTTGGCATTTCTTGGTGCCATCATCATAATCATTTCAGGTGGGATCACAAACTCAGGTTTTAAGATGAAACAATAAGAATCATCAAAACTGACTTTGTAACCCTTATCACACATTTGAGATATACTCAACAAATTGTATTGTAGTCCCTCAACATGAAAGACATTGTCAAAAGACACCTTCCCATTTGTCAATATCCCTTTACCCACAATTTTTCCACCATTTTCATCACTCCCAAAAGCAATAGGACCTTCATATTTCTCTTCATAGTTCACAAGTGACCTCTTGTCACAAGTCATGTGCCTAGAACAACCACTATCCATATACCATATATCATTCAATGGAGTGGCCTGTTCCTGCACAAAGAGAAATTTGATTAGTTCAGTGATGAGATGCAAGCTTCATCAACTTGCAACTTATCAGTGTCAGTTTCAGTGGCAGCTTGGGAAGTGAGTGTTGAAGGTTCAAGATCTTCATGAGTGATTTCCAAGTTGTCTGAATGGTCAGTTTCATAACCACACTCTCTTGGTGTTTTAACAAGTGAAGCTGAATTGTTAAGCTCAACTAAGTCAGTCATCTTCTCTTGTAAGACATAGTCCTTAGTTTCTGAGAAGTCTCTTACATCAGTCACAGCTTCAATTTTAGCTTCAGTTCTAGGTTTCCATGTGAAACCTTGTGGTTCAAATCCATGTTTTAACAAGAACTTTTCATCACCAGTGAGTACAGCTTGTTTCTTTCTTTGATATACAGTTTTTCTTGTTAATTTCTCACTGCCTGATGATTCTTGTGACTCATCAGACATGACTGAATGAGCATTTTTGGTAAATTTCAATGACTGGTTCTCCATTATCACCTGCTTTTGCTTCTGAGGTGATTTACTTCTTCTCACATTCTCAGTCATTTGCTTCTTCTTCTTTGTCTCAGCCTTCACTTCAACTCTTATCTCTATGCTATTCACATTTCCCTTTCCCAAATACATGGCATACTTCTCTTTGTACAAAACAAAGTCTTGACCAAACTTTGTTCCATTTGGGACATGTAATGGCTGAAACTTGAGTCTCTCATTACATGAATCAGTATGGTGTCCATATTCATCACACTTTCTACACCACACCTTTCTTTTGAACATCTCATGTTCTTTTGGTCTCTTGAATCTTTCACTTGGTTTGGGCTCTCTTATACCAATTGTCTTTTTGTTTTTCAGATTGTCAAAATCAATTGAGAATGTTACAAACTCAGCCATTCTGATGTCACTTCTTTCCATATTCCCTTTAACAAAGACAACCTTTTCAAATTCAGTGGTTGATCATCTTCATTCTCTCTATATCTTGACTTTCTTCTTTCATATTCCTCAACAGTTTCTACCTCACCCACATCAAAGTCTTCAACACTTGAAAAGATAGGATAAATAGGAGTAATATATTCTATATCCATTTCTTCCTTATTTACCTTCTTTTTCTTGTTCTTTTCTAATTTTTCCAAAAACTTTTTGCTTGGAGGTCTGACAGCATTGTAACACACATTCTTCTTTTCACCAATGTCAAAAGAAACATGTTCTCTTTTCATTTGCTCATTCATTCTTTTCATTTTATGTGTAACTGGAGGATACTTTGGAAGTTGATCAACAGATTCAGGCTTTCTATATTTTCTTCCTTTTTCAGCAGCTTGAATTTCCTTTTCAGTAATTTGATCACTCAAATCACTCAGATCATCTTGATCCAACTCATCTGAATCAAAGTCATCTTCAGAGACTTGAACTCCAATTGACTTTTCCTCTTTCAGTTCTTTCTTCATAACAAATTCACCATCTTCACTCACCTCAACATTCTTGTACAAATCTGCAACATCTTCTTTGTCTTGAAACACATCTTTGAATTGTTGTAGATAAGCACTTCTCTTCTCTTTGTCAACTTTAGGCATAAAGTTGTTGTTGAATGGTGGTGGAACAGCCTTGTAGTTTTCATCTTCTCTTACTTTATTCAGAATTCCACATATGTTTCCAGTTGAAACTAAGTTCTTTAGGAATTCATTTTCAGTTTGCAGCTTTGTATTCAGCACCTTTTCATCAATCACCATCTTCTTCAACCCACTAATTTCTGTTGTGAATCTTGTCTGAGCTCTATAGCTATTCATACAATCCTCTTCCAAACTTTTCATTCTTTCCTCACTAACAACCTCACTTGCCTCATAAGCATTGATAATGCTTTGCTTCTTAAAACACTCACTTTCCAGCTTACCAACCTTTTCTTTTAATTCATTGACAAGTTTAGGTAAATCAGCATTAGGATCAGAATTTACCTTAGATGAAGATGCAGAGTCTATGGCCATGAATGCCACATTAGCTCTTCTGATATCATCTGCTATATCTTCCTCATGGTTACTCCAGTCAAAGCTTCCCTCATGCTGAGTAGTTACTGCCACATTGCCTTGATTTCTTGGTTGATTTTGGTTTGCTGGAATGTTGTTAGTTGCAGGGTTTTGAACAGCTTGATTTTGATTGTTGTTCATTTGATATACTTGATTCTGATTCATACCCTGCTGGTTGTTCATCTGAGGCTGATAGTGGTTGTTAAAATTGGGATTGAAGTTGTTGTTTGGATGGAAGTTGTTGTTGTTGGGATTGAAGCCTTGGTTATTGTTGAAGTTCTGCTAGTTGTTGTTTCTATGCACATTCTGCTGGTATTGTTGTTGGTTTCTAGGCTGTTGGAACTGATTGACTTGAAAGTTCCTTGGCATATTGCACTCTCTTGCAAAGTGTCCAGGTTGTTGACAGTTGTAGCAGATAGCCTTGGACTTGTCAAATCCTATTCTCTCATTTGGACCAGAAACTAGTGATCTACCAGTTCTATTGTACAGTCTCTTGCTTCTTAATGCCAACTTTGTAGCTTGCCATTTGAGATCCATGTCTTCAAGGTCATCAGCATCTATTTGTTCCAAATCATCCTGCACTACACTTGTGTGAATCAAGTTTTTGGCCACAAATGCATTGTAGGATTCAGTGAACATAGACATTAGGGCTTGTGCATCACTCCCTTGAACATGCCCTGCACCAGCACTTTGAGCATTTCCATTTCCCACTGAGGCTGAATCATCATCAATCAATTGAACATTAAACCTCTGTTGACCACCTTGACTGCTTGAACCACCTCCAATGAATGACCTAGGAGTCTCATTGTTGTGATCACTTGGTTCTTCAATGATGGGAATTTGTTGTTGATTCTTTGTTGTAAGATTCCCCATTGGAGCAATTAAACATTTGACACATTGAAACTTGGTTTATCTTCCTTGATCATTTCATTCTCAATCATTTCAAGTTCAGCAGCTTGAAGAAAACATACTACATCATCCAATTTCAATTCATTGAAATTTTGCTTTTGAAGGATGAATTTGCAAGCAGTATACCATTCTTTTGGCATTGAGTTGAGCAACTTTGTATTCAAATCAAAGTCAGTCATTACATAATCAGTTGTTCTCAACTCATTCACAATACTCAGAAAACGTTCTAGTATTGACTTCAACCATTCACCATCTCTATACTTGAATCTTTCTAACTGTTGCTTCAGTCTTTGCTTCTTAATGTTCTTCAATTCAGTGTTCCCTTCATACATCTCAAGGATTGCATCATACATTGCCTTAGCACTTTGATGATGTGCAACCTTTGTGAGGATTTCCCAAGACAGACCAAGTTTGAGCATAGCCAATGCTCTGTCATCAACTTTTCTCATTCTCTCTCTCTGACAGCAGCAATAGCATTTGCATTTGCACCTTCTTCAACGTCAGCTTGTTGACCATTCTTGATAGAATTCCACATATCCACATCATTATAACAAACAGCAGCCTCAAAAAGCACTTTCCACTTGGTAAAGTTTTCCTAACCATACAATCTAGGTATCTTATTAGTAGACACCTCTTGTTCCTCATATCCAGACATTTTCTTAAAATAAAAGTTAAGTTCTTATCAAAAATAGATTAAAATAATCAAATCTGAGAATAAATTCTTAGATCTGAGGTGTCTGATATGAATAGAACAAGATTCAACAATAAAAATCAAAGCTTTAAGTGAAATAAGGAAAAGAAAACACCTAAAACTTGTAGATCTGGAAGAAAAATGAAGAACAGAGCTTCTGACGTCACAAATCAATCGAACAGTGCTCTGCTTACGTCATTCTTCTTCAAAACTTAAACAGCAACAATCTTTCTAAAAATAGCAGCAACAAGCTCTGATACCACTTGTCAGGTCCCAAATTGTGATGAATGGTCGATTAGGATCGGATCTTCAATCAATCATGTCATAACTCACACAAAATTAATCGTGTTGACAAGCGAGTTAATGACGGGTTACTATGTTTAGAAAGATGACCGTTTGTTAAAGGCGGAATCAATAACAAACATACGGTTGCAATGAATATTCAATGACGGAAGACACACACCGGATTCACTCAAAAGATTTCCATTTATATAATGTTAAATCATACAAAAGGATAATCGATTAGGGTTTAGAAGGAATCCTAGGACAGCCGTCACACACAAAATATTTTCTCAATTAATGTGTCGGTCTTATCCGTATTGTGTCCTCTCTCCTCCTTTCCGTCCCTTGGCGGCGTGCCCTAATTATTCTATTTATAGGCCTGCCAACCTAAGACAGCTGTCATTCCTTCTAGAAACCCTATCCGATAGTACATATTCAATTTACATATTCAAAAATATACTAAGTGTAAAACATGTCTTCCGGGTAGGCTTTTCATTAAACTTCAGTCTCCGAGTACGCAGTGTACTCGGCCTTCCTTCAGACTTGGTAAACATAGAAGTGTACTCGGAATCAGTTTCTGGGTAGACTTTAATTAAAGAATATTTTACCAAGTAAAATATTCACCGAGTAGACTTCAATCTTCTTGGACTTATCAAACTTTGCTCGACAAATCCTTACGAGCAACCCTGTTCTTCTATGGTCCTGTTCGGCTCATTGTCAGTTGAACAACTTATTGATAAGGCGTACTCGGGAGTACATACCTTATTTGAGCGGAACCTTACTCGAAATAACTTAGAGATATTCTATTAACTCGTCAAGTATACTCGGACCATAATTATTAAAGAATACCTTGCCCGGTCTTCCAATTACTTGGCTTCTTGGACTTGGTTGACCATACCTAACTCGGAAGAGTAAAATACTTGGTCTTGAAGAACAACCCTGCTTGACAAAGTGAACCTTACTCGGATATGCCAAATCAATGAACCTTACTCGGAAATCACTAAAAAGCATACCTTGCTCGGATATCCACTTAAGAAGACTATTTGAAGTAAACCTTGCTCGGGAGGCAAAATCTCGTACTCGGCTAAGTAAAAGCTTACTCGAAGGTCCAAGGTGTGCTCGGATTCAATACTTAGCAGTTTCTGAGGAGGTTGAGAAGATTTCAATCTTCCAAATTCTTCGTTTAGGTCAAATCTCCTCATTTGGGTCAAATTCTTGACCCAACACATTGCAACTTTTGGAATAGTTTTATACATTATTTTCTGACTAAAACTCCTTAAAATTTTTGCTTCTTCAAAAAAAATAATAAATAAATAAATAAATAAAAAATCATGTTTTTAATCAAACGTTTTGTAAATCCACACGATGGGACGAATCATGTGACCATCCGACGATGAAAATAATTATGGGCCGGAACATAATTAGCGAAGTCCTCGCATGGAAATCATGAAGCGTAAAGTTGTGTGTCATAATATAGAATTGAAAGTAGTTAGGATAACGGTACAAATGTAGAAATGATAACGACATGGTGGATACGCCACTGGTACATCCTATATATAAGTGCCCTTATCGGATTTGCATTTGAAGCGTTATTTTAACTATTCAAAGTTTGGTGTTATGATAGTTTTTTTTAAAAAAAAAAAAAACTTTTCCTTAAACTTTAATGGTGTTGTTATAGTATTCTTTAATTTCGGGACGAAATTCCCTAAAGTAGGTGAGACTGTAACAACTCGGATTTTCCAAGTTATATTATCCGACCCGCTTTTATGTTCGGGTAATTTTAAATGATAAAATATCGCGTCTAACAAGTATTTAATATTTTATTAATATTATTTTATTATTATGTATGAAATAACTTTGATGTATATTCAATTATTACCCTATATTATACTTTAAACTATTTTTGTATCTCTACCTAAACTATAAGGACCTATAAGCAATTTTGATAATTTATAACCCTTTAACCCGTTTACCCAAGATCCGACCCACTAACCCATAACCTGTACCCTGATCCAAACCTTAAACGTAGACCCGAATTCAACAATTGATAATTGGACCACAATTCTCATAAACAATATGGAAATCAAATCATTTGTATTGTTAATCTTCCTTTTTCGGCCTAACAAACGCGTTAATTATGTTAATGACATCAAACATATTTGTTTTTCTGGATATAACTAGCTGATCCTAACCATTGCTTAATATACATATCAAACGATGTAATAAAATCAATTACACCCACAGTTAGCATCACCTATCCATCGAAATCAAAACCCCTCTAATTAATTGGATTCTCTTACGCGTTTGATTAGCCGTTCATCGCAAATTTCGGTCGGCCCTGTTCGTGCTCATTACGACCTCAAATCATCATCGCTCTGGGTAATATTTACATTCAATGAATTCGTCTTTCTTACCTAATCACAATCCCTAACAGTAATTACAACAAAATCAATCGGATTCACCGATTGATGTTGTTATCAAAAACAAGCTGTTATTGTACATATTTCTGTGTCTAAATAACCGGAGTTGTGCCTCATTGCACATCGCTTGGTAGTCAGCTAGTTAAACACATGAGTTTTGGGGGTGCAGGTCGCGGGTTCGACCCCCTGCCACCCCGTTTTTTTATTTGATTTTGTTATATTATTTCATTTTAAATCATTTAATCTTTACATTAATAATAATTATTATTTTAATAAAAACCGCCTTTTAATACTCTTTTAAGTCTCGTTAATGTTTTCGTGTATATACATATAAGAAAATATGTATATAATATAATATATAGATGTATATATAAGTATATAATAACTTAAAAACTAATATTTGTATAAATATAAAAATCAAGTAAACTATATATATATATATATATATATACTTATATTTTTAAAAATTAAAAGTAATATTTTCCAAGATATATATTTTATTAAACAAACTAATTATTTTATATATGATATAATACTATTATAATATTTACTTAAAATGTTTATCTAATCGTCGTAGTAAATCTTGTACTTTACTTAAGAGTATCGTTTACTCTCGTTTCTTTTAGGCTTTAACGTTCGCGTGTGACTTTCCTCGTCTTGTCATTATCGTAATCGTCTTTTGTTCATCTTCAAGGTGGTACCACATTTCCCTATTTTACTTGTTTTCCACGTTTTGAGGACATATGCGTAAATATATTTCTCATATAATACTTATACACAAAACCACAACTTTGTCTTATGTGTTAACAACTTATACCTTACTTGTTTATGTGCTTATTTGGTTTGTATGCTTCCGCATTCGGAGAGGTGCAACATAATCTCAGTCTAGTATGATCATACGCCAGTCGGTAGCCCTTGTGCTTCTCGACATCTCAGTTATACTTGCTCATTTGGTTATTTTGTTATTCTCATATGACTTGTTGCAGCTATGTATTTTGTTATATATACTATATGTATAACTAAACTGGTTTGTTGCTCACCCAACATGTGTTGTTGACAAAATTTTATTTTATACGCATATGCAGGCTATCGTAGAAAGTTAATGCAGGTTGGTGAAGACTTAGTGAAGAATTTAAGTTAGGAATGATACAATCAAGAATTTAATTTGTAATTGTTGTTTGTTTAATAAGTTGTCTTTTGTACTTGGATGCATGCGGGTCACAGCCCTTGAAGGACTTGTAGTTACACCCACCTCGGCCTTTTTCTCCATCATCAGCTTTCACATATCCAGCTTCACCCGAGTCACCATTCTCTCCCTCACCATCTTTCTTACCGTTTCCCCCTGACCCTTCAGCAGTTCTCCCATTGCTTCCAGTAGATCTCTAGGGATTCTGGTTCTTCACAGCAGCGGCTACAGCCTGAACAATGGCTGCCTGAATCGCAGGGTCAAGTTGAACCCCTTCGTTGTTGCTCGGGTTTCTTCCAGCTGCGCTTCCTTCGTCTCCAGTGTTGGGAGCTGCTTCTACCGAGGGTTACCGGACAAGACGAGGCCTGCCACGACGTCCAGTGCGACCTCCAATTCTAGCAATTTCTCAAGCTCCAGCCATCGTATTCTAAAAGGAAAAACACAAACGGTGTCTAGTACGATACCCATCTTACCAATAACACCATTGCCTAGTACGACAGTTTATCATAACATAAATAATCATTCATAGCCAAACTCAATATATTACACGTTATAGATAAGCATAAGTTTTAAACCTTAACACAAAACAAGTTCTAAGTAATCATACTTAAAATAAAATTAAACTATTGTCTAAACAATTATTCCATCATCAAGCTCTTATCTTCGCATTTTTCCTTTGGCCTATGCTCATATCCCTTTCGCGCATCTCGCCTCCATTCCCTTGCACTCCCTTGCCGTGTGACCAGTTTTATCGCATTTGTAACACGCACGCCTTGCAGTGCATTCTGGAGCATAATGCCCCACCTCTCCACACTTGTAACAGGCATTCGATCCAAACCTACACTCTCCACCATGAGCTTTACCACACTTAGGACAAACATTGGTACCCTTAACCCATTTGCACTCACCACCGTGCATCTTTCCACACACTTTGCATGTTTCCTTGTTTGCCCTCTTCTGTGTCTTCCTCCCCGCATGCTCCCCTACATTCGCAGATCGTTTAGTTCCTTTCGCTCCTCCTTCATTGCCATCACCCTTCTCATCGGTCTCTCCTGTCCTCTCAGTGGTCCTTGCATGTCCTTTGGCAGACTTTCCAGGATGCAATGTCTTCACTGTAGCAGCTACAGCTAGAGAAATGGCGGCTTGAACAACGGGATCCAGTTGATACCCTTCATCGCTACTTGGTCCTTGTAGAGTTTCACCTTCCTCCTTCCTCGTGGTAGTAACTGGTTCTTCAGAAGGTTCCCGGACAACACGTGGGCCACAAGGGCGTCCAGTGTGACCTCCCTTACCAACAATCCTTCTTGCTCCTGCCATTCGTATCCTATAAGGAAACACAAATGTTATCACTCTAGGAATTATTTAGCACATGGTTCGTAAAGTAAGTAGTTAATGATGTTGATCAAGTGTAATTAACTATTCGCATTACTCCTCACGTTCTACATACTTCCCTTTGTGATTTCACTTGTGCTAGTTTCTACTTTTAAACAGTTAATCAATCAAACAATCAAGAAATCCTATCCCTAACCTGCATGCATCCTTCCTCTAACAATTAAGCGAACATCTTTATACATTATTCAACATACTTTACCGTTACTGAGCTTGCTTGAGTGACACATGGCTATCTTGAACTGACATCTTCTTTCTTTTATTACTTAAGTACCATTTTCGGTTCGAGTCTAAGCATGTAGGATGCTTAAATCTCTCGAACTTATGCTCTGATACCAACTTGTAAGGCCCCGTTCCCGGTAGCCCTACTTTAGCGTCGGATTTACTCATAAACACAGTTCTACAAATCAGAGTTTATTAAAACTTTTGCGGAATATAAAACATCAATCATCTGTTACAAAACATTTAATCTTTATTTTAAAACCATAACATAAAACATCATATTTAAAACATCATTTCTTCTTTCTTCAGATGCCATCCGTTCAATCCATGCCATGTGTCATCCTTATGCCATCTCGATAAACATGTATACCTGCGTGCATACTAAAAGTCAGCTACGCTGAGTGAGCTCTAGTTAATCAGGCGACACACAATACATACGTATATCGTACATACATACATATCTGAAGATACATATCCATACTTAATCAATTACCCTACTACCATACATACATACATATCTACCATCACTAACCTTAGACTACCGAGAGTACGTTCATAGTCCGCTGTCTATACCTGTACTCAAGGTCGTGAACACGTAAAAGGTCCACAGTCCTTACCTATGTTCACAAATTCTGGTACGTGCAAGGTCCGCAGTCCTTCCCTATACCATCCTATATTAACAACACGTACAAGGTCCTCAGTCCTTCCCTATGTTGCAATCCTAAACCATAGCACGTACGAGGTCCGCAGTCCTCCCCTATGCTACCATAACACAAATATAGCACGTATAAGGTCCACAGTCCTTTCCTGTGCTGACGCCTATCTACAATACGTATAAGGTCCGCAGTCCTTATCTACGTTGGTGTCTATACCTACAATACGAATAAGGCCCACTGTCCCTATCTACGCTATAACTATCATCTATATCATGTATAAGGCCCACAATCCTTAACTATGCCACCACCTGCCAAGTCTATGTCCAACAGAATTTAGAGGCGTTTGCCATCCTAACCTGCTACGTCGGACGTAGAACTACCATACCATTCCTGTACCTGCATACACATCTTCACATACACAATTTATTGCATAAAAACACTCTAGGCGTTCTTTACATCATTCATTTAAGAACCATACCCCTTGTCGATACGTGCAATATCCGAAGATCGTTCACGCCCCGAAAAGAGTTCATTTGTAATGTTCATACATTTTCCATATATAATATTCATACCTTTATTTATAACCTGACCGTGCGCGTAATATCCGAAGATCATTCGCGTATCGACAAGCAATCATTCATATCTATCACATATATCACATATGGCATACACTTTATCACTTAGGATAAATGTATTAACAAGCACATCGAGTATGCACACAACCCCAAAAACATAACAAGGAATCGGGCTAGAAACTCACCTGAACCCGGTTATTTCTTCCGTTAATGGTTACTTCTTTCTTGAGTAGTGCACGACTAACTGTATAACAATTACACGTATCAATTAATTATCACTACCCATATCGTCTTTCTACTTCAATTATTATCCTCAACGAACAGGGGTCCGGGGGCAGCGCCCCTGGCAGCGGGGTTCTAGGGGCGGCAGCCCCTAGCGGGGTCCAAGGGGCAGAGCCCCTGGCTGGGGTTAACAGCTTGGAAAAAATTTTATTTACATTAACTGTCTTAACACATTTTTCACGAGGATTTTAATTCATTTCCTAATTCGTTAGCTCATTCTTCATAAAAACTTAAGTCTGATTCGCTATCCGATTCGTTACCGAACTTAACTAACGCGAACTTAATTGTAAGCGAAGTTATATACAAGCGAACTTAGCATTAAGCGAAGTTAACTACAAGCGAACATATTCAAAAGCGAACTTAACATGATGCGAACTTAACCGGGCGTACTTAGCCAGGCGAACTTAGCAGGCTGCGAACTTAGCCAGGCGAACTTAGCAGGCTGCGAACTTAACCCGGCAAAGTTTAACAGTAGCGAACTTAGCTACGGCGAAGTTGCCCAGCAACAGTAGCTACGGGTTTTGTCTTAACCCACTAATCGCTTATGTTTCAACGTATAAACCTCGGATATGATCTTAACCATTCCCGTAAACGTTTCCATGGCTAATTTCGGATAAGACTCGGCCCGGAAAGCATAAAGTTTGGACCTTTAGCTTAAAAATGTTCAATACTAGGTATAAGGGTTCATTTAATCGGGCCGCATAGATTTATGAGTTCTTAGCTTCGTTTTAGCATCAACTTTACAACTTTGCATTTCGTTTACACCCGATCTATTCCCGTTCTAAGATTCAAGACTAAACGTTTATAAAAACGTAAACTTTAAGGTAAAAGAACATACCTTTTGTGTTCGTTTGGAACTCGTTTAGCTTGTTTATGAACTCTAGATCTTGTATAAGCTTGTATAATAAAGATCTAATCACCAACTAGCGTTGTTTGGCCTCGGATCTCACCCTTTCTCTCTCGGCCGTATATGAGTGGTGGTGTGTGTGTGTGTGTTTTTGAGTGTGTAGAGAATAGGATGGAAAGAAATGAGGGTTTAGGGTTTAAGGGTGGTTTAAGGGAGTATTTATATCCCTTAAAGCCCATGGACCTAAGGCCCATTCTCTTTAATCCATCCTAATTAGTCCAAGTCCATGATCTTTATTAATACTTATTAATTATTTAGGCCCAATAACTAAACGCGACTTTCGTTTATTAAATACGAAAATTTTAGGATGTTACAAGTCTTCCCTCCTTAAAGAGGTTTCGTCCCCGAAACCTAACTTATTCCTTATAAAAGGAATACTTATTATATTTGCACACTTATTGAACCGTCTTCACTTTATGGGTTATCCTTCTTACTCCTGACTTGCAGTCATCGAGCGGTGATCATGTGTTTTAGCTGTTAAGGTAGCTTGTCCATAAGGTTCTTGATGTCTCAAGTCTCATCTCGCCTTCCCAAGGAACCTTGTTTTATATAATAATGCCATCGCTTAAGATGACGCTCTAACACAACACAACTATTTATCATACCCAACATGCATCCAAGACAATTTGTAACATAATCCATAAACACCGGTCTAAACCTTGAATTAAGTACATAAAAAGAAACACGCGTCCAGTCATACATAGATCAAACATAAGTTTAACTTAACAAGGCTATTGCATAAGCAATTATTTCTTGGTCGAGTGCTCCTCCCTGCAGTTGTCCTAAGTCATTACCCCCTTCGCACCTCTCGTCTCTTATTCCTTGCAATCCCTAGCCATGTGGTCAGCTCTTCCGCATTTGAAGCACTTCGGACGATCAGGGCATTCTCGAGAGTAATGTCCACTCTTTACACACCGATAGAACCTGTCTGTCCCAGTCTTGCATTCTCCCTTATGCACTTGCCCACACGTCTTACATGCATCCTTGTTTCCAACCTTAGCCTTTTTTTCTCACCAGTTGTTGTCACCATATCGCCAGACTGCTTAGCAGAGGTAGCCCATTTCTTTTCCTTCACTTCCTCTACCACCACATCGTCCTCAGCCAGGTCAGCATAAACCACTTCTGCAAGCTCGACAGTCGAGTTAAAAATAGCAGGTTTATTTGCCCTAACTAACGTAAGGACTTTAACTTGTGTTGAATGTGAGAAAAACAAACCTAAGTTAGAGTCTTTGAAAAATCACAATGATAGTTTAGTGAGAGAAATTGCTTCACTAAAAGATACTTATCGACAATCATTAGATTCTCAAATGAGATCTAGAGTAAAGATTGAAGCATTGTCAACAAGTAATCATGATCTCAAAGCTGAGTTATTTGTTAAAATGACTATCAACGATCAAAAGTTTCAATAAATTTTGAAACATATTTATGAAGATAACCGAGCTTGAAAATGAGGTTCTTGAGTTGAAGATAAAGTTGGGCAACTTTATAAACACTTCTTTTTTGCTAAATGAAATAATCGAAGTATCTGGTAAACAAAAAGATTCGAAAAAGGGTATAGGTTTTGTTGAAATACTACCATCTTTTCAAAATGATTATAGAGCAAATCCTTTTGCTAGGAAAGAAGAATAAGTGCTTGTGAAAGATCCCGTTGTTTCTGACAAATCTAAACTAGTTAAATATGAAAATGTCAATGCCCAACCACCAACTCAAAAACATCATGTCGAAAGCAATAATGTTTTTGTAGAAAATGTTGAGAAGGTGATCATTGAGGATGTGTTTGAACCTGGGGTTATACACAAAAACCAGAACATTCCAAGTTCTAATCACATTTTATGTGAACCTCATGAAATTGAGGAGGCTGTGTATGGTTCACACACAACTCAAGTAAAAAAGGAAGAACAAGTTAAAGTTAAAGCGGTGAAGGCAAAGAAATCAGAAAAACCCAAAGTTTCTGATGAGGATTGATGTGTTTTATCAATCCTTCTGTTTCTAAGACATTAATTGGTCGTGTGTTTAAGTTGAAAGGAATAGACACGATATTCACTGAGAAAGACATTTCGATTAGCATTATCAAACCGGAACTGATCGAAAGTGTCTTTCACAATGAAACTTCCAATATACAAGATCTTGAATGTTGATATGCTAGTGCCAAAACATCACACATATCAGTCCCACTGATTAAAGCTAAGCAATTGTTAAAACCTACTAAAAAGGTTCATTTTGTGAAATCAACTAGAACTGACACATTGCAAAGTTTTTCCAACTGTTCAAATCTTGATTTCTAAATGAAAAAGAAATATGTGTCGTCTGATGGTTTGGCCAAGAGTTTTACTAAGAATGTGAGTCTTCAACCATCTGTTGCATCTGTTTTTGCCAAATCTCAACATGATCGTGTGGACATGAGAAGTTGTTTTATGTGTGGGCAGAAGAAATCTCAGAACCTTCATCCGTTTGTCAAGGACCAATCGAAATCGGTTACTGTGATAAAGGAGACTCTAAAACGAACTTTTTCGTGTGATAATGACACTCATCATTTTTTCAAACGTGAACCCACGTAAGGGAATTCATGTGAACGAAACATATGATCAAGTAAAACCAAATTTTGTTCCAACTGAGCCAATCTGCAAAAAGGTGAACTCAAATGTCGTTCAAGCTTCTTATCTAAGACGAATGTCTAAGAGGCCTGTAACTTATTCTCAATTTGCTGAACAACAGTTGAATTCTGTTAAAGTTAATCTTCCAAGAGAAACTCAAAATGTGCCCAAGACCGAGGCCTGGGCTGCCTTTTTGAACTAATCACTTTTACTTTGTGTCTAGGGTACATCCAAGACCGTATCTGGTGAAAACTAGATAACGGATAGTGGATGTTCTCGTCATATTACTGGAAATATCGACCTCTTAACAAATGTGAGAAATATTCAAGGGGGTTATATGGCTTTTGCTGGGAATTCTGGGGGTATGATAACACAAGAGGGTGAAGTTTCAAATGGTCACATTACATTAGAGAAAGTCAACTATTGTGACAAGGTGGACCATAATTTATTGAGTGTGTTGCAAATCTGTGACAAGAAGTACACAACTATATTTACTGATAAAGAATGTTTGATTTTAAAACTGGGATACGTCATTCCCGAGGACATGGTCGTCACGCGATCACCTCGATCGAATGATATTTATGTCTTGAATATGTCTTCTAAAGTATCAACATCTATCGAAACATGTTTTGTCTCAAAAGCAACCGAGAAGGACTCTATTCTATGGTATCGTAGAATGGGTCACATTCATGTTCGAAAGATGAATTATTCAATGGCGAATGATTTGGTCAAAGGGGTTTCTTTGAAAAATTTTAAATTAACTGATCACTGCATTGCTTGCAAGAAAGGCAAACAGAAGAAAAAAGTCACATCTGTCTAAGTTATTGAATTCCATTGATACTCCTCTTGAACGAATTCATATGGATCTCTTTGGTCCTGTGAATCATGGTAGTATCTCTGGATATTGGTATTGTCTTGTTGTTACCGATGATTATTCAAGATATTCATGGGTCTTATTTATGAGTACAAAAGATCAAACACCTGTTCGTGCAAAACTTAATCACTAAGATCGAATCACTATACAAGCAAAAAGTAAGGAGAATTCGAAGTGATAATGGTACTGAATTTAAGAACACTGTTTTTGGATTTCTTTTGCATTCAGAAAGGAATTCATCGAGAATGTAGTGCACCTTATGTACCGCAATAGAACGGTGTTGCTGAAAGAAAAAACATAACTTTGATTGAAGCTACTAGAACTATGCTTGCCGATTCTAAGCTTCCTGTCCAATTTTGGAACGAGGCGGTGAACACAGCTAGTTATACGCTTAATCAAGTTCTAACTGCTAAGAGACTCAAGAATACAAGTTATGAGCTTTTGAACAACCGAAAACCTAACTTAAAGTACTTGGAACCATTTGGGTGTCCCTGTACGATGTTAAAAAGAGAAGTGGGTAAATTTGAGGAAAAAGTCCTTGAGGGTTATTTTTTGTGTTATGCTTCTCCAAAGAAAAGGGTATTTAACATTACTTCTGGTTGTGTGGAGGAATGGTACCATGTGGATTGTCAAAAGTACACCACACCTCCTCAAGGAAAAGGTCCCGACTGGATGTTTGATTATGATGGTTTATTTAACTCGTTTACTCCATCAACTGAACAACCAGATGAAGACCAGATTCGTGCATACTTTGAAGATCAGTTGGTAATTCCGAGGTTTTCAAGTTCTAGTGACGTTGAAGCTCCAACTATTGCTCCAACTGACGATCCATGTGATGATCCTCCAGCTTCTTCAGATAATATTTCTACTTATTCTGAGGATACTCCTGATGTTGTTGATGTAGTTGAAAGTGATGACTCATATCATCTGGGAGAACATTACACTAATTTATTCGATAATGTGGTTGTCCTGAGAATCCCACTCTTAGGATTCATAATTATCATCCAAAGGAAAACATCATTGGAGAAATTGATATGGGCGTTCAAACACGTCTTCAAGTTGCTTCTTGTAACACTCCGCAACCGCAGCGGAAACGTAAACGGGATGCGACAGACACCTCTGATATCAACCACATTGTTTATAAAGAAAACTAAATGCATTAATATACTTCAAATTACATTATCTTGTATTTCATTACCGTCTAGGTGATACACGCATCATACAATACGATACACAATTCTATTTGTTATAATGTATCCTAACATCCTACACGCAAATCTTACACACATCAAGCACTTAGCACATAAGCAATCACTTCATCTTAATTGTACCTGAAAAGCATGTGAGAAAACGGGTCAACTACGAATAGTTGGTGAGTTTCACAATTTTAGTAAACCATGATAAATCCATATCATAATATAATACTATCTGGGGACACTGTTAACCCAGTACTGTACTCACTCCGGGGGCAATGTTAACCCGGAAACACTTCTAGGGACCCCTGGGGAAACTGTTAACCCAGTACTGTACTCACTCCGGGGGCAATGTTAACCCGGAAACACTTCCAAAGACATCTGGGGACACTGTTAACCCAGTCCTGTACCCATTCCGTACGATTCCCGTACAATCAAATATTTATAAATACACGCAAATCCATGCGTTCAGTATGTATTTAAACATTTTGATAGAAACATGCTTTCCGCCCCGGGAAAATATTTAAAACAGTTCAGTAAAAAGGGGCTCGTGAAACTCACCTTAGCACATGCAAGCAGGTAGCAACAATCATTATCAGTTAACACGTCCAATCTGTAATATGATCCCTACGATCGTTACTATACACTCATTATTAATATAACTTTAACCAGGTTAACCGGTACATCTGGGGACACTGTTAACCCAGCACTGTACCCGTTCTGGGGGCAAGGTTAACCCAGAAACACTTTTCCGGACTCAGATTGTGATGTCGTTTAGAGTTCAACAGTCAAATCTTCTAATAGCCTGTTTTCCCCGTTTTGCGTGCCTAGCACGGTTATCTAATTTTATGTTTCAAAATGAGTTTGGTCACACACGACCCGAAAATAGTTGTTGACTGATAATTTAATTAAAGTGGTGAAATTAGTACTCGGTTTAGACGCCCCGATTGACCGCGGGACCCGTTTCCGTCTTTGGCGTACCGGAAACTGTTAAATCGGTTAAAAATACCCAAATCATCCGAATTATTTTCGGATGATTCATTTTTACTTGTTTAACTCAATTATATGAAAATAGTCCATTTTTAGGGTTTTTATACACCAGTCAGCTCGCTTAAGCGAACTTCACCGGTTTACGCGTTTTAACTTTAAAAGTTTGATAATTAGCACAAATAATTATCCGTTTAACCTCGGATCTTGAAATTTTGCACAAATAACATTTTGACCGTGGGGAAATTTATAAAAATATTTCCAGAATTAATTTCTATATTTAAAATTTATTTATCTATTTTTAAACACCATTTAAACACTAAATATGTCGTAAATACCAAACTATCTTAGAAAAATCCCAAATTTTTCCTGGATGTCCCCTGCCATCCACATAGTCCCCTGAAATTTTTCCAGAACCAAAATATTCTTTTACATGCCCTTTTTACTAAAACCGAGCTAGAAATCCCTAGAACTCGTTTAACCGAAAAGCCTACTTAGACTTCTCCAACGGACCTCAAATTTTGTGGGTGACTTATACATGATATGAAAAGCTTATCTGCAATTTTCCAGAATTTTTCATGATATTTAACTATTTTTCACCATTTTTGGCCAAAACCGAGCATTAAATTCACCAAATATTCATCCTTTGTCCAACAATTACCAAAATTCACAGAACTCTTATTTTCATGTGTAGAACATCCCTATAAAATTTTATGGCCTAACTCTAAACGACCAACAATCTGTCCAAAAACACATACACCGACATAAACCGAATATACCTTTCGTTTTCCGCCACTACAAGCTACAAACTCGTCTTTCCGCCTTATTTACCACTAAATACAGAACCTACAACCAACATACCACAATACCAAGCAAGTTACACTCACGATCAAGCCTCTTACACTATAGTTTCGGTTATGATTCAAAAACAAAGATTTAAACCGTAAAAAATTCGTTTTTGGTTCGTTTAACTCCTTTCTTAGACCAAGATCCCTTGTATAACCCGTATACATCACTTGATCACGCAAGAATCGGTTTTCATCTTTGAAACCTCATTTTCTTGCAAACAAACTCAAGAAACGAATATGGAAACATAAATAACTCGACTTTTTACCTCGGTTTTCTTGATAAAATCTCGGTTTTTATGATCTTGATGTGGAGAGGATTGAAGTTCCTAGAGATTTTTGTTGTAAAAAAGAAATGAAAGGGCTAGGGGAATACCCCATTTCCGATCGGAGTTAGTAGAGGGGTGGGGTGGGACCCACCTCTCCAATATTAGCCACATATTTGGATTCTCGTAATCCGGATAATGTTTTGGATAATCTGGTTCAGTTCGTTTTTCGGTTAACTGTCTAATTCGGCTTAAAACGATGTTAAAACGGTCGTTTTCGGCTTAAAAAATTAAACTTATATAAAACCGATTTAAAAACTTTAAAAACTTAAACCATGACATTTATTAACTTAAAACATCATATCATTAGTTATCGCGCATCTTTTTCGGCTTGATCGATCATCTCTTGCTCGGTTTGGTATTAAAGGTTTCGTTTAACGTACCGACGTACATTAAATCGAAATTCTTTTTCTGTGCCGTACTTTACTTATCCCGAAGCTTTAATACTTTGTAAACATCGCTAATATTATATATTCCGTCTATAATTGAACCCTTGATTCATTCGGGTTTCAATAACTATCGATCGTTTGATCGCATATTCAATACGGTGAATTATATATTCACGTACAATCAATACAATGAACCATGTATTCTCGTATAATTACCATGGTAACTTATGTACCCGACATTACATATGACGTAACTAACGTCTACCGGTTAGGGTATACTTGGTTTCGTCGGATTCGTTACATTCTCCCCCCGTTAAGAAATTTCGTCCTCGAAATTTTACACGCCCTCTATCTCCCTTCGAGAGAAAGGTGGGGGGTTTTTCCTTCAGAATTCACCCTCGCGTTACCAAGTATAATCTGGTCCTCGCTGTGAATTCCACTTAATCTTAATTAATAAAGCTTGGTATGTTCAAACTGTTTAGTTTTCCCGTCTACTATCTCTACGGAATTATTTATGATATCAAGCATGTCTTCTAAGAGTACCTCTATTACTAGTACTTTCGTTGCCTCATCGCTTAGGCACTTTTTAATCCGTATACATGGCAAAATATCCTGTATAGTACTTAGCCCCTAGAGTACTTTAATCGATAAACTAAATGACCAACCATGGAGATAGTTCTCATGGGGTCCAATTTATTAAGAAGCTATTTTCGGTTTTGCCAAACCTCATATCACCTTTCTCTAAGGCGATGCCTTAAAATGCCTTGTCACCTCTATTCTGGGACAATGGTTTCCTTTGAACGTTGGCATAAACCCTTTGCCAATCACGCGCTGCTTTCAACTTGTCTTAAATATTATAAATCCGATTGGTTGTTTCTCGAATCAATTCAAATCTTATGGCTTGATTGACGCCCATTTTCAATTTAACAAATTGGTGATAATTACTTCACCCATAAAAAGCTTCAAGCTCTCGATGCTTCCTTCCCCGCCTTCCAATAATGGAAGTAGGATGACTATTTTGATCTGAGATAATTGAAAATGGCACTCCACGACGAGATACCATTTCACCATCAGGAATTTGGGCAAGAATTCATTGTAATTTATTCCCACTATCATTGGCGAATTTTCTGTCGTTGTGGCGTTCCCTAGGGTTTTCGGTGTGCAGCCTTATCTCTTGCATAACTCAATATTCACCAACACACGTAACCATATCTTTCTCCAAACTCGACCATTAATAAAAATCCTTTCAGATATCCGTATCATCAATAGTCAAATCCGATCCCGGATGTATGGATTATTTCGATCTATGCGCTTCGTCAATGATTAATTCACGAAGGTCATGGAGGGTCGGGATCCAAACCCGATTTTTGAAGTAGAGAATTTCGTCCACGCGCTGTTTAAAATTCTTCTCATTGCCGTAAAGTTCCTCCTTTTTGCTGTTCCTCTTTCAACGCCTCACGTTGAGCGACTCGAATCAGGTCCGAAAAGTTCGACTGGACTATCAACCCTAGCGCTCGCACTCGCACTCGCAATGGCTTAACCCGATCTTTCCTACTCAAAGCATCGACTACGACGTTAGCCTTGCCGGGGTGATAACGGATGTCACAGTCATAATCGCTTAACAACTCGTCCTATCTTCGTTGCCTCATATTCAGTTCTTTCTGATCGAATATGTTCTGCAAACTTTTATGATCGGTGAAGATGGTGCACTTCGTATCGTAGAGATAATGTCTCCACATTTTAAGTGCGAAGATAACCGCTCCCAGTTCTAAGTCGTGAGTAGTGTAATTTTTCTCGTGTACTTTTAACTGTCGGGAAGCATAGGTTATAACCTTATTATACTGCGTCAACACGCATCCTAACCCTTTACGCGATGTGTCACAATACGCAACAAAACCATCGTCTCCATCGGGGAGACTTAAAATCGGCGCTTGGCACAATTTTAATTGTTTCTATCTTATTTGGATCTTTGTGAAATCTTTGTTGCTTTACAACATGACCAAAGGATTATGCCTTCTTTATTCAAAATCACATTTCGAAAACTTCACGTATAGCTCCTCTTGCTTTAACACTTCCACAATTTTCTTAACCGTCGTTCGTGCTCTTCTTTACGTTGCAAATATATCAAAATATCATCAATGAATGCTATGACAAATTCGTCAAAATAAAGTTTATAGACTCGGTTCATGAGGTCCATGAACACTGCTGGCGCATTTGTTAGCCCGAGAGGCATAACTAAGAATTCATAATGGCCGTAACGAGCCCGAAACACTGTTGTTGCAACGTCCTCCTCTTGGATTTTTCATTTGGTGATAACTATATCTAAGATCAATTTTCTAAAAATAAATCGCCCCTTGCAATTGGTTAAATAGATCATTTACTTCGAAGAAGTGAATACCTATTCCTGATCGTCACTTTATTCAATTCTCCCTAATCAATACATATCCTAACACTTCCGTCCTTCATTTCCCAAACAACACTGGTGCACCCCATGGTGACTAACTAGGTCGTATGAAACCTTATCCAATAATTCTTGCATTTCAGTTGGTGCAAGTCGGTAAATGCTTTAGCAACAGGGCCAGCTTGAGGTATTAAATCGATTCTGAATTCGACCTGTCGGGTTGGCGGTATTCCAGGAAGTTCTTCTGGGAAAACTTGTGGAAATTCGTGTACCATCGGGATATCTTCTATATGTTTTCTTTTAAATACTTTGGCAATCGCGTTTGTTAAATACACCACGTCTTCTTGTCGTAAATATTATAACATCTCAAGATGAGATTAGAGTGGTAACATAATACCGTACACTTTTCTCTGTATCAAATCGCTTCATCGTCCGAGGGAGATCTTCTAATCATCTTCTTTTCATATTTGATTTCAGCTTCATGTTGAGTTATCCAATCCATGCTAACTATTACGTCAAAACTTCTTTACTTTACTGGTCGTAGGTCAATAAGGAAAGGTTAATCGTTCAGAATACTAGGACAATTCCGAACAATTTAGTTAACCATTAGGGATTTACCGTTAGCGATTCTACAGTATAGGGTTCTATAGTTTCACTAATCGGTATCTTTCCAAATGATGGGAGGTTAACAGGAACTAACTTCTATCGACGACCGTAAAAATATCACTGAAGCCTATTGATTTAAAACTACCACATACTTAGTACCACCTTTGGATCATGACGTGCTTTATTCGGATTACTCACAAAAGCACGGCTCCTTGCTTGATCAGAGGTTGATGATTGTCATGAGGTTCATCTTCCAACGACACCTTGGTTCACTTTGGGCAATTTCTCTTCAAACGTTCTGTACTGCCACATTCATAGCAAGTACAACTGTTTGGCATAATTTGATTTCTTTGGATGGATTGTTATTGAAGTTGTTGGGTTCGGAGTGGTTGTACACGAATGGGTTGGGGTTGTCGGTTCACATGGCTTCACTTGGTTCTACAATTGTGGCATTACGTCCATCTTTACCACACCTGTGGCCTACTATCACTCGACATTCTTCTTCCTTTATCATTTCTCTTCTTTAACACTCGACGTTTCACCTAACGTCCTTCCATTCCGCTTCCCATAGAGTCAAATATATCAAGGTTGGCTTGTGACACAATCCTTCCAAAAGTTGTATATTTTACAGGGTTGACTATACTCCGTATCGATGGAGTTAGTCCCCAATATGGCGCTCATTTCGCTTAGTTTCAGAAGTAATTAGCCATGTTACCAGGCACGACAATTTCTTCAAACGATTAGCGTGTTCTAAGTGATCAGCACACAACATTTCTATCTTCCATAGCTCAGTCTCCAATCTCTGAACTTAATTACTCGAAATAAAGTACTCTAGCACAAGAATATTAAATTCTGACCATATCATCTGAGTAATAATTTTCTAATTATAATTTTGTACCATCGTGTTCCATCACGATACATCATAATCTACCAACATATCTGTAGCATATTTTACTGCACAATGTTCTAGACTCTTACCAACATCCTTAACCATTTCGATCTTTTCTATCCACTCGCTAATCCATTCCTCCCTTTACCATCAGTCAACTATTAATAATTTCCTTAACACAACCAACAAACATACCCCTCATACCGGATCTAATTCATTACGACTACTATTCATGGTTAGTTTATAACTTATACTTGTAGTCATAATAGCATTCGGTGGGACATTATCACTCTTAGTAATACCACTAAGAATTGAAATATTCATAATCATGTGATTGCTCGATCTATAATCCTGCGATCACATTTGCATCAACACTAGCAGTGATCTGTGATACAACATTCGGTATCATCATCTGCTATCCTTGAGCAATCAACTGAATCATATCAATCTCCATCATTGGAGTTACTCTTTTTATGTCAATCTGCCGTACTCATCCCGTACGCAGTAATCAATACTAATCTCACCATATAACTCGTTACCAGCCCAATCATAACAACAGATACACATACACACCAAATATTATCATATGTATTACACATACCGGCATCTAGTATATATGTCCCACAAATATAATAACATATGGACTTAACCTGACGTCGGTTAACGTCTAAATGTGGTTCATAACCCTTGTCACCATCTGACATATAGATCTTTCTCAACGAAAATCAATGTTTAATATTCATGATTTCAATATCCTTCTACATGTCATCATAACCGATACATGCTCACCGTGAGCACCAAACGATTACCTACCACGGAGTTATAATATCCGTGTTTATTCGTATATCCGGCATACACAGTATACCACCTACGAACGAACAACCAACTATGCTATAATGATTCCAACACTTCTTTGTGTATGGGTAATCATTCTATTCGAGTATACATGGGTATAGGCATCTAACGAATGTAAAGTTAACATAGGGAGTTGCAAGGTTCAAGGTAATCGCGCTACATGGGTTGCCTTCAAATATTATTAATTACTATTATGGGAAACTCTATCACTTGCTCAGCCAATGTCCTCAGGCGTTCTAGGTTTGCTAAAATCAGTAATTCTCGATCTGGAGGTGGTATGTCTCATATGTTGGAGAGTGAGCAATACATATATATATATATATTTCTATATATTATTTTTATTAGCTCATTTATTATCTATTTTATTATTATTATTTTATTTTTATTTTAATGGAACAAGGATGGGTTCAGGTACAGGTCCGTCCGTACGTGAGGGTCGATGGTTCAGGTGAACATCTGGGGTTATTAGAATATACGGTACCGGTATTGGTAGGGTAGGGGATTTATCAATTTCAGTTGGGAGGGATGGTTACTAGATATTTCTGGTTAATGTCAAACGGGAGATCTAACTTGGTACTATCATAACTATGGCCCAATAAGTCAGACTTATCATCAACCGATGCTCTAGAAGTTTCAGCATCCCGGTACTTTTTATTATTTCCTTCCCCGGTTCCTTATCCGGGTCCCATTTCTCAATACATGTACCCACAAGATATGTACATATATATATATACACATTAGCACGTATAAATAATATTATATACTTTACACATATGTTGCCATTTTTACCTATTAACGTACCCCGTGACTTCCCCTGAATTCCCTCGTGCGGACAAGTCTGTTATTATGTTCCGGACCATAATAACTCACTTGTCCATCCAAGTTCATCCAGCTCTCGTCACTATATATTATTAGTTGATATTCAGATCCTATAATACTTGAGCTACTGGTTATATTTTAGGTATCTTTTAAAGACATGCTAATTCTTTTATAACCAATGGCTCTGATACCAAGTTCTGTAACACCCCGCAACCGCAGCGGAAACGTAAACGGGATGCGACAGACACCTCTGATATCAACCACATTGTTTATAAAGAAAACTAAATGCATTAATATACTTCAAATTACATTATCTTGTATTTCATTACCGTCTAGGTGATACACGCATCATACAATACGATACACAATTCTATTTGTTATAATGTATCCTAACATCCTGCACGCAAATCTTACACACATCAAGCACTTAGCACGTAAGCAATCACTTCATCTTAATTGTACCTGAAAAGCATGTGAGAAAACGGGTCAACTACGAATAGTTGGTGAGTTTCACAATTTTAGTAAACCATGATAAATCCATATCATAATATAATACTATCTGGGGACACTGTTAACCCAGTACTGTACTCACTCCGGGGGCAATGGTAACCCGGAAACACTTCTAGGGACCCCTGGGGACACTGTTAACCCAGTACTGTACTCACTCCGGGGGCAATGTTAACCCGGAAACACTTCCAAAGACATCTGGGGACACTGTTAACCCAGTCCTGTACCCGTTCCGTACGATTCCCGTACAATCAAATATTTATAAATACACGCAAATCCATGCGTTCAGTATGTATTTAAACATTTTGATAGAAACATGCTTTCCGCCCCGGGAAAATATTTAAAACAGTTCAGTAAAAAGGGGCTCGTGAAACTCACCTTAGCACATGCAAGCAGGTAGCAACAATCATTATCAGTTAACACGTCCAATCTGTAATATGATCCCTACGATCGTTACTATACACTCATTATTAATATAACTTTAACCAGGTTAACCGGTACATCTGGGGACACTGTTAACCCAGCACTGTACCCGTTCTGGGGGCAAGGTTAACCCAGAAACACTTTTCCGGACTCAGATTGTGATGTCGTTTAGAGTTCAACAGTCAAATCTTCTAATAGCCTGTTTTCCCCGTTTTGCGTGCCTAGCACGGTTATCTAATTTTATGTTTCAAAATGAGTTACGTCACACACGACCCGAAAATAGTTGTTGACTGATAATTTAATTAAAGTGGTGAAATTAGTACTTGGTTTAGACGCCCCGATTGACCGCGGGACCCGTTTCCGTCTTTGGCGTACCGGAAACTGTTAAATCGGTTAAAAATACCCAAATCATCCGAATTATTTTCGGATGATTCATTTTTACTTGTTTAACTCAATTATATGAAAATAGTCCATTTTTAGGGTTTTTATACACCAGTCAGCTCGCTTAAGCGAACTTCACCGGTTTACGCGTTTTAACTTTAAAAGTTTGATAATTAGCACAAATAATTATCCGTTTAACCTCGGATCTTGAAATTTTGTACAAATAACATTTTGACCGTGGGGAAATTTATAAAAATATTTCCAGAATTAATTTCTATATTCAAAATTTATTTATCTATTTTTAAACACCATTTAAACACTAAATATGTCGTAAATACCAAACGATCTTAGAAAAATCCCAAATTTTTCCTGGATTTCCCCTGTCATCCACATAGTCCCCTGTAATTTTTCCAGAACCAAAATATTCTTTTACATGCCCTTTTTACTAAAACCGAGCTAGAAATCCCTAGAACTCGTTTAACCGAAAAGCCTACTTAGACTTATCCAACGGACCTCAAATTTTGTGTGTGACTTACACATGATATGAAAAGCTTATCTGAAATTTTCCAGAATGTTTCATGATATTTAACTATATTTCACCATTTTTGGCCAAAACCGAGCATTAAATTCACCAAATATTCATGCTTTGTCCAAAAATTTTCAAAAATTCACAAAACTCTTATTTTCATGTTTAGAAAATCGCTGTAAAATTTCATGACCTAACTCTAAACGACCAACAATCTGTCCAAAAACACATAAACCGACATAAACCGAATATACCTTTCGTTTTCCGCCACTACAAGCTACAAACTCGTCTTTCCGCCTTATTTACCACTAAATACAGAACCTACAACCAACATACCACAATACCAAGCAAGTTACACTCACGATCAAGCCTCTTACACTATAGTTTCGGTTATGATTCAAAAACAAAGATTTAAACCGTAAAAAATTCGTTTTTGGTTCGTTTAACTCCTTTCTTGGACCAAGATCCCTTGTATAACCCGTATACATCACTTGATCATGCAAGAATCGTTTTTCATCTTTGAAACCTCATTTTCTTGCAAACAAACTCAAGAAACGAAGATGGAAACGTAAATAACTCGACTCTTTACCTCGGTTTTCTTGATAAAATCTCGGTTTTTATGATCTTGATGTGGAGAGGATTGAAGTTCCTAGAGATTTTTGTTGTAAAAAAGAAATGAAAGGGCTAGGGGAATCCCCCATTTCCGATCGGAGTTAGTAGAGGGGTGGGGTGGGACCCACCTCTCCAATATTAGCCACATATTTGGATTCTCGTAATCCGGATAATGTTTTGGATAATCTGGTTCAGTTCGTTTTTCGGTTAACTGTCTAATTTGGCTTAAAACGAGGTTAAAACGGTCGTTTTCGGCTTAAAAAATTAAACTTATATAAAACCGATTTAAAAACTTTAAAAACTTAAACCATGACATTTATTGACTTAAAACATCATATCATTAGTTATCGCGCATCTTTTTCGGCTTGATCGATCATCTCTTGCTCGGTTTGGTATTAAAGGTTTCGTTTAACGTACCGACGTACATTAAATCGAAATTCTTTTTCTGTGCCGTACTTTACTTATCCCGAAGCTTTAATACTTTGTAAACATCGCTAATATTATATATTCCATCTATAATTGAACCCTTGATTCATTCGGGTTTCAATAACTATCGATCGTTTGATCGCATATTCAATACGGTGAATTATATATTCACGTACAATCAATACAATGAACCATGTATTCTCATATAATTACCATGGTAACTCATGTACCCGACATTGCATATGACGTAACTAACGTCTACCGGTTAGGGTATACTTGGTTTCGTCGGAATCGTTACACTTCTTCAAATAAAAATAATGTATTGTATGCTTATGCGGATTTACATTCATCTGGAATCGTGAATATTTCCAAATTCACTTGCTTTCTATCCCAAGTTGAACGACTACCACTCGTAAGGCACTTGAATATCCCTCTTGGGTAGAAGCCATGCAAGAGGAATTGCAGTAGTTTGCACGTTTGGGTGTTTGTGATCTTCTCGACAAACCTGTTCGAGTCAAGAAGCCAATTTCGACAAAGTGGGTATTTAAATGTAAAAAAGACGATCATGGTGTGATCATGAGAAACAAGGTACGATTAGTGGTGCAAGGTTTCCATCAGCAAGAGGGAATAGACTACACCAAATTATATGCTCTGGTTGCAAGATTGGAGTCGATACGAATCTTTCTGGCGTATGCAGCTTACAAGAAAATAAAGGTATATCAAATGGATTGTTGGTTCAGTCGGGACCGTGACGATCCGAGCCGGTTCGAGACGGAAGGTTTGATAACCAAATACGGATAGAAACAAACACGAAACAAACGATTTCATTGATAAAAAACGAAAGATTACATGCTTGTTAAACACTGAAATCACGATCTATGGCAGGGGGAGGTCGAGCATGGCCTCCCCCCTCATCCGGACAGCACCTGGGCGCCGGGCACGCAAATCCTTAACAAACCACGCCTGAAAGCTGGGTATTTATACCCACTGCTATTCGATCAGGACTCATTCGATCGAATGAGTCCTATTCGATCGAATAGCAGACTCATTCGATCGAATCAGAGACTGGTTCGATCGAATGAGTATCCATTTGAAAATGCTCTTTCGAATGGATGACTTTCGGCGTGGACCACTATCTAGGTGTACAGCATACAACATAAACAATCTAAACTATTCGCCAAGCGACGGCCACAAAACATGCACCAACAGATGTTAAAAGTGGTTTTCTCAATGATGAATTACACGAGGAAGTGTTTGTTTTACAGCCTCCTGGCTTTGAAGATCCTGATTATCCGGACCGATTTTACCGATTAAACAAGGCCCTGTATGGTCTACATCAAGCCCCGAGAGCTTGGTATGGCACGCTCGCCGACCATCTGACTGATAAAGGCTTCAAGCGAGGGACTGTCGACTGCACTTTATTTTATAAGAATATCGGTGATGATCTTTTCCTCGTTCAGATTTATGTCGACGACATTATCTTTGGGTCTACAAATGACACGTTATGTAAGGATATCGGGAAGTCAATACAAATAAAGTTCGAGATGAACTCAATGGGAGAGATGAACTTTCTAGGGTTGCAAGTTCACCATTCTACGAAATGAATCTTTATTCACTAGACCAAATATGTGAACAATGTCTTGAGTCAATTCAGGATATCTGCCAGAAAAATCCCTTCAACTCCTCTCCCCGTGGGTCACAATTTATCACCGAATGAATTGGAGGACACCGTTGATCCTACCCTCTATCGTGCTATGATCGGATATTTAATGTATCTAACGGCTTCTCGTCCTGACATTATGTTTGCAGTTTGTCTTTGTGCTAGGTACCAAGCTAGTCCCCGAGTGACTCACCTAGCAGTGGTCAAGCGTATTCTTCAGTATCTGAGGGGCAATCCAGACATCGGGTTATGGTACCCCAAGGACGATAACTTTGAACTTACCGCCTTTTCAGACTCAAACTACGGAGGTTGCAAGATTAACTTCAAATCAACTATGGCAGGGTGTCAATTCTTAGGAAACCGGCTTGTTTCCTGGCAGTGTAAGAAGCAAACGATGGTCTCCACTTCAACCGCTGAGGCAGAATATGTTGCAGCTTCGAGTTGATGTTCCCAGGTTTTGTGGATCCAACAACATCTGCGCGACTACGGTTTGAAGTTTCTTACTACTCCAATTTTAATTGATAACTCTGCTGCCATTTGTATCACAAAAAATCCCGTACAACATTCTAAAACGAAACATATTAAAATTCGATATCATTTCATACGGTATTGTTTTGAAATTAATCGACCGTGAGAAAGTACATACCGATTTTCAAAAAGCCAATCTATTTACCAAAGCCTTTGACAAAACTCGTTTTCAATTTTTGCTTGGTTTAAATGGATTGAAGACCCTTGCTGATATCCTGAAACAATGATAACTATCTTTATTTTCGGTTTAATTTTTTCTTTTAAATTTTATTTTGGTTTTGGATTTTAGGGGTGTAAATAGAAAATACAAAAATATTGTGCTTTTTGTTTCTATAGATAAAATCCAAAAACATTAAAAATTTGAAAAGTCAAAAATATTATTTTTTTTTCCTTAAAATATTCTAAAAATCCAAAAACATTTTAAATATTGAAAAAGACAAAAATGTGTTTTCAGTTCGTATAGAAAGATTCGAAAAATTAAAAAGATTGTGAAGTTTTTGTTTATAAGAAAATTGAAAAAGACAAAAAGATTGTGTTTTTTTTGTACGCATAGAGAAAAACCAAAAAGATTTTTGCATATGTTCGCTGAAATTTTTTTTCAGTTACTCATATTTGAAGGACATATACTTGTATATGTTTGGTCCTGAAATTTACTCGTAAATGTTTGAGATAGCCATTTACCTGATAATGGAAAGTAGTTGGGGCGTTCATTTTGCGTTTTTACTTTATTTTCTCGCTGAAAATTATGTCGGTTATTTAAGTTTGTAGAGCATGTTTGCATGTCTTGGTCCTATCATTCACTTGTGAATTGATAGTTAGCCATTAATTTATAGACTTAATTTAACTGGAGCGATTAAATTCATTTTGTTTTATGCTCCTCAAAATTTTGAGTTTTTGAAGCAAAAAGAGAAAATGATAGTACATTGATTTTTTTGACCCCATATCCAGCAAGAAATAAGCTTAAAAGACTGTGTGCTTAATTGCATTGGTGCATTGGTAGGTTTTAAACAAACTGTTAGAATAAAGTATGTGATATAAACATAAAGAAATGACAAATTGAAAGAGGTGCTAGTCTCTAGCAAACATCTCGGTGAGGATGGCAGAAATGTAATAACGTGTCATACTCAAGGCTTATATTTGTTTGATCACCTAAAAATAAAATAAAGCAAATAACAAGCGTTGAGATTATTGACACTGTGAGTCTTTATATGGCTTAATCATCTGGGTATTCATATGCATGGATATTTCATACGCTTTTAGAGCAAACCCAAAGTCATTAAACTTGATCACTGTTGTACCTCGTACAATCTAAATTACTGACTTGATCAATATCCGCAGTTAGTCATACATTTGTTCCTCCCTTGCGCGCGTCTCAATACCAATAAGAAACGGACCCCAGGGGATACAGTGTATGTAAGCCGACAGATGGACTCGTGCATATTCACTCATAGTATAGGAAACTCAATGCATTGCTCATAAATTTCTATAAAATCCAAATTTTGATCAGCAATATAATGGTTTAAGTCAAGTTGGGGTGATATGGCAAAAATCAAATTAAGCTTGAACCAAAATTAGAGGCTGATAGTTTCTGATATTCTGTTCTCAAATTGAATCATTAATCATATCACAAAAACACTTGAAAGTTTGTTATAAGATTTAAGTGGACAAAAATATCAATGATTTTCTTAAGTTAATTGGTATGAATATTTAATTATTATTTAATTTAATTGATTTAATTAATTGAATTATTTAATTTAATATTACATAAAGTAATTCGTTAAATGTGATTCGTTAAATTTAATGAATTAAAGCCATTTTTAACGAATTGAGCTCCAATTCGTTATTCTTTAATTCGCTTCCGCCACTCTGTAACGAATGGCTTCTAATTCGTTAAGATTTTAACGAATTACTTGTAATTCGTTATGCCTCATGTTAATTTAAGATAACGAATCACCTGATTCGTTATTTCAAAATTCAAACGAATCAGATGATTCGTTACATTGAAAACTTTGTCATGTTAGACTATATAGGGTTTCGTGAAGGCGTTTCGTCTCACTATTCACCTTTCATCTTCCTTACACCTACTTTTACTCTGGCCTAATTTTTTCAGAATTTTTGGTCATCGTTATTCTGTGTTTTGATTATATATTCGTATTCCTAAGGTATAGACGATCATGTCATGATGATTTTCATCAAATTTGATGATGGTTTGATGGCATAATTTGTTGATTAAGTTATCGAGTTTTAGAGTTTTTGATAAACCTTAATTTAACTACTTTATACCACGTTTTGGGACAACAAATCGATACCATTGTAATCACAATATGATTCCGAGATCAATTGTGATCATTGATTGGTTTTATGTTGTTGATTGTAGTTGTATTGATTTCTAATTGCTAATTTGACTTTTCGTGTTCTTGGTGATTTTGACTTTGACCAAATTAGTCAAACATTAAGCTTAATTGGCCGTTCGTTATTGTTTAACGAAATGGAACTCATTCGTTTCCAATTCGTTATACAAATAACACGAATCAGGATAACCAATCATATATTATAACGAATAAGATTTTCCTTCGTTATTTATAACGAATAGACCATAATTAGTTAACATTTATTAGTGATTCGTTAAGCCTAATTCGTTAACTATTTACTTGATAGCGAAGCAGCTTATTCGCTTTAACGAATTAACATTTCGTTATAACGAATTAGAATATTTAACGAATGACATATTAATTATTTTACAATTACAAGTTTTATAAATTGGTTTAATTTTAAAACTTTTAATTATATATTAATTATATAAGTATTATTATTATTCACTATCACTGATTCTCGGATTTGTTTATATAGTGCAATGGCTGATAACATGGATCAAGATCCTCCCGTTGATGTACCTCAACAACAACAACAACAACAAGCATAAGATATTCCCTTGCTCCCCTACGACAAAAGACACAACGTTTGTGCCTTTGTCGATACGGATTTTGCTAACGAGGATGTATTTGGAGAAATGCTAGCATTCATGCGCCGCTCAGGCATTCATTATGTTGTCACTGCGAAGCCGGATGTTTGTTTCAGCATTGTTCGCCAATTATGGAATACTGCTCGTTATGTGGAAACAGAGAACCACATTGCTGCTGATGTTAATGCGAGACCGGTTGTAGTATCTATTGAGACTGTTCGAAGGGTGCTGAGATTCGATGACACCATTGATGACCCAGGTGAGTTTCACAAAGATTTGATTAAAGGGTTATTTGGTCGTTTGTTTTATTCTGGTGATCTGGATGAGTCCATGTATAACAAGGTATACATGTGTCCTACTTACAAGTATTTATTACACGTTCTTATTCACTAATTTGGTGGACGGAAGGGAGTGTTTGATGAATGTCGTATAATGCTTCAATCGGCATTCGTTGCCTTAGTGTTTAATAAGCCTTTCAACTTCTCTGAGATGATCTTCGATCATCTCAAAGAGAATTGTCTTACTATGAAACGACGAACTAAGTTTTTAATGTATCCTCGATTCATCCAGTTGTTTGTACAAGATGTTATTCAGGATTTGGTACTCGATCCAACACAAGTTGAGGATAAATTTACGTTGGATCACAATAAATCGGATACTGTGAAGAGGATGAAGCAGTACCGTCAAGATCTTCCTCCACGATTCAAGAGATTGATTGGTCATCTGGTGAATCCAGATTATGAATGTCGTCCCAATTATCGTTGGATCCATAACGACTCGGATTCTGAGCGTGAGGAAGGAGCAGGTAGGAACAAGGGTGATGATAATGATGATGTTCCTGACATAATCCGTACAAGGTAATCCTGATAAAATTAATATATAAATAACATGTAGAAATTATCAATTAAATTTCACATAACACGTAAACAAATTAAATGCAACCTTTTCTTTTGCATTTCATATGAAAATTTGTTTATAAATTTTTCAACTTCGTGAAATGGGAAAATGTTTGTTTCGAATACTTGGGTTATAGTCTGGAAATATTTCATCAAATATTTCTAGTTCGCTATAATCATTGGCTCTGATATCATCTTCTTTCACACCCCAAAATCATTAACTTGGCAATGGAAGACTTAATTTTGTTAATCTGGGCGGTGACAGACCGTGTTCAGCCAATCATATACAAAAATAATGAACCATTAGTTGGACTTTATTAAATATCAGAGTTTTACACATGTCAAACATGCACAGTTGTATTTTAAATTACAAGTCCAACTATCATTCATTCAAACGTACAACACCATTTTCCTAAATCCTTCACGAAGCAACCATTTTCTTCATTTACCTGAAAAGTATGTTAAAATAATTTTATCAACACGAATGTTGGTGAGTTTCTCAATTAAAAACCGGGATGTAACAGTTCTTGACTTTACATCCTTTTATACATCATTTTTTTTCAATGATAAATTCCACCAAAAGTATTTTAAAATAATTTTGTCAACACGAATATTTGTGAGTTTCTCAATTAAAAACCGCGATGTAACAGTTGTCGACTTTACACCCATTTATTCATCATTCTTATCAATGATAATTTCGTTATTCACCATTCTTTTCAATGAGAATTTAATTTTCCAATTTTTCAAACATAGCTATATATTTCTTAAACAAAACGTGTTAGTTGTAAACAAGCAAAGAGTACAAAACATGTATGACTATCATTTATGATAAACCTGATACATACCAAAATCAAAATATTCCCACCTTTTCAACCAGAGCGAATGGAAGAGTGGGGGAGCGTCGCCCCGATAGATCTACCAATATTTTTATGCCCTTTCTCTCTAGGTTAACGGTTTTTCCTTTCATAATGACTCATCCCATTTAACACAATTTGTAAAATATATAGCCCTTTTCTTTACATACTTTTTCCCCACAAACATTTATAAATCATTAAAATATTTAAAGTGGGGATTTACGAGAAAACTCACATTTGCCTTAGCTCAAATAACATTTAAGTGCGATAATATGCCAATCAACGTCAAAATCTTATTAATAGTCATCCAAATGATAACCATATTCCTAGGTTTAATACCAAGTATATTAACACATAAACATAAATACAAATAGAATCTTATCATAACTTAATTTATTATCCTCACGTGTCTTACTTATGATAATTCTAATAACTAAATTACAAACTTTTATTGTTTAAGTAAAATCGTAAATGAATCGAACGTTTTAAAATATCTTATAAATATATTGGAAAAACATAGTTTCAAATAATCATTGTAAACCTAATATATGTTTACGAAACTACACTTGGACGTTATTTAATAAAAGTATATATATTTATTTAAAACTATAATATTCTTTTATTAATAGACGCGTGTTTGAATTCTAACAAATATATACCACTTTCTTAACAAAGCATAATATAATTGTTATTATTATTTATACCAAAACGTGTTATATTAATATTATTAATATAAAAACTTTGTTTTCATATTTTATATAAAAGTTTACATTTTCTAAAAGTATATATTTATTTTTAATATTAGTTATGGTCACTGTCCGGATAAACTATTTCAGTCCAAATATCGTGTGTACAAATATATACAAACGCACGAAATCGTCCAAGTCTCAATTGTAGCAATTTTATCACTCGATATTATCTAGCGGTTTTCTAAATAATTATTAACAACATTTTGTCCAAGTTATTTCCGATAACAATATTTATACTAATCTCTCGTTATCTATCTTTTTCAACACTTATAGATATAAAAGATATACATCCTCGCGTACGGTTGGAGCCTATAAATCTGCTCAAAACCCGCATGCAATGCGATCCGGATATACCAACGCCTTCGTTTATTCGGCACTAACGTTTCTCTTGTCTCGGGTCGTCCGTACGACACCTCAAAACCTACATGTAACTCGTTTTAAGAAACTGTTTTCGTTCTAAAATCTGATAAGTAACTTAAGAAGCTTATAACTCACTATCCCAACATCCGATCAACTATCACTTCCATGGAATTAAACATCTATATGTTAGGAAAGTTCACCGAAAATTTCAGCTCGATCCGATGCTCAGATCTCCAGAAATCTTCATTTCATTATGGCTGTGTTTTCAAAATTCGCCCAGCGAACCGAACACGAAAATGGGTTGAGAAAACCAACTTAGGAAACTCCAATCCGCGTCTCCATCGTTGAAAATGATTATATATAGGTTATGAATCCTCTGTATAAAAATCAGTATGATCGGACCGTTAGATCTTTAGTTACGGAACGATCTTTGCAGACATGCATAACAAATACAATCTGTGCAGATTTTAAAACTTGTTTTTAACAAACTTAAGCTCAAAATTAGGACAATCAGAGCTTACCATTGCGTTCGGGAGGTCGAAAAATGGTTCCGGGTAAAAGACGGACTTCGACCGCCACCGGACCACCGCGTCGGACCATCACCGGCCGCTGTCGGACCGCCACGGCCACCGCCATAATTCTCTACCTTCTCTCTACGCTCTCTCTCTCTCTCTCTGTAGATTTCAGCTGCAAGAATATTATGAGAGAAAGTAGGGGTGGTTGGCCTTTTATATATACGGTTTTAACGCATTTTACGATCGCGTTTCAGTTTATCGCTTCAACGATCCCGCTACTTCCAAATATATTTTGTCAAAGTATTTATTCCAATCCCGACTTAAAATTGTCTCGCCAACTTATGGTTTCCGCTAGTAAGTTATTGATGATCGTTACCCGGTGTCGGTTCCGTGTTACTACGAACTTTATAAAACTAGTGTAGTTTTTTTTTTCCAAAAATAACTCATCCAAACTTACGGTGTGTATTTGATTTATTTTATTTAAATTACAAACTTCAAATACGGAGATAGTATTAACTTTTATTAGCTCATCGGTACATGTGCTTTAACGACAGTGTTCGAAAATACTAATTTGCATTTTCCCGCTTCTTTATAACTCAGAATTGAGCCACGTTTTTTCTTGCGTTCTCGAATTTCAATCCTCTAAAATATTCAAATGGATTCACCCCTGGACACTTTCTTGAATATCGGGTTGAGTATTCACACGTTTAACCGAATATGTTCGTTTCTCCATTATTTATCACCGAAATTTCTTTATCCCGTCTCACTTCTCACATGTTTTACAATGTATATATTCCCTTCATTCTTAGCTTAAAATACTATATTTAACTTATGGGTCTTAATCTTCAGTTAATCCAGCCTAAACATGTCTTAATCTCGTTTATGAAATATAATAATACTTTTTATTTTACCGAGTATCACAGTAAAGGTTTGAGCTCATATGCTTACAAGGAAAATATAAAACAATTAAATAAAGTGGACGAAAACTAAAACAATTATTAACAGTGTAGAAGCTTACATGGCAGAAGATACGAATGGAATAAAAGGGCTATGATTATGAAAATTATGGAAATTGATTATGTGATTAGATATTATATATTAGAATGTAGAGAATATTAATTTTGTTAAACGTATTATGTATAGAAACTTTCTATAAATAAGTTTGAATATAATAAACCGGTTTATTGTAAATTATTATATCCAAAAATAACATACTGATTATCAAAATCAAAAATAGTATTACTAGAATAATTATATCTTGAGGATTACAAATTACAAAAATAATTTGTATTCCAATCATAATGTTCAAAAGTAAAAGATTGATTACTAAAAAAAATATATTTAGAATGTATAATTATATACGGTTATATAATTTATTTAATACTATATAAAAACATAAATTACTTCCTTAATTATAGTTCTTCTAGTCAAACCTTTAAATATAGTCCGTAATAATTTAAATTTGAATTTCAAATTATAGTCAAAAGGTCAATTAATAATGGAATTAGTTATGTACATTAATATTTTTATTAAATTTTTGAATAAATTATATTTGGAAGATGAATATTATAATTTAATATGTATTTTAATTTTAAAGATCAATATTATAATTTAGTTTAGTAAATTTTGTATATTTATAATTAGTAAATGTTAATAAAAAATTAGTAGTTTATAATTAATATTTCAGGAATATTAAATTAAAAATTAAATATCATAACCAGATAAAACATTAAAGAGTGCTGAATCAAAATTGGACGGAAAAATATTTAAAAATTAGACGGAAATTTTGTTTCTTAATATTTAGTAAAGAAAAAAATAAAAAATTGGACGGAAAATAAAACATAAATTAGACAGAATTTTAGAACTGGAAAAACAAAACAATAAAAAACTAGCCAGAAAATTTTAAAATTGGACAAACAAAAGAATAAAAAATTGGCCGGAAAACAATTAAGAATTTGGACGGAAATTCAATTCTGAATATTCACTAAACAAAAAAATAACAAATTCGCCGGAAAATCTTATTAAACATAAAAATATGCTTATAACAAAGTGGCCGGAATATATTCATTGGATATTATAAAAAACAAAGTGGTCGGAATATATTCATCGGATCTTACAATACTATTAAACTAATATGCGCAAGAATGGATTGTTAATTACCTTTAATATATTCATCGGAGAATAGATCTGTTATAAGAATCATCAATTGAGGAAAAAAAACTTATAACATCTCCTCTGACAAACGATGAATTGAACAAAATCCAAACGATTGGAGACCTGTCCACCTATGGAAGTGAAGAATAACATGGTAGATTAAAAAATTGATGGTGAATAATGTAGAAGTCGGAATATGACCGCCAGAATTAGAGTTGATTATGAGCGGTGGAATTAGGGTTAGTATGTTCGTGCAGAGGTTAGAGAGAAAAATGAATGGTTGCATTGGTTATGGGTTATGGAAATGGAGCAGGTTATGTTTTTTGGGTTTGTGGTTAATATGACACGTGGCAGCATTAGAGAGACTCTTAGAATAGAAATACGATGAGTTGGAGACCTAGGTGGACAAGCTAGTAGAATGCCATGTGGAGGGATTGTATTGATTTAATCGATTAGTCATTTTACTATTTACTGTTTCATCTCAAGTTTAGTAAAAAATATTTCATATTAGCTTGTTGTCACTTGAAATCTTTAAAACCAACATATAAACCAATTAAGAGTAATAATCAATAAGAACCTGGCTCAAAAATCATAAAAGTGTAGGAAATATTTATATAATAATAAGTATATTTTAGACCACATTAGCAGTCTGTCTCGTCTACTACTAAAACACACGCTATGTCGTCTACTCAACTCTATACACTTACTATACGTGCTTGCTACTATTGTGGAGACCCGAATCATCTCCGTAATATGTGCTCTCAACTTATCCATGCTCATCAAGCTCAAGCTATGACTGCACCCTACTACACTACCCATGCTCAGCAAGTTCAAACCTATCAACCCCACATCCTCCAAGATCCTCTCGTCAATCAAGATCATCCTTACTTAACCCAAACTTATCAAGTTCTATACCCGCAAACTCAAGTTTACCAATTATACTCTAACCAAGCCCCAATCGTGCAACCCCTTCAAGCTCAACCTATTCAAGCTATTCCAAGTCAATCTACCTCGACTGCTCCAGCTCTTATGGATTCAACTCATCATGGTGTTTCAAGTCAAACCCATTAAACTACTCAAGGACTATGAAGACTTTTGATAATTTCCTCATTCTATCTTAATTTATTGTGTCTTTTCCAAATTATGGATTGTAATGACTCTTTATGGCATTGAACTATTTCAATTTTAATTATTTATCCTTTGCATATCTTATCTAATGAATAAGTTTATTTATTTAAGTAAAATGTTTATTATAGCATACTCTCATTTTCCTACGCTCATTTATCACAAACCGATTTTATAATCTCAACTCTTAGTGAGTTATTCATTTAAAATTTTCAAGACTTATACTTTTACGTTAAAAGATGTTTTAGAAATTTCATTGTTCCATTTAAATCCACTACGAATTTTGAAATGATTTATACATTGGTGATTTACTATTTTTATAGTTAAAACTTCTTAGGACCTTTGTTTCCTCACGAAATAATGTCTTTCAAATGTTTTGTAACCCACACGATGGAACGAGTTATGTGGATCATCCGACGATCTAAGTAACTACGGTTAATTACTCATGTCCTCGCATGGAATTCGTAATACGAACATCGTGTGTCATAATCTGGAACCGAATGTAGTTCTAGAGTAACGGTACAAATTATAAGATGATAATAACATGGTGGATACGCCGCTGGTACATCCTATATATAAGTGTCCTTATCGGATTTTCATTTGAAGCGTTGCTTCAACTATTCAAAGTTCCCTATTTTGATTAATTCTAAATTTTATTTAAAATTTTTCCTCTCACCCAAAATAAATAAAATAAAATATTGTTTTGGCAATCTTTAATTTCGGGACGAAAATTCCAAAAGTAGGGAATACTATAATAACTCATATTTTAATTTATTAGTTTACTAACCGTGACCCGACTCGTTTCTATGTTCGGGAAATTTTATTAATAAAATATCACGTAGATCGAGTTATTATAATTTTATTATTATTTGTCTATTATATTTATTTAATATATATAAATAACTTTAATATATACACATTATTAACCCTAAACTAAATTTTAACCTCGTTTTGTTTCCATCTTTATACTTGACGGACCAAATAGCAAAATCTGATTATTATAATCCATTTAAACCATTAACTCGTTTCCCAAAACCGTTAGCCCGATCCATTTCACAAACCCGCGACCCGTTTAAGTATCTTGAACCTTAATCTTCGCTCAAACTAGCAATTGATCTATGTAATCTTTATAATACCTTATGCGTGCGTACTCCACCGAAGACATGAATTAGGAAAACAAGTACGTTTGTGATACGTATTGATTATTATACTAAACCGTCTATAACTCATTTGGCATCAACTATAATCCAATTACTTGTGTCTGCACAATCACAAAGACATCACAAGCAAAACCCCATTGGTTAATTAAGTTATATCAGCCTTCAAATACCCTTTCGTCATCGGGTTACTGTTTCTATTAAAACATTAATTAATCATCAGTCTAGGTAATTGTTATATGTATTTGATGTGTCTTGAGTCAAGCAAACTTAACCCCATAATCAATCAGCCAAACATGCAACGATTTGGCCGATTGATTTTGTTAGGTTCATAGTATGATCTGGGTTTTAGGTCTGCATGTTATAATTAATCTATTTGGTGTTTAAACCAACTAACATCATAGCCCAGTTGGTGGCTTGGTGTACGTGTTTAACACCCATGTTGGCTGGGAGGCGCGGGTTCGAGTCCCTCCCAGCACATTTTTGGGTTTTAATTTAGGCAGTTTCTTTTCATGTATATTTATCATATTTAAATAGTTAAAACATATTATAAATATAATAATTAATTAATATTTTATCATAAGACACTACTGATGGTGCTAATGCAACTGCTGCTGTAAGAGACAGATTGAGGAAAGTGGATGACAGGGCCTTAGCAATGATAAAGCTAGGACTGTCAAGGGAAATATTGAGCAAGGTTGCACATCACACCACAACTAAGGCTATGTATGATGCAATCCTTGAAATGTTTGAAGGAAACACTTAGTTGAAGAACATTAAGAAGCAAAGGTTGAAGCAAAAGTTGGAAAGATTCAAGTATAAGGAAGGAGAGAGATTAAAGTAAATCCTGGAAAGATTCTTAGCAATTGTGATTCAGCTAAGAACCACTGACTATGTTATGACTGATTTTGATTTGAATACCAAGCTGCGCAACTCAATGCCTAAGGAATGGTACACAGCCTGCAAATTCATCCTTCAAAAGCCAAATTTCAATGATTTGAAAGTGGATGATGTAGTGTGCTTCCTTCAGGCTGCTGAAATTGAAATGATTGAAAATGAAATGATCAAAGAATAGAAGCCATGTTTCCAGGTCACTAATGCTCTCATTGCACCAATGGGCAACTTGTCAACCAAGAACCAACAGCAGATACCCATCATAGAAGAACCAGTTGAGCATGGTGCTGATACACCTAAATCTTTTGTTGGTGGTAGCACAAGTCACCATGGTAACCAGCAAAGGTTCAATGTCCAACTAATTGATGACACTGATTCTGCCTCAATGGAAAGTGGGCATGTACCTTATACTGGCGGTGGAAGTGGCCAAGGAAATGAAACACAAGCTTTACTCTCCATGTTTACAGAATCATACAATGCATTTGTTGCAAAGAATCTAATTCATACCAGTGTCATCCAGGATGACCTTGAACAGATAGATGCTGATGATTTGAAGGATATGGACTTGAAATGGCAAGCAGCCATGTTGGCTCTTAGAAGCAAAAGGTTGTATAACAGGATTGGTAGATCACTTCTATCAGGGCCTAATGAAAGAATTGGTTTTGATAAGTCAAAAGTCATATGCTATAACTGCCAACAGCCTGGTCACTTTGCCAGAGAATGCAACATGCCAAGAAACTTTCAGATGAACCAATACCAGAATCAGCAGAGAAACAATAATCCCAACAACTTCAATAACTACAATCCCAACTTCAACAACTTTCAGCCTCAAATGAACAATCAACATCAAGTTATGCCACAGAATCAAAACTTTCAAAGAAACAACAATCAAAACCTTCAAACTGTTCCAAACAATCCAGTCCCAACCAACCAAAACCAACGCAGAAATCAACGAAATGTGGCTGTAACTTCACAGCATGAGGGTAATTTTGATTGGAGCAATCATGAAGAAGATATTGCAGATGACATAAAGAGGGAAAATGTAGCATTCATGGATTTGATTGAGAAAGAAGCTGGATCATCATCTCAGGTACACTATGCTCCTACTGTTGATTTAAATGAAATAATCAATGAATTAAAAACAAAAGTAGGCAAGCTGTAAGTGAGTGTTTTAGGAAACAAAGTATTATCAATAGATATGAGTCTAGTGAGCTGATCAGTGAAGAAAAGATTAAGAGCTTGGAAGATGACTGCATAAGTAGTTATAGAGCTCAGAAAAGATACACCACTGAGATTGATGGGCTGAAGAAAATGATTGTTGAAGAAAAGGTGCAGAACACAAGACTGCAAGTTGAGAATGAATTCTTGAAGAACTTGGTTTCCACAGGAAACATATGTGGAAATCTAAACCAAGTGAAAGAAGAAGATAAATGCAAAGCAGTTCCACCTCCATTCAACAACAACTTTATGGCCAAAGTTGACAAAGAGAAAATAGATTCATACCTGCAACAATTCAGAGATGTTTTTCATGACAAAGGAGAATTTGTTGATTTGTACAAAAATGTTGAGGTGAATGCAGAAGGTGAATTTGTTATGAAAGAAGAGTTGAAAGAAGAGAAATCAATTGGAGTACAAATCTCTGAGGATGACTTTGATTCTGATGATCTCAATCAAGATGATTTGAGTGATCAGATCACAGATGAACAGATCAAGGAAGCTAAAAGAGGAAGAAGATACAAGAAACCAGAATCTATTGACAAACTTCCTTTGTATCCACCTGTCACACCTAGAATAAAGAGACAGAATGAAAAAATAAGAAGAGAGCATGTTTCTTATGACAGATATGAAAAGAAGAAGGTTAGCTACAATGCAGTAAGGCCTCCAATCAAGGCTGTGTTGGAAACGATAAAGCAAAACAACAAGAAGAAGGTAAATGAAACAGTTGAGATTGAGAACTTTATCCCTGTTTATCCAGTTTTTTCTAGTCATGAAGTACTGGATATTGGAGAAGTGGAAACATTGGAAGAATATGAAAAGAGGCAGTCAAGATACTAAGAAAACGGTGTTGAGGAACCTATGATTATTGAAAAGATTGTCTTTGTCAAAAGCAAAGTTGAAAGACAAGATATCAAGATTGAGGAATTTGTTCCTTTTTCAATCAATTTTGACAGCTTGAAAACTCAAAAGACACTTGGAGTCAAAGCACCTAAACCAAGTGAAAGGTTTAAGAAAGCAAGTGAACATGAAAAATATAAAGGAAAGGTTTGGTGTAAGAAGTGTGATGAGTATGGTCATCACACAGACTCATGTGATGAGAGATTCAAATTCAAACCCTTTCATGTCTCGGATGGAACAAAGTATGGACAAGACTTTGTTTTGTATAAACAGAAGTATGATGAATACCTGAGAAAAGGAAAGGTGTGTGAAAATGAAAACATTAGAGAAGATGAATTGAAATCAACTGAGCAGACAAAGAATGAAGAGAAGAAAACTGAAGCCAAAGCAAAGAAACAAATGACTAAATCAGTAAGAAGAAGTGTGTCTACTAAGAAGCATGAGAAAGTTATCAAGAAGAACTTTCAACCTTTGAGAATCATCCCCAAACAAGATACACAATCAGTCAAGTCTGATGGTTCTCAAGGTTCACCTAGCAGTAAAAAGACAAGAAACAAAGGTGTCTTTTCAAGAAAGAAATCAACAGAACTGACAGGTGATGAGAAGTTCTTGTTAAAGCATGGATATGAACCAGAAGGATTCTTTTGGAAACCTAAGGTTGAGGCTAAAGTGGATAGAACTGCTGATGCAAGGGAACACTCAGAAAAGAAAGATTATGTAGTTCAAGAAAATGACATTGCATTAGAAGAATCACATGTCACAACCTCATTTGTGAAAACTCCAAGAAAGGGTGGATATGAAACAGATAACTCAGACAACCTTGAGTTGACACATGAAGATCCTGAACCAACAACACTCACTTCTAGTGCAGCCACTGAAATTGAAATTGATGAGTTGCAAGTTGAAATAACTTGCACTTCATCACTTAACTGATCAAACTTTTTCTTTTGTGCAGGAACAGTCCACTCCACTGAATGACATATGGTACATGGATAGTGGATGTTCTAGGCACGTGACTTGTGACAAGAGGTCACCTGTGAATTATGAAGAAAAGTTTGAAGGTCCTATGGCATTTGGAAGTGATGAGAATGGTGGAAAGATTGTTGGAAAAGGAATATTAACCAATGGAAAGGTTTCATTTGACAATGTGTTTCGTGTTGAAGGACTCCAGTATAATCTGCTTAGCATATCACAAATGTGTGATAAGGGTTACAAAGTTGGTTTTGATGACTCACACTGTTTCATCTTAAAACCTAAATTTGTAATCCCACCTGAAATGATTATGATGATGGCCCCAAGAAATGGCAAACTTTATGAGCTTAATATGAAAAAAGCTGTTTCAAGGGGTGGCACATGTTTTGTTTCCAAAGCAACTGAAAATGAAGAAAATTTGTGGCACATGAAACTATGTCATGTGAATATGAGGAACATGAACAGACTTGTTAAGGGTGAGCATGTCATTGGCTTACCTACAGGAGAGTTCAAACTAGATGATCATTGCAGTTCATGCCAAAAAGGCAAGCAACATAAGTCTTCTCATAAGACAAAACTAATCAATTCAATTGATCACGTACTTGAGTTACTTCACATGGATCTCTTTGGTCCTGTAAGTGTGCCAAGTATAGGGAAGAAAAGATATTGTCTTGTGATCATTGATGATTATTCAAGATATACTTGGGTTTATTTCCTGAGTACAAAGGATGAGACTACAGATGTAAGGCCCCGTTACCGGTAGCCCTACTTTAACGTTGGATTTACTCATAAACGCATTTCTAAATATCATAGTTAATAAAAACTTTCGTGGAATAATAAAACTTCAACCATAACATTTTACATAACCATCAAATCATATCTTATAAAACATTCGTAAACAATTAAAACAAAACATAGTCTTTAAAACATCACAACATTTCTTCGAGATGCCAGTATCTTCGATTCCATGCCATGTGTCTTTAGTCACGCGAGCTGCCTCAACCTATTTGCCTGCGTGCATACTAAAAGTCAGCTACACTGAGTGAGTTCTAGTTAATCACATAACTTACTTTTCATACACATATACATGCCCGAAGGTACGCATTACATACATATCAAGATCAGCATTCGTCCATACACATTCATATCTAACCATACATTATAAAGGGCGTTTCACCCTACGTACCTCGGATATTATTAAGGTCTGGTACCCTCCATCCTCGGATATTATTAGGGTCCAGTCACTCTTAATCCTCGGATATTATTAGGGTCCGGTCACCCTTCATCCTCGGATATTATTAGGGTCCGGTACCCTTCATCCTCGGATATTATTAGGGTCTGGTACCCTTTCTTCATAGATTCATACTATGCCTGTCCTTAAATACTTTTCCTGACAATACGTGCAATCTCCGAAGAGCGTTCACATACCATTAACATATCATACGTACATTATGCATACATCATAAATATTCATACATGCATCTTATCTTACATCATACATAGCAATCACGTCTTTAGCCACCACCTGACGGTACATACAATATCCGAAGATCGTTCACGCACGTCAAGCAATCATCAAACATAAATCATACAAGGCATACACTTACAACTTAAGGTAAGTGTATTGACAATCACATCGAGTATGCACACAGCCCCGAAAACATAACAAGGAAGTGGGGATAGAAACTCACTTGAAGTCGGTTACGTTCATCGTTAATTGTTATTCCCTTCTTCAGTTGGGCACGGCTAACTGTATAATAATTACATGCATCAATTACTATCACTACTTATTTTGAGTTTCGAGTCTAATTATAACCCTCGACGAACGGGGGTCCGGGGGCAGCGCCCCTGGCAGCGGGGTCTAGGGGTGGCAGCCCCTAGCAGGGTCCAAGGGGCAGAGCCCCTGGATGGGGTCATTCTTTCAAAGTTCTAATTCGCTATTCAGTCCTTAACGAATGGGAGTTCATAGCGAATTAACCATTATAACGAATCTGGCTTTGTAACGAATCAAGCATTATAACGAACTGGTCCTTATGACAAATTGGACCCGAACTGGTCCATATAGAGAACTGATCCTTATACGAAACAGACCATAGCGATATGGGCTAGTTCTTTGTTCTTTTCCTTTAACGAATATGGTCGCGAACTAAGGCTAGTTCGCTATGCTTTCTTTAGCGAATCACTTGGCGAATCACACCTGGTTCTTAACGAATCAAGGTTAGGGTTTTTCGGAGAATGTCAGAAACATTATCTAGCATCCTAAAAATACTCAGCCGCCTTTCCGGCGCCGTCTTTCCGGCGCCGCCGCCGCCGGAAAACCGCAAACACGCCGGAAAAAACGAGTTTTAACTCGTTTTTCACTGTTTTTCGTCCCGTTCGATCCAGATCTGATCTAGGGTGACCCCTAAGCTCATCATAGGTTCGGTTTATACCCGATTCCACCCGGATCTCGTGACTTAAATGGTTTAACGGTGTTGGCTCGTCGTTTCATGACTATATCTAACGGTTTAGCTCATTCAATATAAAACTATCATTACCTCGGGTCGGTTTAGATAGGGAGAGAACTAGATAGAAGGCTTAAGTGTGTGTTTTGGTGGTGTATGGAATATGTGAAAAATGAGGAATTAATGGTGATTATGGTTTATATATTTAGGGATCATGGGCTTAAGCCCATGGTCTCTCTTTCTTTCTTTTATAACCCAAGTCCATAACCCATATCCATTTAACCCAACACTAGCCCAACTCATATTCTATTTATCTAAACCGATAACGACCCACTATAAAATAAAAGAAGTTTATATTATTATTATGACCGAAAGTAGGATGTTACAACAGAGTTGATTAAGGGCTGTGTGACAATGATTGAGAACAGACTGAATAAGAAAGTTAAAATGATGAGAAGTGATAATGGCATTGAGTTCAAGAATGGAGTCATGGAAGAATTCTGTACACAAAAAGGAATACTTCCAACAATTCTCAGCTCCTAGAACTCCTGAACAAAATGGTGTTGCAGAAAGAAGAAATAGAACACTTATTGAAGCTGCAAGAACCATGTTAGCAGATGCAAATCTACCAGTTACCTTTTGGGTTGAGGCCATCAATACTGCCTGCTATGTTCAGAATAGGATACTTGTTAACAAAAGGCATAACAAGACACCATATGAAATTTTCAACAACAGAAAGCCTTATATCAAGTTTTTCAAGCCCTTTGGATGCAAATGTTTTCTTTTGAAGACCAAGGATTACTTGAACAAGTTTCAAACTAAATCCTTGGATTGTTTGTTTGTTGGATATTCAACACACACAAAAGCCTACAGAGTATATGTGAAAGACCATATGAGTGTTATTGAATCATCTGACCTCATCTTTAATAAGAATCCAGTTCAATATTCTAAGACCAAGCATATTGAAATCAGACATCACAAAGGGATTGTATTGAAAAAGGTTTGATTGACATGAAGAGAGTTGATACAAGTGACAACTTGGCTGACCTATTCACCAAGCCACTTGACAGAACCAGATTCAACTTTCTTTTGAAAGCTCTGGGATGATCAACTCAGATGAGGTCTGATTGAGGATATATGCTTAGTGTGTGTCTCTATGTGCTAATTGACTATTCTTGATTGAGGTCACATACATTGAATGTTGAGTGAATATGTATTGAATATGTTACTTGTTTGATGTTAACTGATATGTGTTTAAGTGATTATCAGTGCAATTTAGATGTCATTTGATACTTTATATTGCTTAACAGTTAACTGTTTTGACATTATGATAAGTAGTTTGGATTGATTAAACTAATTAATTTCTTATCTGATGTCATGAGTGATTATTTGTCAATGATTTCTTGAATATGTGTGTTATCTGATCATCTTGATGTTATTAGGATACGATAGACTACGAATGTTAGAAATGTCTGCTTGTTTTGATGATGTTAAGAATGATTAAGATTTGAATATGTTACAATGTTTGTGTCAAAATATGTCTTTATGTCAAAAGTAAAGCTTTCAAATGAAATTTTGCATAATCACAAAATTTTGATCAAAACATAAGCAAGTTGTTAATGGTGTTGAGATATGATAATACTATTCAGTTCAAGCTTTGTAGAAGCTTAAAAGAAGGATTTTTCAATGAAAAGTCTCAAGTAGTTATTCTTGCTGAAAATTATGTCATGTGCCCAGTTGGAAGGACATACACAAGTATGTTTGGTCCTATAATCTGCATCGATTTAAAGGATAGCCATTTACCAGAAAAACTGTAAGCATTTGGGGCAATAATAACTTGTTTTCTGTTCATTCATTTAAAACTATGTCAATAACTCTGACCTTGAAAGAACATATGTTCACATGTATGTTTGGTCCTATTAATCACTAGTGATCAACATGATAGACATTTACCTTTCAATTAAGAGAAATTGGGGTGACTGAATATTAACCTGAATTTTAATGGGAAATGATAGTACATTGACTACTTAGCCAATCACATGGATTTAATAGGCCAAAAGGTCACTAAGTACAGTCATTAACATGTATGGTTTCTTTCTCATGATGTGTAAAATCTAAGGTGATACAAACATAAAGAAAATGCTATATCTTATGTGGAGTTACATTGATGTCTATGCATGTTCCTATATATATCTTTCTAAATGATTGGCAGAAAAGTGATTATCCAGTCATACACAAGCCTGTTGGTATTTGGTCAGCAAAATGAAATGGCTGATTTAAAAAGAATGACACAGAACAACAGTGAACAGCATATTTTTTTTCAACCAAAAGTTGATTGGTGTTCACTAAACATTTTGAAAGAAAATGCAAACATGAGGGTTAATTCTAGAACTACAGGGGTGGAGGCAATCATATAGGTCCTTTAAACATCCTGAATGAAAGTCCTGTAAGTCCGAATTGCGTGGCATGTAAGTCCAATGTTCAACCTCACATATGTTTGTAAATTTGAAAAGAAAAATCATAGAACTTTTCAAAAATATGTTCTGTCATTAAAAGTTTTGACCAAATCCAAGGAGTCAGAGTAAAATTGGGGTGATCTGGAGAAAGCCAAATAAGCCTTGAGAAAAGATAAGGAGCATCAGAAAACATCATGTGTTATCCATTGAGAAACATGCATATTAAATGAAATTAAATCATATCACCAAGGAAATGAAATTCATGTTAAGTCTAGATCTGCTATTGACCTGTCTAAGTTGTCATAATAATGCTAAAAATGAAGTATTGAGAAAGCTACTTAGTCAATATGATCCCATTCTTGAGATCTTTTCAGTTAAAGAAATATATATGTTTTTAAAAGAAACATATCTGAAATTTGATCTCTAAATGCACAATTTGCTCTTAAACTATGATCTATAATGATATATATAACTAACAAATGTCCTTGACAAAGCTTGACAAGTGGTTTAAGTCAAAAAGTGTTGCATTTTGCCTTTAATAGGTTGAATATGTAGGTTCGGGTAAGGTTTGAAGTTTTCAAACCTTCTCGGGCACAAAACAGTTGAATATGGTTGAATATGTATTTTCGGGTAAGGTTTAATGTTTTATAACCTTTCCGAGTACACTTAGATACTTTTATATAAGTTTACTATTTTCGGGCATGCTTTGAAGTTCTTGATACTTTTCGGGTAGAGTTACTATTCTAGTCACTCTCCGGGCAAGCCTGACTGTTTATGATTGAATACGTTTTTCGGGTAAGGTTTAATGCTTTTTAACCTTTCCGGGCTCTCTTAGATGTTTTAATCTAAGTTGGTCATTTTTGGGTATGATTTGATGATTTGAAGTTTTTCGGGTAGACTAAACTGTTTAGTTTAGTTCCCGAGCATACCTGATGTATTAATATGATTATCCTAGCAAGCTTAGTGCTAACATAGGATTTATGGGCAAGCTTTGAAATTTTAGACTATAGCACACTTAGGTATTTTATGTTTAATTCCGAGCATGCTATGTGTTATTTGTGATTATGATTTCTTTGAAATTACAAGTGTTTCCGAGCAGACCTTGTCTTCTAGGCACACTTTATATTCCAGGTACACTAGTGTTTCCTCAATATACTTGGTAATTTCAAAAATTTGACTTTCCGAGTACACTGTCTGCTAGATATCTTTTTCCGGGCATACCTTGTACTCTAAGGTTATTCGGGTAGACTTTGCATGGAAAGCCTGTTGGGGCACACTTTGTACTCTTATAAAAGTTGCTCGGGCACAATTACATCAAAGTATGCTTGATTGAATATGTTTCTAATTCTGATAGGGTTTATGCTAGTTTAAGATTTTAATTTAAATTGAGAAATTTATATGGGTATCTTAATTGATTCCTAGCAAGGATGCTTATTTGATGTTTAGTACTTGATTATTTGACTTGTGATGAAGTTCTCAAGAAATCAGGTATTTCGGGTAAGCTTTCTTCATCATCACTTGACTTTAAATTATTTAACTTAAGCAAGGATTGTAAGTGGAAGATACCGGGTAAACTTTGCCAATTTATAATGAAAATATTTCCGGGCAAAGTTTGACCTTTAATTTTATCGGGTAAGGTTTTAAATAGATAACATTATTAGGTTTGACAGCTAACACACTACACGACAAATGCACTTAAAACCCACTTTCAAAAGGTATATAAGAGGGAGTTAGAGATATTTTCAACATTATTTTCCCTCTCTCTCTCTCTCTCCTTCCACTGCAACTGCTTACTCTCAAAGAAACCTAAACCGACTTAGCACATTCATTTCTAATCCAAACCTTAACTTAACCAGCCCTCTAATTCCGACTCTGTAAGCATTAATAATATGATTTCCTATAACGATTAGACTCTAATGGGCTTCGATTATGTATTTATATGCTAATACTCTGTTTTTGTGTTTAGATTATAAACTTGTCGAGGAACAGGTTCTTGATGATTTTTCTCTCTTTCATTCTCGTTTTTATAACTTGAAATATTTCATTAGCTCCTTAGGTATTATAAGATGAGACCATGAATCGAACCAGATCGAAACATTCAGCTGTCGACGGACACGCTTTCCAGCCGGTCGGTTGGAGTTGGATTGAATCGAATTCGTCTTCTTCCCAACAATGAATCCTACTTAACGTTGTTAACTTTATGACTAATTTCATTTTGAATATGTTTGATTATGTTTTTCAGAAATGGCGGATAATGATCAACCGAAGTATCCCTTTGAACAGAAACACAATATGTGCGCCATGTTGCAGATTACTCCTGATAATGAGGAGGTGGCGATGATGATAACGTGATTGTTAAGATCAAATGTTCATTTTGCCTTCACCGAGTGCCCAGTCATCTATTGGAATCATTCACTTGATTTCTGGCGCTCAGCAAGACTATATGATGACGTAAATGGTCGAAGGATTGAAGCTACAGTGGCACGACAAGAAATCCGAATCACATAACAACTGATCAGAAGATTTTTGCAATTACACGATGACGACCACAATCACATCAACTTTGTCGGACCGGTGCGGGACACGGTTTCCCAACGATTCACGGGGCAACGTGTTAGAGTGCGGAATCCTCTAACACGGCGATTCGGTGGTGATCAACAACGCGCGGTTACGATTCCTAAGACGGTTTGACACCTAGGGACGGAGGAAAAGACCGACACGACGAAGATTGGCAGAGAGGTTTTTCGGCAGCTGCTGGTTCGTGACTGTGTGTAATGTGTGCTCCCTTGTGAAATTTCCTAAGTTTCGTTTATATATCGAAAACTGGTTCGATCGAATGAGTCTCTCATTCGATCGAACGAGACCTGGTTCGATCGAATCAGTCACTGATTCGATCGAATCAGTTTCTTTTGACATTTTCAGTCCGTTAACTTAGTTTCACGATCGTTATCTTCATATCGAACCATCCTGATAGAACTGGGGACATACACATGACATTTCATGTCCTAACAAACTCCCCCTTGGAGCCAGTTCTATTTACTTACAATCAATCGAGTTCTCTTGCTCGATCGTAACTCCCCCTTGGAGTTATCTCACTCTCTCTTTTCTCAAAGCTAATGGTGCGCATGTTGCATCCACGAACTCCTTTCATCATGAAGTTCTCTCAGGATCAAATGGTCCAGTCAGTCAGACTTACCATAGGTTCCGCATATCCTGAGAAGCTGTCAATTGAAACTTTAGATAAACATTTAAGCACAATCTATCACAATGTTCCAAAACAAATTACATTCAACTCAAAAACAATTACAACCAGAAGATTAAACCTTTCATTACAACAAGAAACAAAATAAACATGACAATTAAGCTTCAGTCTCTTGTGCATACTTCTTCTGTTGCTCTTTCCAATTTGATCCTGCATGTATGTCATAGGCAAAGCAGATCCTAATGACATTTCTATACGTTAAAGCTTGCTCCATGTCTTCGGGGGCGTAGAGAATCTCTGTCTTGTACAGCGTGTAGACGTCCTCCCGTGACAAGTTTGTGAGCCACATAGGATCAAAGATACGAATTGTGCTCCAATTTCCATTGTCGTTGAGCACGATGACTGCTTCATGCAGTCTTCCGTCATAGTACCAATGCCTGAACGCTTTGTAGAAGTCCTGCTTCATCTTTCTTAGAGGAATCTTCTTCATCGTGAGTGGTGGCATGTACTTCAAAACAATCTTTGGCCTGTTGGTGATCGGATCGATCTCCCTTTTACTTGTATATCTCTTTGGCCTTTGTGGAGTGATCATCTTCCATTTTGAGCTGTATTCCATTCGCAATACACTCTGATAATACGTTGCAAATGGAGATGAACTTGCATAAAGCATATCAAGATAGTTAAGACGGTTTAGATCAAAAGTAGGAAGAGTCTTCAAGTCAGTGATACGTTGAAAGTACTCAACCCCTTTTTCTCTCTTGACAGCAATGCAATTAAGATCCTTCAGACACGCCCAAGCAATTATTTCACCTGAAGTTCTACGACCCTTCATCTTATAGGACATTGTGTGAGGAATGGTCGGCTTTGCTTGTCGTCTGGACCTTATCTTCTCAAGAATAGCGTTGAAAGCTTTCTTGCACTCTTCAGTTTTCTCAACGAAATCGGCTTGATCTGCATCAGAAGGCTGTTTCATTGTGTTTGACCTTTCGTCAGCCTTCTTCTGTATTTCCTCCTCTGTTACATTTTGAAAGAAGCTTGCCGAGTTAGGAAGATCTTCAGTTTGAGACGTGTAGTACTCTGGATATTCTTCCTGCGTCAAGTCTTCCATTTCGACTTCATCGAATTGAGAGGGATCAGCGGCCGTGGATGATGTTGAGTCAGGTGTAGCAGCCGAAGAAGATGTTTGTTCTGTTGAAGGCAAAGCCAGATACTTGCCTGTTTCTTCATTGTATAGCTCAAACATATGTTCCAGTTCTTCTTCTGTGAAATTGTGAGAAATTTCACCTTCTTCCAAGTCTCCACTTGCGAAGAATTGCTGCTCATCTGGATTGTCCAGTAAAAACGTGAAATATTCCGCTGCTGTTTTTGATTGCAGCGGTTGGACATTAAACGGATCAGCATCACCTGTTTGATTACACAAACACAAAGTAACAACAAATTTAAGTAAACATATGTAATATCATAAACATTAAATACAATATCATTACATATGAAACTAGGTTTACAAACAAATCATTAATTGAAAAGATTTAACATTTAAGTCCTTACTACATTCACTCAAAATACTCTTAACTACCTTCACCTCCATCATCAGAAGAGTCCAGTTCGTCTGTGTCCACATCGACATTGGTTGGACCTTCCAGACGAAGAACATCACCCTTCAGCTCAGTCACTCTTGCTTCAAGGCGTAGATTTGACTCTCTCAGCTCGGTGATCAAAGAACCTTGTTCATTGATCGAAGATCCCTGTTCAGCGACAGTAGCATTTAACTGACTATTTTCAAGCCTGAGCATTTCGTTCTCAGCTTGAAGTTTAGCAATCTGCTCATCTCTGAGCCGATTCTGTTCTTCTTGCTCTGCCTTGAACAGTAACATCTTCATCATCGCCTTGTGCAAATCAGCAAGTTCGGATGCAACCTTTTGAGGTATGGCCATTTCAGGTTGAGCTTGAGGAATAGGTTGTTGAGCTGACTGCGGTGTTGGTGGCTGTGCTGGTTGAGCAGGAGGAGCAGCAGAAGTCCCGACGGATGGTAACATTGAGGGACGCGGTTGATCGGGAAATAAGCTTCGATACTTCCGAGTAACCTTCTTCTTTTGCCTCTTTGCAGGCCTTTCTTCTCCTACATCTATGTCGGCCGGATTTTCCACGGCTCTGACTTCCTCACCAGTTTCCAACTCTTCTTCATTTAGAAACGAATCAGCCTCCTTTTCAGCTTCGGTCCTTGTATCTTCAGGGACCGCCACCTCCTCAGTGTCAGAGTCGTCGCTTGATTCCTGCAAAGGTAAGTTTTCGACGTCTGAGTCACTGGTATCATTTCTCCATTTCCTTTTAGGAGGGGCCCTGTAAGACGGATTCACCAAATGCCCGAAGCATCTTTTGATTGGTGGCCTGGTTGGACGTTCCTTGTAAGATTTGAGACGGTTGAGAGTCTCATTTTTCATGTGGTCCAGTTTCACCACATCACCTTCGTTTTCTTTCAGTAACCCTGGTGCTTGAGTATCGACAATCATTTGCACGAACCGTGGGAACTGTAGAAACTTCTCACTTTTCCCTTGCTTCAACGTGATGTTCTCGACCATATGACCGAAAGTCATCTGAGAGAAGTTGTATGGTCGGTTCATCACCAAAGCAGCTACAGTGAACTGCATGCTTTCCCTCAGCTTGTCAAAGCTGGTTCGTTGAGGGCCCAAGCAGTGCATCACAACGTGTGCCAAATATTTGAACTCGGGGCACAAGTTGGCCTTATGAAGCAGACCGGCATTGAGGTCGCCGTCATACTTCATACGTGCGAAACATCCTCTTGTTGCAGCAGGATGTAGGGAGGTCGGGTCTGATTCATCATCTTCAAATCCACAGACTTCTCGAATGACCTGGGCAGATATAACAATTGCATGCCCTCTAACGGTGGAGCGAATAACCGACGGCACGACTGATTTGTCGTGCGTGGCATTTCTCCAAAATTCCTGTTGGATTGACATTATCGGCTCAATGACCCTCGAGATAGGTCCAAAAATCCTTGACCTCTTCAAAAACTTTATCACCGTTGCAAAGTCTTTCCCGTGGCTCGACTTTTCGTCTAGAAAAGCCACGATGTTGTGCTTGATGGACGTTTTGTACTGAGCAACCACTACTGCAACTTCAGCCATTGAATCTGTAAACTTAAACGTGTTAGAACGAACAGATATTGAAACGACTGAATGCGTTTAAACTTTTCAAATTTTCTGGACTAGTTCGATCGAACGAGTAACACATTCGATCGGTTGAGCTATTCATTCGATCGAATGAGATCTGGTTCGATCACAGACAATCGAATGAGATAGATCTTATCGTTGACTTCTGATTCGATCGAACTAGTGGTCGAATAAGTCACATTCGATCGAATAAGAAACTCGTTCGATCGAATGGACTGGTTCGACTCATTCAAACAGAAACCCAGAAACGAAGAACACCGAACCCGGAAAACTTAGACGATCAACAACCCGATCAAAACACGGTTAAAAATAACAAAAACTTACATTTTAATGATCTACGTGAAAAACCGAATAATGTGATCGGATCAAAACAAGGGTTTGAGGAAAATAGATTTGAGAGCAAAAATCCGTAATATATTTCGAAATTAACTGACCGATCGAATAAGTTTGAGTATTTATACTGTTTTTGGACTTATTCGATCGAACGGACTTGTTCGTTTGGACCATTCGATCGAATGAGATTCTTATTCGGTCGAATGAGTCTCTTCGCAACTGTTTGCAATCCTCAACCACTGATTCGATCGAATCAGTTCCTTCGATCGAGTTATTCGATCGAATAGCAACCTATTCGATCGAATGGGGAAACATTTGAAAAAAAAAATTTTTAAATATCTTATTTCCCGTCCATCGATCGTGATGCCTTTGAACCTGCACGAAAACATAAACTTTTGACATTTGGTTAGTTTTCTTAGATATTTTCCAATCCTGAGATTTTCGTTCCTACAGAACAGATAGATCATAAGACATTAGTAACAATTGAAAAATATCAGGCTCAAACATCCTTGGGTTTTCTCGTCTCTTCATTCTTTCTTTCATGCATAGCCTGTTGCACAGATGAACATTTAGCAACCTGCATGAAGTTTCTCTTTCATTCCTACACACTGGATAAACATTTAGTAGGAACAGACAGAGATCAGACTACCTGTCATGATGATTTCTCATCGATTCTTAAACAAACAGAAAAAAATAAAATAAATTAAAATAAAACTAAAATCTTTTTGGTTTTTATCAAAATATTTACAGAGAGGGACAGGGATCAGACTACCTGTCACGAGAAATAAATAAAATGAAAAATAAATAGAAATAAAATCTTTTTGGTTTTTATCAAACTATTTACAGAGAGGGACAGGGATCAGACTACCTGTCACGAGAAATAAATAAAATGAAAAATAAATAGAAATAAAATCTTTTTGGTTTTTATCAAAATATTTACAGAGAGGGGGACAGGGATCAGACAACCTGTCACGATGATTTCTCATCGTCATTTAAGCAGAATAAAATTAAAGAAAAATTAATTCAGAATAAATTTTTTTTTTTTTTTTTTTTTTTTTTTTTTTTTTTTTTTTTTTTTTTTTTATAATATTCAAACTGAAATAAACAACTGTACAAAAATTTAAAACACATTATTTTTGGTTGAGAAGGATCTATAATAAGAAATCATACAGACGTATATGGCCATCTACTGAAACTTTTTGAGATTTTTCAATACCTTTTTTTTTTTTTTTTTTTTTTTTTTTTTTTTTTTTTTTTAACAAGACATAATAAATATTCTTTTTGTGAGAAAGATCCGAACAGGAATCATACTAATTACGTGACTGTCACACAGATCCGTGTTTAGCTGTATTATGACATAAAGAAACAGGTTGTGAGCATGTAAATAACTTAAAATGGTTTTCATCGTTTCTGTGATACGAGTTAGGTTCAATTATGTCTCAAAATTTAAGTGGGTATCAACTCAGAGATTATGATGCCTCCTATCTATTCTCAAAGCGTATTTGGCTTTCCCCAAGTCACCCCGAATTGACCTTGACCCATAGTGTCTGATTAAAGTTGTAAGTGTCTTCATCTGCTTCCCGTTTTCTTTCTTTCTTACTCCATGATTGAGAAGTCTTGACATTGTTAACTCTAGAATGTTTCAATCACTCATAATGTAATTTTTTTTTTTTTTTTTTTTTTTTTTTTTTTTTTTTTTTTTTTTTTTTTAACATAGAATTCAGAGTAGTAAACAATTGCAAGTCCCGAATCTGGATCACTGCAGTTTCTTCACACACTATCTTTACGGGAATCAGAACACTTATGGGCTCGTGTATGACTGGGTAATCGCTTTTCTGCCTATCATTCGGAAAGATATATATGAAGACATACAAAACTCTTAAGGAGTTTCCACGTAAAATCGAGTAGATTTAGTTTGTATCACATCTACTTTTACGCACCATAAAAAGCTACCATGACACACAATGACCGTTCTAAAGCCTTTTAAGCCTAATAACTTCACTAGTTAAGCACACAGAATCAGTGTATCTATCATTTTCCAAGGTTGGATCAATTTCTCATTTTCTGAATATATATGAATGTCTTTTAAAACATATAACGTTTAAATTATTTCGCCCCGATCAAGTCAAAGTCTTCAGGTAAACGGCTATCCTGAAGATCCAATGGATCAACTGGACCGACCACATACGAGTATGTGTCCTTCTAACTAAGTATAACCGACTATTTTTCAGCGAAAGAATAAAGACCCATCAAAACCCGCCCCGATCACTTTCAGTCATCTGGTTAATGGCTATCCTCATAATCTACTAGTAGAAGTAAGGACCAACACACATCCGAAAATGTGTCCATCAAACTGAGGTAACCGACATAATTTTAAGCGATAGTGATGTATAAAAATTTAATATTTGAAAAATGAAAATAAGCTGTACAGACATAACAAATCTTTTTGATGTCTCAGTATGATAGCGTCTGTGTACTATCACCTTTCTTGTAACAAGATCAACTTCTCAAAATTTTGAAATTTTTTTTTTTTTTTTTTTTTTTTTTTTTTTTTTTTTTTTTTTTTTTTTTGTGGGTTTTTGTATTTTATATTGTTTTTGGTTTTTCTTGAAACCTTTCTCCCCCTAGAATTTATAAAAAACAAAATCTTTTTGGACTTTTTCAAATTTTTAAGAAAAGAAAAAATGAAAACAATTTAAATGATATCTTCAGGAACATCATCTGATATACGTTTAACGCCGTTGATCTCTAGTAAATATAAAAACCGTGGTTTATCAAATGCTTTAGTGAAGAGATCAGCGCGTTGTTCCTGAGTGGGGATTTTTATCACATCGATTAACTTCTTTTCGTAGCAATCACGAAGGAAGTGATATCGAATTTCGATGTGCTTCGTTTTGCTAAAATGGACCGGATTTTTGGTAATTGAAATTGCAGCAGAATTATCAATATATATGGGAGTAGTAGAACATTCAATACCGTAGTCACGCATTTGTTGCTGAATCCAAATAACTTGAGAACAGCAACTGGCAGCCGCAATATATTCCGCCTCAGCTGTTGAAGTGGAGACTGACGTCTGCTTTTTGCATTGCCACGTTACTAAACGACTTCCAAAGAACTGACATCCTGCTGTTGTTGATTTGTAATCGAGTTTACAACCACCATAGTCCGAATCACTGTACGCATGTAGATCAAAGTTATCATCATGAGGATACCAAAGACCCCAATCTGGAGTACCCTTCAGATAACGCAAAATTCTTTTGACTGCAATCAGATGGGAGACCTTCGGCTTTGACTGATAACGTGCACAGAGACACGTAGCAAACATTATGTCTGGCCGAGAAGCAGTCAGGTACATTAGAGATCCGATGATCCCTCTATAGTGAGTTGGATTGATCAATTCACCCTTCTCGTCAGGATTAATCCCGTGATTAACCTCTAAAGGAGTTCCCTGTGAAGAAGAACTCAACATCTCAAACCGTTTCAAGATGTCATTGACGTATTTTGTCTGGTGAATGAAGATACCGGAATCTTTTTGATCAACTTGAAGTCCTAAGAAGAACTTCATCTCACCCATGGAGCTCATTTCAAATTTTTCTTTCATCACTTGTTCGAACTCCTTACAAAGTGTTTTATTCGTGGACCCGAAGATGATGTCGTCCACGTACACTTGTACCATAATTAGATCTCCTTCTTTTTCTTTTGAGAATAGTGTGCAGTCAATGGTTCCCCTTCTAAACCCGTTGTTCAGAAGGTGTTTGGATAGTTCTTTATACCAAGCTCTCGGGGCTTGGTGAAGACCGTACAAAGCCTTGTTGAGCAGATAGGCTTTGTCCTTGTGATATGGGTCTTCAAAACCTGGAGGTTGTGCCACATATACGGTCTCTTCGATGTGACCGTACAAAAAGGCACTCTTGACGTCCATTTGATATACTTTGAATTTCTTGAAAGATGCATACGCCAAGAACATCCGGATTGCCTCCAAACGAGCAACCGGAGCATATACCTCATTGTAGTCTAGGCCTTCGATTTGCCTAAACCCTTGGACCACCAGGCGGGCTTTGTTGCGAACAATCACTCCACGATCGTCACGTTTACATTTTAGTACCCACTTAGTGCCAATTTTCTTCTGTCCTTTGGGGAGATCCACCAGCTTCCACACACCAAGTCTTTTAAACTGCAATAATTCCTCTTGCATGGCTGAGACCCAGTTGGAATCTTTCAGCGCATCGGTGGTGCTGTGTGGTTCTTCTTGTGCTAAGAAGCATTCATGGGCATTAAGAGCAACTGATCCTGACTCCATCATTTCTGTGTAGAGACCAAAATTCAGCTGTCGCCGAGTTTTGACACCCTGTTGAAAGTCCCCTATAATGTTGTCTTGTGGATGATCACGTTCAGTCCTAACAACCGGATTGTCAGAAACGACAACATTTTGTTCCAAGTTAGTTAAGTTCGGCTCAGGAACTGGAGCGGATTGTGGTGCCTCTGAAGTAGACGTTAGAGGCTGATCTGCATTCGGCACTTCTTGATTTGACGATGAAGGTTGTGACGTAACCTGAGTTGGTGCCGATTGTACATCATCTGCTGGAGATTCATCTTCAGATTCAGATTCGGAAGATTCTTGAACTTGATCGCTAGACTCTGTGGAGGAAGATGATGACGGACCAGGATGAGTTGAAGATTGCAAAGATTCATCAGGAGGTGCATTTTGCGCCTCATACATCATTTGAATAGCAATCTCATACAGATTGAATGACTTGAACAGTTTGTCATAATCAAACAACCAGTCTTCTCCTGTCCCCTTGGCTGGTTCTGTGTAGCGTTGAACATCGACATGGTACCATTCTTCAACTAATTTTGTTGTTCTGTTGAAGACCCTTTTGAGAGGTATGCTGTAACCCAGAAAATAGCCGTTGATGATCTTCTCCTCGAACTTATTATCGACTTGCCTTTTAAGTAACGTGCAAAGAGCCCCGAATGGTTCCAGGTGCTCTAAGTTAGGCCTTCGTCGTTGAAGAAGCTCGAAACTTGTCTTGCCGTGGCGCTTGACGATGCCTACCCGATTTAATGTGAAACAGGCGTTGGCAATTGCCTCACTCCAAAACGTAACAGGTAACACTGAGTCGGCTAACATTGTTCTTGCTGTCTCGATTAACGTACGATTTTTCCTTTCAGCAACCCCGTTCATTTGTGGAACATATGGGGCACTGAACTCCTGAACGATCCCTTTTTCTTTGCAGAAATTTTCAACATTCGCATTTTTAAATTCTGTACCGTTATCTGACCGCATTCTTCGAACCTTCAGATTGTATTGAGACTCAATAGTTGTAACCAGCAGTTGTATACACCCAAACGTTTCTGATTTTACTTTCAAGAAAAACACCCAAGAGAATCTAGAATATTCATCAGTAACCACTAGACAGTATGAGTGCCCAGAGATACTTTTGACGCTTATTGGGCCAAAAAGATCCATATGAAGGAGTTCCAACGGAATATCAATTGAGTGGAAACTCTTAGACTTGTGGGACCTTTTTATCTGCTTTCCGGCTTTGCACTTCACACATGAATCAGGGAGACGAAAACTTCTCAGATTAACTCCCTCAACTAGTCTGCGGTGCACAAGCTTGTTCATGTTCCTGACATTTATGTGTCCCATCCGTCTATGCCATAAGACAGTATCACGTTCGGATGCCTTGGACACGAAACATGTCGCCGTTGGAGACGTTGACCCTGCCTTAGCCATATCCAGAATGTAAAGATCACTCTGGCGTGCAGCTGACATTAAAACCTTGTCTTCAGGAAAGTTGAAATCCTTAGGCAAGATGTGGCAATCTCGGTCGTCAAACATAACTTTGAAACCTTTGTCGCAGATTTGACTTATCGACAACAGGTTGTTCTCCAACTCTTTGATGAAATTTACTTTCTCAAACGAAATTCGCCCATTAGACACCATTCCTTGGGCCGTGATATAACCTCCTTGATTTCCTGCAAAGGAAACTGCACCTCCTTTTATTTGTCTGACACTTGAAAGGAGATTCATGTTTCCAGTCATGTGCCTGGAAGCTCCTGAGTCTATGATCCACATGTTGAATCTTGGATCATATAGAGCAACCTGCACACAAAAACAAAAGGTTTAAATATCATTGGAAACCCAAGCCCTTAAGGTCTTGGGTTTTCCATCTTCATCACGAATGAACAATTCAATCCATTTACCCTCATTAACACTGTTTTCAGATTTGACGTTGTTATCAACAGTGTTAGTTTTCTTAGGTTTCCAAAAGTCAGTCTTCTTCTCAGCATGTTTGAGATAGCTGGTTGAAGACTGAGTTTCACTTGTCGAAGTGGAAATACTTGGATCTGAGGGGTTTGGGGATTGGTGTGGTGAGGTTGGCTGAGGTTTCCGAGGAGAAACCGACCTCGGTGTGTGAAACCGTTCTTGACCTTGAATGTCAATGGTCGGTCGCCTCCTAGGAGGTGACTTGACATACCTCGGATCCGGAGTCGATATGTACTGCTTAGGATCCGTGTACTTATAGCAAAATCTTGCTATATGCCCTACCTCTCCACACGAAAAACAGTAGTTTCTCCCCCTTTGACTTGGTGGAGAGAAATAACTCTGGTTTTGTCTGTTATCATAGTACCCCCTGGATTTGACATTTTGGGGTGAAGTTTGTCTAGGAGGGTGTTTTGGGAAATTATGTTTTTCATTAACGTTACCCTCCTTTACAAACTGGGTACTATGTTCCACATAGACTTTCTCAGATTTAGGATTAAACTTTTTCTTCTGAGAACTTCTTGTTGTTGTTGCCTTTGACTTAGATGGTGGTGGGCCCGATTTAGTTGTGGAACCTAAGTCTGTGGCATCAACATTTTGTTTGGACTCAGGAGCCGGGTCAATGACTTCTTTACCCTTAGACTTAGAAATTTGGTTTGTGTCCTCGGGTATATAATCATTTGATTCATCATCCGGCACAGCTCCTGGTGTGCTTGAAAATTGATTCAGGATCGGGGGTGGGACATTGTTATATCCCACGCCTCTTTCCTTTTTGCCTCGGAACTCGGGAATGATGTGTTCTAATAAATAAGATGAATTTGAGTAACTTTTTAATTTGAAATTCAATGATTCAAAATCAGCTTTCAAGTTTTCCAATTCTTTTTTCAAAACATTATTCTTATTTATGTGAAAATTGATAGAGTCTTGTTGATTCAGAACACATATTTCAAGTTCCTTGTTCTGACGCTTAAGGCTATCAATCTTTTCTTTAAAAACAGACTCTTTCTGCTTCCAAGCCTTATTCTGTGCAAGCGCGTCAGTCAGTTCCATTAAAGATCTTGAGGCTGCTTGTTTGTAAGCCTCGAGATCTTCAATTCTCTCTTTTAGAGATTGAATTTCTTGTTCATACAATTCACATTTTAAACATTTAACATTTTCTGGTTTGGGAGTTGATGGGTTAGAACTTACCTTGGCATTTGATGTCTCTGCCATGAATGCAAAGCAAAGATTCCCAGCTTTTTCCAGAAACGATGCAGAAGTTGCTTTAGACTCTACTTCGTTGACTTCTTCAACTTTAGCAGCCTCTGCGGGAATTGTCGAACATGGAGATGTTTGAGGAACATTTGACTCTTTTTCGTGATCCTCCTTAATCTCCAAAGATACCACTTCAACCTCAGGTTCTCCTTCATGGACTTCAGCAGCTGGTTCATCGACAGTATATTCTTCATTGGTCGAGGAAACAACAGACTCTGTTTCAGAGTTTTCATCTACTACTGTGACATCAGCCATGTTGATGCTCAAGTTCCATGTCTCGCCTTCATCCCCTTGAACTGCAAGAGCAGTTTCGTTGTTGATGTCGACGTTGTTTGCTGCGGTTTGATTTTGAGGGACCAGTTGTCTCTCAAGGTTGACAGTTGCAGCTGCTGCAGCAGGAGTGGATGATGATGAAGTGGTTCGGAAGGGATATTGGTGACCTTCCCTTCTTGGCTTCGAGCACTCCTTGGCAAAGTGACCAAGTTCGCCACAGTTGTAGCATTTTACTTTGTTTTTATCAAAGCCGAACTTGGATTTGTTGTTTATTGAGAGGGCCTGACCTGTTTTCTTCGTCCACTTTCTGGCCCTTCGGAACGCACTGCCAAGAGCCCACATAATGTCTATGCGTTCCATATCATCTTCGTCAAGCTGTTCATAGTCATCGCTGTCCAGATGACTATTTCCTAGCTTACCCGCCACCATTAAACTGTAGGACTCAATTATCGTGCCTAGAGTTGCCATGTGTTCTTTGGCAACCTCCACTGTTACTGTTCCCAAGCCTTCAGTATTCAACGTTGCTTTCTCCGTTGACTTGGGTCCGGAGTTAGTACTTGAGTTTCCAGAAGTTGATAGTGGGACGGAAGATCTCGTTTCAGTCCCCTTTGATTGATTTGACGTTGAGGAGACAAAAGCAGTCTTCATCGGAGCATGATCAGTTGAATCTGACAAAGGAGGTTTTGACATGTAAAGTGATTTGTCAGAAGTTGATCTCGGTTTTCTGGAAGAGGCTCTTAGTTCAGCCTCTTCGTGTCTGATTTCTTTAATAAAATCAGACAGGAGAATCGTCTCCAGCTGATGACTTCTTCTCATTACTGTCAGGAAGGTGCTCCAGCTAGGTGGAAGTCCTTGTGCAAGACATCTAACTTTCTCAGTCCCTGTAGTTTTGACGTTATAGGACTTGAGTTCTGACATTAGATGGTAAAATCTCGACAGTAACGACTCAATATCTTCTCCCGACTCTGGACTAAACAGATCAAATTCACGCTTGAGCTCCCGTGCGTGAATTTCTCTAAGGGAATCAGATCCTTCACATCGGTCAACCAGTGCGTTCCAAAGAGTTGACGCTGTAGTAAACTGGTTAAACTGATGAAAAAGATCAGTGGAGAGTGCTTGTGATAGTAAGGAGAAGGCTTTCTTCTCAGCATCGAAGGCTATCTTTTGTTCTTCAGATAGCCTAAAGTAGCTCAACGACTCACCATCATCATTCGTTGGATGCACCCAACTTGTCTGGACAGCTTCCCAAAGTCCAGGATTTACACCTGTAAGATGAATCTGGAATCGTGTCTTCCAGGTAGTAAAGTCGTTTAATGTCATCAGCTTTGGTGGCTTGTTGTAGCTTCCCGATTCAGAATCGCTTTCGAGAATCGATTGGATCCTCTTGTTGGTACTCGAACTTGAAGCCATTTTTGATCCTTTGGTTAACTTTGAACTGTTGATCGAATGAGTCTGGTTCGATCGGACGAGTGCCTTATTCGATCGAATATGTTCTGATTCGATCGAATGTCTCTCTGGAAAACCGAACTGATCTTCTGAAAGTTATTCGATCGAATGTGTAACTGGTTCGATCGAATGGGTTAACAGATTCGATCGATTGAGTGTATGGTTTGATCGAACGGGTTCTGACAGTCGAATAAGACAGTGATCGAATGGACGGATCGAATGTGTGACTTATTCGATCAACTGGAGACTGGTTCGATCGAATGAACGAATCTGGTTCGATCGAATGAACTTGGAGTATTTCTAGGCGGGAAAAACTGATTCGGTCCAAGTTCAAACTGGTTCGATCGAATAGGAGGGCTATTCGATCGAATGAGTTCCAAAAATAGACTGGTTCGATCGGAAAATCTGGAAATTCCAAAATTAGGAGATTTTGACGGATTTTCGAATTTTGAACCACAAACACGAATCTTAGAAGATCAAGGAGCAAAGTAAGATCAAAATGAGACTTTTAACACAAAAACAGATGAACACCAACCAAAAAACGGATCAAACACACCAAAAACACGAAGAACACGAAGAACGCGAAGAACGTTCTTGACGAAACTCGAACTTTTAACACACAATTCTAAGATCAAAACACCAAAATATGACAATTTTAACAGTTTTTGACAAGAACACGACGAACACCAAGATCAAAAACACCAAAAATTCGGAATTTTCCGGCAAAAATTACGATTTTCACGAGAAAAACACGAATTTCACCACAAATCTAACGTGAATCAAGAACCAAAGGCTCTGATGCCACTTTGTCGGACCGGTGCGGGACACGGTTTCCCAACGATTCACGGGGCAACGTGTTAGAGTGCGGAATCCTCTAACACGGCGATTCGGTGGTGATCAACAACGCGCGGTTACGATTCCTAAGACGGTTTGACACCTAGGGACGGAGGAAAAGACCGACACGACGAAGATTGGCAGAGAGGTTTTTCGGCAGCTGCTGGTTCGTGACTGTGTGTAATGTGTGCTCCCTTGTGAAATTTCCTAAGTTTCGTTTATATATCGAAAACTGGTTCGATCGAATGAGTCTCTCATTCGATCGAACGAGACCTGGTTCGATCGAATCAGTCACTGATTCGATCGAATCAGTTTCTTTTGACATTTTCAGTCCGTTAACTTAGTTTCACGATCGTTATCTTCATATCGAACCATCCTGATAGAACTGGGGACATACACATGACATTTCATGTCCTAACAAACTTCAATACTGATCACCTGCTGAGAATTTTTGAACAGACTATGAGATACCAGGGGACAGTACATGATGGGCAATTTCATAAGGGAATGTTCCCTTTGATATACAGATTTCTGATTCATCATGTGGTTCAAGGATTTGCTCCAATGAAAGGCTCTTGGACTCTAATGAGTAGAGATTTGGCAAACGCCACAGTTGCAATCATTTATGACCTACCATTCAATTTCTCCAAGATGATCTTTGAAGATTTGGTAGCAAATTTAATGAAGGCTGAGAAGGATAGGTTTCTGCAATATCCCAGATTTTTGCAGATAATTTTTAACAGGGAGTTGCATGATCTACCCACCATTGGAATTACTCACATCTTGCAAAATCCCAATACAATCAACCGAATTAGAAACCCGGGGAATTCCAATAGATATAATCCCAACATCCCATTTGAAATTTTACCATGGTTATTGAACCATGATTTGGAGATTATGCCAGTACCTGAGTTGAGCTCAGAGGAAGAAGAGGGGGAAGATGATGTTGACGGTGATGATGATGATTCTGATGATGGAGATAATGATGACAATGGAAATGCAGGAGGGGCTAGAGTAGCCATGGATGTTGATGTAGATGATCAGGGGGAGAACCAACCTTTACCAATTAACCAACCAATACAATCACCACCACAAACTCCACCACACCAACCATTACCAATTGACCTACCTATTCAAACACCACCTAAATCACCACAACCTCAATCACCTACCTAAACATTAACCATGAGCCATCATGAAACATCAACTCATACATCCCCAATACCACTAACACTAACACCAACAACCATTAACCCAATTCAAACAGAATCATTTATTCCAAGCCCAACCCATACACAATCACCACCACAACCCATTATCCAAACTCAAACCATAAACCAAGAAAAACCTTAACATGAACTTTTCTCTACATCACCACCTACAATCCCACATACTGAAACAGACCTATTTCAAAGAAATTTGGATTTAATGAAAGAAAATGTTGAGCTTAAGAAGAGGAATGAGGAGGTGACAATGGAGAATGTAATGTTCTTAGATCATTTGGTCCGTGCAAAATTGAGAATTCAAGCCGTGGAGCAGGAGGTTGAGAAGACCTCAGCTGCCCCAAAATAGGGGAGAATGTAAATATGCCAACTGATGCTATGATGAGTGTTGAAACTTAAAAAGACACAGGTGTAGAGACTGTTTATGGTTTAAAATGTATAATGAATGCATATGATGATGATGATGATGATGATGATGAGGATAGTGATGAGAGGGGAGTAGAGGATGTTGATTATGAAGGAGATAAATCTGATGTAGGAGAGGAAAACTATGATATTAATAATGAAATAATTAATGTTGTATGGAGAGAGGAGGAGTCTGATGAAGAAGAGGCAGAGGATGAAATTGAACAGACAAATGAAGAAGAAAATGTGACTACCTCTGATATGGTCACAAATGCTTTAACATAAACTCAAAATGATGAAATCAACATGGGAAATACTGCTACTGAGGAGCCTATCACTGAAACTGAACAACCTGAAAGCTCCAAGAGGGTAGAGTTTGATCCAGAGTTAGAAGAACTTGAAAAAGAGTTTGATGATTATGAACTATCTGGTATTGAAGAAGATGAACAGAGGAGATTGGAGAAAGGTAAGGAAAAAATCATTGATGAAGAGCCTGTTGAGGCAATCCTGATAAAGAAATTTTGTTTAAGGAAGATGAAGAAGCTGCTGCTGAAGCAAGGAGAAAGTTTGAGAATGTAATAAGAGAGATAAGGGATAGGGAAATACTAGCCCAAACCCTGACAGCTGAGGAGATAGCAGTACAGGAAGAGTTGATCAGTCAAGCCAATGTTGCCAAAGTAATTAATGAAGAAGAGGCTGATGATCAAGATGTGATTGAAGCCTTGATTAAGTTGAAAAGGGTTGAGGAAGCAGACAACTCTTTAGCCATGGTGGTTAGCAAGTTTCAACCTCAAAGTCAACCAGCAAAGGAATTAACTGAAACTGCCAAACCAACTAGTGTGAATATGGACTTGAATGTGGAAGAAGAAATTGGAGAATCTATTTCCTCAATGGCTGCAAAGAAATGGTCTCAACAGATTGAAGATGATATTAGACAAAACCCAGATGAATGGGATTGTGTAGATGACCCTAAATATGGAAAGAAGTACTCAAGGAAAAGGGACAAACCAGAATCATTTAAACAAGCTGAAAGAGTTGTGTCTGCAAAGAAAGGGAGATGGGATAACAAGAACAATTACTTTGTAGAGACCCCTGATGATGAGGCAAGTCCAATAAGGGCAATACCTTTGCAAACCTTAAGGCCTGAAAAACATATGCAAGGAGTGCCAAATGTGCCAATCCCTGAAAATCCAACTCCTGATGAACTAGAGATAGATGCTGTTAATGAAACAACTGAGGAGGAGGATGTAGATGATGAAACTGATGATGACCATGAGATGATCAGGGAAAGGATACTGAAGCTGCTAATGTTGTGTCCCCACAAGTTACAGTGACTGATGAACAGAGGGCAAACATTGAGCAAAGTCTTTTGGATGCTAAAAGGAGAAATCCTTTAATTGTGAAACTAAGAACCTATGGCATAAGCTTTGAGAGCTTAGCTGATTTGAATGATGATGAACTGGAGAAAAGACTGAACAAGGAGAGAGATACAATTGAAAGGTTGATACAACAAAAGAACAGGGATGCCCAGAAATACAGAGATTATTTGAGAACTCATGGGTACTCTGACAAATATTTATCTCATTTCAAGATTGACAAGTTGAAAGAGGCATATGAAGGCAAAAGGGAAGAGGTAAAAGAAAATTTTGTTAAAGAGAATGAAGAGGCTGAAAAGCTAGAAGCATTGAAAGAAAAATTTGGAGGAAAGTGTGGCTACCTGTTAGAGAAAGGGATGAAACCTGGAATGGTTGAAGGATTGGATAAAGCCTCAGTTGAATATATGTTCAAAAATATGAAAAGAAAAGAAAAACTCAAAAGAACACAACCTGAACCATCTGCTAAACAGTCAATAAAAACTCAGGATGAACAAGAATCTCCAAAGAAGAAAAGAAAAATAATGACTTTAAGGGAGAAAAAAAAGATTCAAGGTGAAAAAGAAAAATCAAAGGAAGCACCTGATGTTGAAACCCCAATCCCAGAGGAATCAAATTCTGAAACAGCTGATGAACCTATAATTCCTTGGGAGAAAGAAGAAATGATTAAGATATTGAGGGGTATAATGATAAATCAGAAGGGAATGGATGAAGCCACTTTTAATGCCTTATAAAAGGAGGATTTGAAAGAACTTTTCTATATTCAAAAGGCTGACTGGGAAAAGGCTATGAGGGAAGGTGAGAACCCTAGAAGCTTTGTTAATGGAAGGTTTGTGCCTGCTGGATTGTCAAACAATCCTGGGATAGAGAAAATGATGATTATTCTCAATGAACAAGCAGAACAAAACCTTGTTGAACTTGTCAACCTTCCACCTGAAATGGTAGAGTCAATCTACATAAAAACTTTCAATTTGGGGCCTAGAAAACCCATGAAGTCTATTCCATTCAGGCCACCAATTTCAAGAAGATATCCACAAGATAGAAGAGGTGAATCTAGACGGGATGGATCCCAAAGAACTGCAAGACCACAATCAGATGCGGATCTTCCAAGAGAACTCTACTATGATTCTGTCTCTGAATCTCTGAAAGTGATTATGGAAAGTAGAAAACTGAGAGACATAGTTGTGAGGAGTGACTTTGGTGAATACACTCAAGAAAAATTGGAAAGGATGGCCACTCTTAATTTGTATGATTATCGAGATAGAAATAAGATGGCTGGAAGACAGCAAAATGATCTCTCTAAGTACTTAAAAGATGAAGCTGACAAAGGATTCCCATTCCTAAAAGAAAAGAGAAGCTGGAAAACCATTCAACAAAACAAATCTAGAAGAAGTGCAAAGTTGAAGAAGATGGATAGTGCTGAAACGTATTACAAATTGAATGTTAAAGATAAAAATCCATTGTCAAACGTGAATGCATGCATAAGCTCAGAAAGAAGAATGACACGCCCCAATTACACAGTTCAAAAGAATGGTGTAATAGCTGAGATTGAATATAAAGAAAACGGTCATTATGTGCTTAGGAACTCTGATGGGAGAATACTGGGGATAATCAAAAGAGATGAAGACCTGACTTACTTGCACAATAAAGATCTCATAGATATCAGGGACATGGTCATTCCTGAAAGTCACACTCACTATCAAGTCCTTGAAATCTTCAGACAAAGGGCTGGAAGTGTCATTACAAATCGAAGGCAAGCCTACTACAATGCAAGAAAAAGACAATGATCATTAGAATAGGCTTTATTTTGTAATGTCTTCAGACAACTTTTGAATATGTAATAATCTGTTTATGTTATTTGAATATGTAATTTGACTTTAATTTGTTGTGTAAGTAACTGTAGAAGTGTTTTGGAACAGCTGAGGTGTTCCAATCTAGGGGGTATTGTTGAGTCAAGATTTGACCCAAAAACTGATCATATGGAAGATTGGAATCTTCTCAACCTCCTCTGGAATGACTAAGTATGGAACCGGGCACACCTAAGACATCCGAGCAAGCTTTTACTGAGCCGGGCATGATATTTTGCCTATCGGGCAAGGTTATCTTCAAGAAGTCTTCTTTAGTGGATATCCGGGCAGGGTTCACTCTTTTGTGTATACCCGGGCAAGGTTCACTATATCAAGCAAGTTTGTTCTTCATAGCCGAGTAAGATTTACTTCAGAGTATGCTCTTAGATAACCAAGCTCAAAACCAAGTGTTTGGAAGATTGGGCAAGGTATTTTTAATAATACAGTTGTCCATGTAAGCTTGATGTTAAGGAAATATCTCAAGTCCAAGCATACTTTGCTAATAAGCTTATTCCAAGCAAGGAGTTGATGGATCCATTGAAGAACAAGGTTGCTAGTAAGATTATGTCGGGCAAAGTCTGATATAATCAAGAAGATTGAAGTCTGCTTGGTGAGTATTTTCCTATGGAAAATACTCCATGTAAAGCATACCCGGAAAACTGTTCTCGAGAACACTTCATGGTTACCAAGTCTAACAAGGCAGGCAGAGCACAAAGTCTACTCGGAGAAGTTTACTTCTACAAAGCCTACCCGGAAGACTTGTTTTACACTTAGGATTATTTTGAATATGTAATTTGAATATGTACGAGATATTTAAGGTTTCTAGAAGGAATGACAGCTGTCCAGAGGTGTCAGGCCTATAAAAGGAATAATTAGGGCACGCCTCCGGACAAGCGGCTGAATACGATACTAAGTAAGAACATTTATTGAGCGACGGCCGTTCTTAGATTTGTACGGAGAAACTTTCCTCTTAAGAAACCCTAGATAAGATTATCATTTGTATGATTTGATATTATATAGATGGAAATATTTTGAGTGAATCTTGTGTGTGTTAGTTAACTTTGATTGATTACTCAGCAACCAAATCGTTTGTTATTGATTCCGCCTTTATCAAACGGTTTTCTTTCTAAATATAGCAACCCGTCATTAACTCTCTTGTCAACACATTATTGTGTGAGTTATGACTTGATTTTTTTAAGATCTATCTACAATCGGGGACCTGACACGAACTAGCCTTAGTTCGTACTCAAATTCGTTAAGGAAAAGAAAACGAATTAACCCCAATTCTTTATGACCATTCGTTACAAGGGAGATAACTAACTAGAAGGTTCAATTCGTTATAGAGGGTTCATTCGCTATAAAGTTCAATTCTTCAAAGAACAAGTTTTTTTATAAGGTTCAATTCGTGAAAGGACCAATTCGTTATTATAGTCAATTCGTTATGGTCATTCGTTAAACCCAATTCATTAAGAACCAAGTGTCGAACTAGAAGTTTGATAAATGACAGAAAGAATGATATAATTAGAAAATACCCCTTGAACTTTATTAATTTTTAGAAGATACCTTAAAGGATTGAAAGGTTAACAATAAAATATTATCATGAAATCCTAATGGAAAATTTGTTAAGACAGTTAATGTAAATAAAATTTTTCCAAACTGACCTGGCAGCTTAACCCCAGCCAGGGGCTCTGCCCCTTGGACCCCGCTAGAGGTTGCCGCCCCTAGAACCCAACTGCCAGGGGCGCTGCCCCCGGACCCCCGTTCATTAGGGGTAATAATTAAACTATAAACACGACATGGGTAGTGATAGTTAAATTGATACGTGTAATTGTTATACAGTTAGTCGTGCACAGCTCAAGAAATGAATAACCATAAATAGTGAATGTAACCGAGTTCAGGTGAGTTTGTAGCCCCACTTCCTTGTTATGTTTTCGGGGTTGTGTGCATACTCGATGTGATAGTTAATACACTTACCTTAAGTGGTAAGTGTATGCCTTGCATGATCCATATATGATGAATGCTTGACGGTGCGCGAACGATCTTCGGATATTGCATGTACCGCCAGGGGGTAGTTAAAGATATGATTGATATATATATGAAGTATGGATGATGAAGGTATGTTATGTTGATAGTACATGAACGATCTTCAGATATTGCATGTACTGTCAAGGGATAGTTTAAAGAGATGATTGATATATATATATGCTATGTATGGGTGATGTATAAACGTACAAAAGTTATAATTATGAATAGGGAACCGACCCTAATAATGTCGGCGAATGTAGGGAACCGACCCTAATAATGTCGGCGAATGTAGGGCACCGACCCTAATAATGTCGGCAAACGTAGGGAATCGACCCTAATAATGTTGGCGAATGTTATAGGGCGATTTTCTCTTTAAAACGTATATGTATGAATGAAAGTGTAACACCCCGTAACCGCAGCGGACACGTAAACGGGATGCAACAGACACCTCTGATATCAACCACATTGTTTATAAAGAAAACTGAATACATTAATATACTTCAAATTACATTATCTCATATTTCATTACCGTCTAGGTGATACACACATCATACAATATGATACATAAATCTATTTAATATAATGTATCCTAACATCCCACACGCAAATCTTACACACATCAAGCACTTAGCACGTAAGCAATCACTTCATCTTAATTGTATCTGAAAAGCATGTGAGAAAACGGGTCAACTACGAATAGTTGGTGAGTTTCACAATTTGAGTAAACCATGATAAATCCATATCATAATATAATATTATCGATAATTATGCTGAGCCCACAAGTGAAACCTCTGACTATCCACACACAACCCCGTGGCATACTCCGCCCACGGACCTGCCCCAAACCGCTATGCCTAACATTACATAGCAAAATATATAGAACAACAAAATAGACATGTGCAACTGGCTGGGAAACATCAGCAAATCCATGCCGGACCAGTTGGGTTTGTCAGACCAATAGTACTATTCACACTCTATCGGCTTTCAGTTAATCACTCGTGTTCCGGGGCCTTAGAATGTTAGCAACTCAGACAATTACCATCTTAGTACATTTCCGTACGATTCCCGTACAATAAAATATATGTAAATACACGCAAATCCATGCGTTCAGTATGTACTTAAACATTTCAGTAGTAACATGTAACGATTCCGGCAAATTCAGGTATACCCTAGCCGGTATATACTATTTACGTGTCATTTAAATATTGATTATATGAGTTATAGTACGTATATACGAGTATATATGATTCATAGTACGAATCATACTCGATTATATAGTGAATCGTATTGGAATTACAATTAACCAATGAACGATTATTGAAACCCGAACGAATCGGGAATTACATTATAGACGAAGTATATAATGTTTAGTGATATTTATGAAGTATTAATGCTTCAGGATAAGTAAATTATAGCACAGAAAAAGGATTTCGATTTAATGGTACGTCGGTACGCTAAACGAAACCTTTAACACCAAACCAAGCAAGAGACGATCAATCAAGCCGAAAAAGATGCGTAATTATTAATAATATGATGTTTTAATGTCATGGGTTAAGTTTTTAAAGTTTTTAAATCAGTTTTATATAAATTTTATGTTAACCCGAAAAACAACCATTTTAGGCCCGTTTTAAGCCGAATTACGAGTTTAAACGAGAAACGAACTGAACCAGATTATCCACAACATTATCCGGATTGCGTAATCCGAATATGTGGCTTAGAATGGATGTGTGGGACCCACCCCACCCCTTAAGGGAGGCCGATCGGCCCTATCCCCTTATTATTGATTTCATTTTCTTTTTTTTTACCACACTTCACTCCCAAAACTCTCTCAAATCTCTCAAAGCTTCAAAGTGTTCATCCAAAATCCACCATTTTTAACCAAGAAGTGAAGGTATAATACATGTTTTAAGGCTTGATCCTTGTTTCTAATTCTACAATATTGAGAAAAGGAGGTTTTCATGTGAACAATGGGTGAAAACCCGAGATGAAACCGATTCTCGTGTGATCAAGGGATGTATACAAGTTATACAAAGGATCTTGATCCAAGTAATTAGTTAAAAGTGTTTAGAATGAATTTTTACGGTTGAAATCTTGTAAAAATGAGTTTCCATGTGAAAGATGGGTGAAAACCCGAGATGAAACCGACTCTTGCATGATCAAGAGATGTATACATGTTATACAAGGGATCTTGGTCCAAGAAATGAGTAAAAAGAGTCGGGAATGGATTTCTACGGTTAAAACCTTTGTTTTTACTTAAAAACCGACACTTTGAAAGAAATGGTTTGATTGTTGGTATAGTTTGCTTGGTATAGTGTTATGGTGCTAGTAAGTGTTGTATCTAGCGGCTAGCAAAGGCTAGAAACCGAGATCCTTGCGATCTAAAGCTAGAAAACACAAGATAGTTCGGTTTTCGGGTGTTTATGAAATTTGGACAGATTTTCGTGTGCTTAGAGTCGGGTCACGAAATTTCACAGAGATGATCTACACATGAAAATATGAGATCTGTGAATTTTTGGTAATTTTTGGATAAAAGATGAATATTTGGTGAATTTAATGCTCGGTTTTGGCCAAAAATAGTGAAAAATAGCAAAACATGATGAAAAATTCCGGAAAATTTAAGATAAGCTTCTTATAACATATAAAAGTCACCCACAAAATTTGAGCTCAGTTGGAAAAGCCTAAGTAGGCTTTTCGGTTAAACGAGTTCTAGGGCTTTCTAGCTCGGTTTTGGGTGAAAATGGCTTGAAAAATAAGTTTTTAATTCTGGAAAATTTCCAGGAAGTTATGAGGATGATAGAGATCATCCCAGAAAAATTTGGGATTTTTCTAAAGTGTTTTGGTATTTTTGACATATTTAGTGTTTTAATAAGATTTAAAAATAGATAAATAAATGTAAATATAGGAGAATAAATCTGGAAAAATTCCAGAAAGTTATGAGGATGATAGAGATCATCCCAGAAAAATTTGGGATTTTTCTAAAGTGTTTTGGTATTTTTGATATATTTAGTATTTTAATGAGATTTAAAAATAGATAAATAAATGTAAATATAAGAAAATAAATCTGGAAAATTTTTACAAAAATTCCTTACTGTCAAATTAAGTCTTGTGCAAAATTTCAAGACCCGAGACTAATCGGGTAATTATTTGTGCTAAAAAGAACATAAAAACAAGTTTTTAAAGCTTAAAACGTGTAAACCGGCAAAGTTCGCATAAGCGAGCTGACTGGTACATGAAAACTCTAAAAATGGACTATCTCATAAATCTAAGTAAATTAAGTAAAAATAAATCATCCGAAAATAATTCGGATGATTTGGGTAATTTTACCCGATTTTACCGTTTCCGGCACCGAAATACCGGAAACGGGCCCCACGGCCAAACGGGGTGTCAAACCGAGCTATAATTTCATCACCTTAACTAAATTGACTGTCAAACTCTAAGCAATGTCACAATCTGAGTCCTTAGAAGTGTCACGGGGTTAACATAGTCCCCGAATCGAGTACAGTACTGGGTTAACAATGTTCCCAGATGTACCGATTGATACGTATTTAAGTTATGGGAATTATATAGTAACGACTAGATATTATATTACAGATCCAGGCACGTAGCTGTTCCTTGTATTACTCACCGACTCACAAAAGGTGAGTTTTCACGAGCCCCTTTTAATGAATTGTTTTAATTATATTTTCCCGGGGCGGAAAAACATGTCTTATTTAAAGTATTTAAGTACATACCGATCGTATGGAAATACTTGTACATTTATATATATATGGTCTGATGCACAGAATATATAAAATGTTTATCATGTGTTATTGTTCTGGGGTAACATAGTTCCCAGGGGTTATTATTGTTCTGGGGTAACATAGTTCCCAGGGGTTATTATTGTTCTGGGGTAACATAGTTCCCAGGGGTTATTATTGTTCTGGGGTAACATAGTTCCCAGGGGTTATTATTGTTCTGGGGTAACATAGTTCCCAGGGGTTATTATTGTTCTGGGGTAACATAGTTCCCAGGAAGTTAATGGAAATGTTCTGGGGTAACATAGTTCCCAGCATGATTATATTGTTAATAAATGATTATTAAAATGATTTGTCAGTGTTTATTTAAATTAGTGAAACTCACCAACTATTCGTAGTTGACCCGTTTTCTTTACATGTTTTCTAGGTATGCCCAAGTTGGATTGATTGATGTGTGCTTAACTATCTGTGCTACCTGTTGGAAACTTGCTGCTCTATGTTTTGTAATGAATTTATTAATGTCTTATCGGTAAAATATGTGTGTAACACCTAGACAGTAATGAAACTCGCAACAATGTAATATGTTATAAATTAATGTAGTGGTATTTTCTTTATAAGCAATGCTGTTGATATCAGATGTGTCTGTTGCATCCCGTGTACGTTTCCGCTGCGGTTACGGGGTGTTACAGAACTTGGTATCAGAGCCATTGGTTATAAAGAATTAGGATGTCTGAAAAAGATACCTAAAATATAACCAGTAGCTCAAGTATTATAGGATCTGAATATCAACTAATAATATATTGTGACGAGATCGGGATGAACTTGGATGGACAAGTGGGTTATTATGGTCCGGAACATAATAACAGACTTGTCTGCACGAGGGAATTCAGGGGAAGTCACGGGGAATTTAAATAGGTAAAATTGGCAACATATGTGTAAGTATATGATAATATTATTATGTGGTAAAATTGTATAAGTAAGTGCATGTTAATTTGATTTTGAATTACACTATAAAAAGGGACTATATGTTTGTTAACTTGTGTGCAGGTAAAAATGGCAAGAACACCTAGTGTGTCGACGGAAGAGGACCCGGAAGAGGTCAGTTCCGGGGCCTCTGGAAGCCCAAGTGTAGCACCCAGCTCTGAGCCTTCGGAGGCTAGTCATAGTACTTCTAGACAGACCACCCCAGCTAGGAGTGCTAGTTTACCCTCCCCTGCTAGGGTTACCAGGTCTCCTACCCCGCCCGCACCACAGACTGCTCCGATCCCCCCCAGACACGGTCCCCGCCTCACGGCGCGGATCAGTGCCCCGTATGTTCCGCCCACCGTTACCCCACCCAGATCCACATACCACCGGGGCGAGTCTTCCCGCCCCCAACCCGAGCCTGCGACCCTACCTGTGTGGGGTCTTCCGAGGCAGGAACGGGACTTGGCGGCCTGGCTACGTGTTCTCACCGAACAGGTGAACGAGCACTCTGCCGCCCTGGTCGTGGGGGTACAGAGGCGAGCGTACCTCGGGGATAGCATACAGGACCACCAGTATGCTATTAACCAGTTAAAGAGGGAGTGCTCATACTCCCACTGGTTGATCGACCAGATGGAAACCCGAATGCGGGTTATGGTGGCAGTGTTGGTGGTGCTGGTGGCGGTGTTGGTGGGGTTGGTTTACCACCATGTATAGATGTGTTAGATGGTAGAATCTTGAACCGCTTTTTGATACTCCGTGTAAGTAGTTAGTGGTGATACTAACACGGAGTGAATCTTGTTTAGTTATAGTACAACCACTGGCCCATAGGGGGTCTCTTGTAGGGCATATCACTTTAGATACTTTTGGGTATCATTCAAGCACTGACCCCTTTACGGGTTATGTCGAGATGATACCAACATAGGGCCCTTGTAATAAAACTAGTTATGTAATGTTGACTGAAAGTATGTAAATTGATGTTTGTGTAATATGAATCAATGTTTACTAATGAATGAAATATGTATTGTGTTTTATATTTTGAGATGGTATTGATTATATATATTTCTTTGATGATTGTGTAGAATGGCACCGAAACGATCCACGAAAATATCGGAAGTAGATGTGAGCCGTTTGATTGCTCAACAGTTGGAGGCGGCGATACCGGATATAGTATCGCGCATCACTGCCAGTATTAATAATTCATCTAATCCAACCCCTCCGAGCAATCAAACGCCCATAAATAATGACGGGGAACAAAATGCTAATCCTCCAAGGAATGATAACACTATGCCGAGTAATGACGCACCGCCTACGGTGGTCGCTACCGACAGTAATGGCCCTATCCCTACTGTAGAGACCAACCGCACTGGACCATCCAGGGGTTGTTCAATCAAGGACTTTATGTTATGCAAGCCTTTAGAGTTTAACGGGTCGGAAGGACCGAATGGGTTAGTGAAATGGTTAGAGAAAATAGAGTCAGTGGTGAATATCAGCAACTGTCCCGAGGATTGTGTCGTTAAGTACGCCACCTGTACGTTCACAGACCATGCCTTGACATGGTGGAACACCATAGTACAGACTCGAGGTCAGGCGGCGACAAACCGCATGACCTGGACAGAGCTTAAGGATCTTGTTTTGAAACATTTCTGCCCAAAGAATGAATTGCAGAAACTGGAACATGAGTTGTGGAACCTAGAGATGCATGGGGCGGACCACTTGGGATATACCAACCGGTTTAATGAACTGTCACGATTAGTGCCGTGGTTGGTCACCCCAGAGTCAAAGAGGGTGGAACGTTATATTTGGGGACTTACTCCAGTAGTGAGGAGTATAGTTAACGCGGGAGGGCACCAGACGTATGAGGGTGCAGTGACACAGGCTGGTATTGTCACGTATGATTTCTTAAGGAGCGGATCGATAAAGGCAACAGGAGAGTCGGCTGGGGGAAAGCGAGGTACGTATGACAATAGGATCCGAGAGAAACAGCAAGGTAAGCGTGCTAGACCTACTGCCCAGAACTACGCCATGACTAGTTCGGGCGGAAGGCATGAACCGCAGAGGGGAACGTTTCCTAAATGTGGGAAATGTGGTTACCACCATAGTGGCGTGTGCAAGGAGGTGGTGTGCCACCGGTGTGGCAGGGTTGGACACTACGCACCAAATTGTAAGTCAAATCTGAACAACCTGAACCGGCAACCACAACCTATTCGGGCGCAACCATTTAGAACTCAACCAGCCCGACAGCAGAACCCGCAAGGAAACCAGATGGTGACCACTAGCCGTGCTTGCTACGAATGCGGCAGCACGGATCACTTCAAAAGGAACTGCCCGAAACTGAATCAGGGAGGAAACGGGAGACAACTCGCGGGTCAGCCATCGGCGTCCAATCCGGCGCGAGGCCGGGCATTTGTGATGGGAGCAAACGAGGCGCGCCAGGACCACAGCGTAGTGACAGGTACCTTCCTCGTCTCTGATCATTACGCTTCTGTATTATTTGATACAGGCGCCGATAGAAGTTTTGTCTCCGTTAGATTCCTTTCGATAGCAAACCTTCCTATTGGTGAAACCATAGAACCCTACACCGTAGAGGTCGCTAACGGTAAAACCATGATAGTTAATCGGATTGTTCGGAATTGCCCTTTTATTCTAAGCGATCAATCCTTCCTGATTGACTTGTTACCGGTAGAATTGGGTAGTTTTGACGTGATAGTGGGAATGGATTGGTTGGCACGTAACAGGGTAGAAATAAACTGTGAAAAGAAAACCGTCAAGATCCGGGTGTCGGATGACGAGGAGGTATTAGTGCAGGGAGAAAAATCCGGCACCATGATACCATTTGTATCCCACCTCAAGGTGTTGAAATATATACGTCAGGGATGTGTGGCGTATCTAGCGAGCCTGACGGCCGCTGATTCTGAGGAAAAACGGGTGGACGATATTCCCGTGGTACGCGAATTTCCACAAGTTTTTCCAGAGGAACTTCCTGGATTACCGCCAACCCGACAAGTCGAATTCAGAATCGACTTATTACCTCAAGCTGGCCCTGTTGCTAAGGCCCCTTACAGACTTGCACCGTCCGAGATGCAAGAACTATCCAACCAGTTGCAGGAATTGTTGGATAAGGGGTTTATACGTCCCAGTTATTCCCCGTGGGGTGCACCTGTACTATTTGTGAAAAAGAAGGACGGAAGCCTTCGAATGTGCATTGACTACAGGGAATTGAACAAATTAACCATCAAAAATAGATATCCTCTTCCCCGAATCGATGATTTGTTCGACCAACTACAAGGTGCGAGCTATTTCTCAAAAATTGATCTTAGATCGGGATACCACCAAGTTAGAATTCAAGAGGAGGATATCCCAAAAACCGCGTTTCGGACTCGCTACGGCCACTACGAATTTTTAGTTATGCCTTTTGGGCTAACAAATGCGCCAGCGGTGTTCATGGATCTCATGAACCGAGTCTGTAAACCCTATCTCGACAAGTTCGTCATTGTATTTATTGACGATATTTTGATTTACTCGAAGAGTAAAGAAGAGCACGAGCAACACTTAAAGTTAGTTTTAGAGCTCCTGGATCAGGAGAAGTTATATGCAAAATTCTCCAAGTGTAACTTCTGGTTACAAGAGGTGCAATTCCTCGGTCATGTTATAAACCACCAAGGAATACACGTTGATCCGAGTAAGGTTGAAGCTATTAAGAATTGGCAAGCGCCTAAATCTCCGAAAGAAATCCGCCAATTCTTAGGCTTAGCTGGATACTATCGTCGATTTATAGAGAACTTTTCCAGCATCGCCCAACCTTTAACCCTCCTGACTCAAAAGGATCGGAAATATGAATGGGGTGAAGAGCAGGAAACGGCGTTTCAAACGCTAAAGCAAAGATTGTGCCAAGCGCCAATCTTAAGTCTCCCCGACGGAGACGATGGATTTGTTGTATATTGTGACGCATCCCGTAAAGGGTTAGGATGCGTGTTGATGCAAAATAAAAAGGTCATAGCCTATGCGTCTCGACAGTTAAAAGTTCATGAGAAAAACTACACTACTCATGACTTGGAACTGGGAGCAGTCATCTTTGCACTTAAAATCTGGAGACACTATCTCTACGGTACAAAGTGCACCATATTCACTGATCATAAAAGTTTGCAACACATATTCGATTAGAAAGAACTGAATATGAGGCAACGAAGATGGGTCGAGTTGCTGAGTGACTATGACTGTGACATACGATATCACCCTGGCAAGGCTAACGTTGTGGCCGATGCCTTGAGTAGAAAGGATCGAGTCAAGCCACTACGCGTGCGAGCGTTGGGGATGATAGTCCAGTCGAGCCTTTCGGATTTGATTCGAGTCGCTCAACGCGAGGCGTTGAAAGAGGGCCAATTGGATAAAGAAGGACTTTACGGGAATGAGAAGAATTTCGAACAGCGTGTGGACGAAATTCTTTATTTCAAAAATCGGATTTGGATCCCGACCCTCCATGACCTTCGTGATTTGATCATGGATGAAGCACATAAATCGAAATATTCCATACATCCGGGATCAGATAAAATGTACAAGGATGTGAAAGAATTTTACTGGTGGCCAGGAATGAAAAAGGATATAGCCACATACGTCGGCAAGTGTACGACGTGTGCGAGGGTTAAGGCGGAGCACCAGAAACCTTCGGGAATGTTGCAACAACCGGAAATTCCGGAATGGAAGTGGGAGCAGATCACAATGGATTTTGTGACACACCTCCCCAAGACGCCCCGAGGTCATGATGCAATTTGGGTAATCGTGGATCGATTAACCAAATCAGCACACTTTATTCCAATTAGGAATAATTTTAACACCGAGAGACTCGCGCAAATTTATATAAATGAAATAGTGTCTCGTCATGGCATCCCCATCTCGATCATCTCCGATAGGGATAGCCATTTCACCTCCAAACTTTGGCAAGCTGTCCAAGAAGCGTTGGGAACACGTATTGACCTAAGCACAGCTTACCACCCTCAGACCGATGGTCAGTCTGAGAGGACCATTCAAACTTTGGAGGATTTGCTTCGTGCCTGCGTACTGGACTTTAAGGGAAATTGGGATCAACATCTCCCACTCGTTGAATTTTCCTATAATAACAGTTACCATAGCAGTATAAACGCAGCACCTTATGAAGCATTGTATGGGCGGAAGTGCCGATCACCACTTTGCTGGTCTGAAGTGGGAGACTCGCAGGTCATTAGATCGGATCTGGTCCAGGAGACGACTAGCAAGATTCTTGAAATTAAGAACAACCTAAAAGCCGCGCGGGACCGGCAGAAGAGTTATGCCGATACCCGTCGAAAACCGTTGTCATTTGAGAAGGGTGAAAAGGTATATTTGAAAGTATCACCCTGGAAAGGAGTGGTCAGATTTGGAAAGGCGGGGAAGTTGGCCCCTAGATATATTGGACCATTCATTATTACTGCAAAGATCGGTCCGGTAGCTTACCGACTAGAACTGCCTGAGGAACTAAGTGCAGTTCATAACGTGTTTCATGTGTCGAATTTGAAAAGATGTCTGGCGGATGAGACATCGGTGTTACCCTTAGAGGGTGTGCAAATAAGTGATAGGCTCAACTTCGTAGAGGAGCCCATCGAAATAGTGGACGGTAAGATCAAGCAACTTAGACACAATAAGATCTCGTTGGTCAAAGTTAGATGGAATTCGCAACGAGACCCAGAATTTACTTGGGAACGAAAGGATGAATTTCGGAAGAAATACCCCCACCTATTTCCTCAAAAGGAAGTAGTTGACGCATAAAATTTCGAGGACGAAATTTTTATAACGGGGGGAGAATGTAACGATTCCGGCAAATTCAGGTATACCCTAGCCGGTATATACTATTTACGTGTCATTTAAATATTGATTATATGAGTTATAGTACGTATATACGAGTATATATGATTCATAGTACGAATCATACTCGATTATATAGTGAATCGTATTGGAATTACAATTAACCAATGAACGATTATTGAAACCCGAACGAATCGGGAATTACATTATAGACGAAGTATATAATGTTTAGTGATATTTATGAAGTATTAATGCTTCAGGATAAGTAAATTATAGCACAGAAAAAGGATTTCGATTTAATGGTACGTCGGTACGCTAAACGAAACCTTTAACACCAAACCAAGCAAGAGACGATCAATCAAGCCGAAAAAGATGCGTAATTATTAATAATATGATGTTTTAATGTCATGGGTTAAGTTTTTAAAGTTTTTAAATCAGTTTTATATAAATTTTATGTTAACCCGAAAAACAACCATTTTAGGCCCGTTTTAAGCCGAATTACGAGTTTAAACGAGAAACGAACTGAACCAGATTATCCACAACATTATCCGGATTGCGTAATCCGAATATGTGGCTTAGAATGGATGTGTGGGACCCACCCCACCCCTTAAGGGAGGCCGATCGGCCCTATCCCCTTATTATTGATTTCATTTTCTTTTTTTTTACCACACTTCACTCCCAAAACTCTCTCAAATCTCTCAAAGCTTCAAAGTGTTCATCCAAAATCCACCATTTTTAACCAAGAAGTGAAGGTATAATACATGTTTTAAGGCTTGATCCTTGTTTCTAATTCTACAATATTGAGAAAAGGAGGTTTTCATGTGAACAATGGGTGAAAACCCGAGATGAAACCGATTCTCGTGTGATCAAGGGATGTATACAAGTTATACAAAGGATCTTGATCCAAGTAATTAGTTAAAAGTGTTTAGAATGAATTTTTACGGTTGAAATCTTGTAAAAATGAGTTTCCATGTGAAAGATGGGTGAAAACCCGAGATGAAACCGACTCTTGCATGATCAAGAGATGTATACATGTTATACAAGGGATCTTGGTCCAAGAAATGAGTAAAAAGAGTCGGGAATGGATTTCTACGGTTAAAACCTTTGTTTTTACTTAAAAACCGACACTTTGAAAGAAATGGTTTGATTGTTGGTATAGTTTGCTTGGTATAGTGTTATGGTGCTAGTAAGTGTTGTATCTAGCGGCTAGCAAAGGCTAGAAACCGAGATCCTTGCGATCTAAAGCTAGAAAACACAAGATAGTTCGGTTTTCGGGTGTTTATGAAATTTGGACAGATTTTCGTGTGCTTAGAGTCGGGTCACGAAATTTCACAGAGATGATCTACACATGAAAATATGAGATCTGTGAATTTTTGGTAATTTTTGGATAAAAGATGAATATTTGGTGAATTTAATGCTCGGTTTTGGCCAAAAATAGTGAAAAATAGCAAAACATGATGAAAAATTCCGGAAAATTTAAGATAAGCTTTTTATAACATATAAAAGTCACCCACAAAATTTGAGCTCAGTTGGAAAAGCCTAAGTAGGCTTTTCGGTGAAACGAGTTCTAGGGCTTTCTAGCTCGGTTTTGGGTGAAAATGGCTTGAAAAATAAGTTTTTAATTCTGGAAAAATTCCAGGAAGTTATGAGGATGATAGAGATCATCCCAGAAAAATTTGGGATTTTTCTAAAGTGTTTTGGTATTTTTGACATATTTAGTGTTTTAATAAGATTTAAAAATAGATAAATAAATGTAAATATAGGAAAATAAATCTGGAAAAATTCCAGAAAGTTATGAGGATGATAGAGATCATCCCAGAAAAATTTGGGATTTTTCTAAATTGTTTTGGTATTTTTGATATATTTAGTATTTTAATGAGATTTAAAAATAGATAAATAAATGTAAATATAAGAAAATAAATCTGGAAAATTTTTACAAAAATTCCTTACTGTCAAATTAAGTCTTGTGCAAAATTTCAAGACCCGAGACTAATCGGGTAATTATTTGTGCTAAAAAGAATATAAAAACAAGTTTTTAAAGCTTAAAACGTGTAAACCGGCAAAGTTCGCATAAGCGAGCTGACTGGTACATGAAAACTCTAAAAATGGACTATCTCATAAATCTAAGTAAATTAAGTAAAAATAAATCATCCGAAAATAATTCGGATGATTTGGGTAATTTTACCCGATTTTACCGTTTCCGGCACCGAAATACCGGAAACGGGCCCCACGGCCAAACGGGGTGTCAAACCGAGCTATAATTTCATCACCTTAACTAAATTGACTGTCAAACTCTAAGCAATGTCACAATCTGAGTCCTTAGAAGTGTCACGGGGTTAACATAGTCCCCGAATCGAGTACAGTACTGGGTTAACAATGTTCCCAGATGTACCGATTGATACGTATTTAAGTTATGGGAATTATATAGTAACGACTAGATATTATATTACAGATCCAGGCACGTAGCTGTTCCTTGTATTACTCACCGACTCACAAAAGGTGAGTTTTCACGAGCCCCTTTTAATGAATTGTTTTAATTATATTTTCCCGGGGCGGAAAAACATGTCTTATTTAAAGTATTTAAGTACATACCGATCGTATGGAAATACTTGTACATTTATATATATATGGTCTGATGCACAGAATATATAAAATGTTTATCATGTGTTATTGTTCTGGGGTAACATAGCTCCCAGGGGTTATTATTGTTCTGGGGTAACATAGTTCCCAGGGGTTATTATTGTTCTGGGGTAACATAGTTCCCAGGGGTTATTATTGTTCTGGGGTAACATAGTTCCCAGGGGTTATTATAGTTCTGGGGTAACATAGTTCCCAGGGGTTATTATTGTTCTGGGGTAACATAGTTCCCAGGGGTTATTATTGTTCTGGGGTAACATAGTTCCCAGGGGTTATTATTGTTCTGGGGTAACATAGTTCCCAGGAAGTTAATGGAAATGTTCTGGGGTAACATAGTTCCCAGCATGATTATATTGTTAATAAATGATTATTAAAATGATTTGTCAGTGTTTATTTAAATTAGTGAAACTCACCAACTATTCGTAGTTGACCCGTTTTCTTTACATGTTTTCTAGGTATGCCCAAGTTGGATTGATTGATGTGTGCTTAACTATCTGTGCTACCTGTTGGAAGCTTGCTGCTCTATGTTTTGTAATGAATTTATTAATGTCTTATCGGTAAAATATGTGTGTAACACCTAGACAGTAATGAAACTCGCAACAATGTAATATGTTATAAATTAATGTAGTGGTATTTTCTTTATAAGCAATGCTGTTGATATCAGATGTGTCTGTTGCATCCCGTGTACGTTTCCGCTGCGGTTACGGGGTGTTACATAACATGCTTCCGCCCCGGGAAAATATTTAAAAACAATTCAGAAAAAGGGGCTCGTGAAACTCACCTTAGCACATGCAAGCAGGTAACAACAATCATTATCAGTTAACACGTCCAATCTGTAATATGATCCCTACGATCGTTATTATACAATTATTGTTTATATAATCTTTAACCGTGTTAACCGGTACATCTGGGGACACTGTTAACCCAGTACTGTACCCATTCCAGGGGCAATGTTAACCCAGAATGGTACCCGTTCCGGGGGCAATGTTAACCCAGAACACTTCTCCGGACTCAGATTGTGATTTCGTTTAGAGTTCATTAGTCAAAATTAATATTAGTTCGTTTCCCCGTTTAGCGTGCCTAGCACGGCTATCCGTTTTTACGTTTCAAAAATGAGTTTGGTCACACATGACCCGAAAATAGTGGTTGACTGATAATTTAATTAGAGTTGTGAAATTAGAGCTCGGTTTAGACGCCCCGATTGGCCGCGGGACCCGTTTCCGTCTTTAGTGCACCGGAAACTGTTTTATCGGATAAAATTACCCAAATCATCCGAATTATTTTCGGATGATTCATTTTTACTTGTTTAACTCAATTATATGAAAATAGTTCATTTTTAGGGTTTTTATACACCGGTCAGCTCGTTTAGGCGAACTTTACCGGTTTACGCGTTTTAAACTTTAAAAGTTTGTTTTTGCACAAATAATTATCCGTTTAATCTCGGATCTTGAAATTTTGCACAAATCACTTTTTGACAGTGGGGAATTTTATAAAAATATTTCCAGAATTAATTTTTATATTTAAAATTTATTTATCTATTTTTAAACACCATTTAAACACTAAATATGTCGTAAATACCAAACGACCTTAGAAAAATCCCAATTTTTTCCTGGATGACCCCTGCCATCTCCATAGTCCCCTGTAATTTTTTCAGAACCAAAATCTCTTTTTACATGCCATTTTCACTATAACCGAGCTAGAAAACCCTAGAACTCGTTTAACCGAAAAGCCTACTTAGACTTCTCCAACTGACCTAAAATTTTGTGTGTGACTTATACATGTTATAAAAACCTTATCTGCAATTTTCCAAAATTTTTCATGATATTTAACTATTTTTCACCAATTTTAGCCAAAACCGAGCATTAAATTCACCAAATATTCATCCTTTGTCCAAAAATTATCAAAATTTCACATAACTCATATTTTCATGTATTTAACACCTCTGTAAAATTTCATGACCTAACTCTAAACCGTTCACAATCTGTCCAAAAATCCATAACCGAACATAAACCGAATATACTTTTTGTTTTCCGCCACTACAAGCTACAAACTCGTCTTTCCGCCTTATCTACCACTAAATACAGAACCTACAACCAACATACCACAATACCAAGCAAGTTACACTCACAATCAAGCCTCTTACACTATAGTTTCGGTTATTGTTTCAAAACTAAAGTTTAAACCGTAAAAATTCGGTTTTGGTTCGTTTAACTCCTTTCTTGGACCAAGATCCCTTGTATAACCCGTATACATCACTTGATCATGCAAGAATCGGTTTTCATCTTTGAAACCTCATTTTCTTGCAAATAAACTCAAGAAACGAAGATGGAAACGTATATAACTCGATTTTTACCTTGTTTCTCTTGCTAAAATTCCAGGTTTTTAGATGATCTTGTGGAGAGAATTGATGAATATGGATGATGTTTGTTAAAAAAAAATAACAAAGAAATGGGTATAACCCCCTTATGTCCGATCGGAACTCATGGAGGGGTGGGGTGGGACCCACCTTTTCATTCTTAGCCACTCATATGGATTTTGGAAATCCGGATAATGTTTTGGATAATCTGGTTCAGTTTTTTTTCGGTTAAATGTTTAATTCGGCTTGAAACGAGGCTAAAACGGTCGTTTTCGGCCTAAAAATGAAATTTATATAAAACCACTTTAAAAACTTAAACCATGACATTTATTAACTTAAAACATCATATTATTAATAATTGTACATCTTTTTCGGCTTGATCGATCGTCTCTTGCTTGGTTTGGTATTAAAGGTTTCGTTTAATGTACTGACGTACCATTAAATCGAAAATTCTTTTTCTGTGCTTTAATTCACTTATCCCGAAGCTTTAATACTTCGTAAAATCACTAAATATTAAAGATATCGTCTATAATTGAACCCTCGATTAGTTCGGGTTTCAATAACTATCGATCGATTAATCGCATATTAAATACGATGAATTATATATTCACGTACAATCAATACAGTGAACCATGTATTCTCGTATAATTACTATGGTAATTCATGTACCCGACATTAAATATAACGTAAATACTGTCTACCGGTTAGGGTATACCTGGTTTCGTCGGAATCGTTACAGAAAGTCTGTATGTAAGTATGAAAGAAAGAAATGAAAGTACGTATGTATGTAAGTATGTAAATAAATATGAAGGTATGTACCTTCGGGTGCATATGTAAGTATGTGGATGTATTGTATGCCGTCTGATTAACTAGAACTCACTCAGCATAGCTGACTTTTAGTATGCACGCAGGTTAACAGATTGAGACAGCTGGTTTGAGCAAGACACATGGCAAGATTGAAGAGGCTGGAATCTAAAGAATTGTCATGATGTTTTGATACTATGTTTTATTTATGTTTTAAAAAGACAAGTTATGAATATTTGTAATGAATGGTTGACTATTATTATTATTTCTCTAGAGTTTTAATTAACTCTGATATTTAGAACTGTGTTTATGAGTAAATCCAACATTAAAGTGAGGCACCGGTAACGGGGCCTTACATATTTCATTACGGTTTCATGTTTAAAAAAAACTTCATATTATACGCATATGTATAATTTCATTTAATCTCTAGTAACGTAGTGTACACATATGTACATTATCATTTACTTTAAATTGTACACATGTGTATAATAAACATGTATGTACATATTATACATATATGTATAATTTAGCTAAACCGAGACTATTTTTTTTAATGAAACTAGGATGATAAATAAGAATTTTAGTTTTTTTACTTTTTTTATTTTTACGATTTTTTTTTTTGTTTTATGATTTTTTTATTTTTGGATATTTTGTGGTACAAAATGGTTCTCAAAGTTCTTAATTTCAAAATAGTTTTTACATTATCTCAATCATATATATATATATATATATATGGGAGGGTTATCCTAAAAATAAGTTCCTAGGAAGACTAGAAAGAAATCATAGACATTGGATCATGTTAATCAATGGTTGAGATTTAAAATTACCAATAACCGAAATAGTTTCCTAGAATTACTCTTTCATCATTATAACCGACATAGTTTCCTAGAATTGTTCTTTCACCATCATTTGTAATGCCAAATGTCAAAATTTGGTTGGTTCTTATTATTCCTAGGAAACTCCTTATTCTTATTTGAACCATTTTCTATATATATATATATATATATATATATATATATATATATATATATATATATATATATATATATATATAGGGTAAGGATCCTAAGAGAAGCCTTTGCAAATTGAGAACTTTGAGAACCATTTTAGACCACTAAAAACACCTTTGAAAAAAATATTTAAAAAAATCATAAAACAAAAAATAACAAAAATTTTTAAAAAGAAAAAAACCAAAATTCTTATATTTCATTCCGGTTTCGTTAAAAAAATAAAAAAAAATAACAAAAAATAAAAAAAACGTCGTATTATACACATACGTATAATTTTATTTAATCTTTAGTTACGAAATATACACATATGTACAGTGCCATTTATCTTAAATTATACACATATGTATAAAAAATCATGTAAATGTTCATATATGTATATATTATGCATCTGTGTATATAATTTGGTTAAACCGAGTTTTTTTTTATGAAACCGGGATGTTAAAATAAGAATTTTGGTTTTTTTACTTTTTTCATTTTTGTGTTTTTTTTTATTTTATGATTTTTTTTTAGTTTTGGGTTTTTTGTGGTCCAAAATGGTTCTCATGGTTCTCAAATTTCAAAAAAGTTCTCTCATGATCCTGATCCTATATATATATATATATATATATATATATATATATATATATATATATATATATATATATATATATATGCAGGGGATGATTCATGAGAGAAGTGAGATTACTGCGAGAAGTGCAAGACATGATTTATAGCCCTTGATTAACATTGATCAATGGCCTACATTAATTATGGCATTTTTGTATTATTTGGTCAATGATTTAATGACATTTCAATAGAAAAGGGCAGTGTAGTAATTTTTGCTTTAGTAGAAACATTGAAGTTGGCGGCTAACAATTAAAATCCCAGACTTAAAGCTTCACTCATTAATGATTTCTTCCAAAATTAACACAAATCAATTCAACCTCACAAATAATCAAGTGATTCTTAGGATCTTCCTTCACTTGGGGAAAATGGTTCATCAATTTTGCATAAAGGGGTTTTATTACTGATAAGAACCTAAGACTTTTTTTATCACATAAGGATCGATGAGTGGACTAATAACCGATGGTGTAGGAGCCGACAATTCCGAAGGTTAGATTATTGTTGTTTGACAAATTTCAATTATTATATGTCGTAATCGATGTAGGAAGATCTCTAATTATGTTATTTTAGAACTTAATCACTGGTAAAAAAAAATGTTAGTTTTTTTTGTTCTTCATCTTATTTCAAGTTTTTTGTCCTACTTTTTTATAACAACAAACCCTAATTGTATGTCGAAATATCTTGATTTCGAAAATGAATATCGAGTCATTTGATTCAGTATATACTTTGTGGGTTATGTTTGGTTAGATATTCTATTGTACTTTTTTTTTGCTGAAATCTGAGTTTTAATTGTATATTGACTTTTGATGATTATGTAATTAGTCAACAATGAAGGGTAAGTTATCATTGGAAAAAGGTATGTCTGGTATGTAGGATTATGTCGTATGTGTTAATCAATTTTTAATAGTGAATGAATTATGATAGATGCATAGGTTTATCTAAATAATTGCTCCACATAATTGGGTAGACTATCGAATCCTACACAAATGATAAAAACCTACACAATATAACTTATTAGAAACCACACAAAATACTAATTACTTTATAAAAAGGATAAAATCCTACCACCAATGGATTAAACCACAATATTGGGTCAAATGATACACAATATAAATAATGCCTACACACAAGCAACAAATTAATAAATAAAAAGTGGATATTTGTGACCATTATGTGGGAAACTTGTTTGATGTGTAAGATGTTATTTTCTACGTGTATATGATGGAAGTGAATATATGTGACGATTATGTTCGATATAATGAGTACCAACACAGGTAAAAGGAAGGTGGAGTAATAGACACCAACAATGGTTTTCAAAAGAAAAAATTACAACTCTTTTATATTCTTTTTTCTCTTTTATATACTTAGTTGTGATCTCTTATCAATTACATACACATACACGGCTTAGTAGAAAATAGATACTAGATCGTGATTAGATATTCAAATGTTACCGTTTCTTGTTATATATTCAAACTGTAAGGTTATTATTTCTCACAAGTTGGTTTTATTATATGAAACAAGTGTTATATCAATTTAGTTATTTATTCGACAATGAAAAGTCATAGAATTGCAAAGAATAAGGCATATTACAAGTCCGACACTGTAATGCATACGGTTTTCATAGTGTAAAATGTGTAGGTGATCTATATTATGTGTATGATATTGTAAGTTCATAGTTTAAACTGTGTAAGTAATATGTATTTTGTGTAGGCCTATGTAAGTTCATGTGGTCTAATTATGTGTATGACTATGTGATTTCATGTGTAGGTTAGTACCTATTTTGTGTAGGATTGAGTATTCATAGGGTAAGTGTGTAGGTAAACTATAAATAATTCAGGCCTATGCAAGTTCTTGTGTGATAATGTGTAGGACTTGTTTCTCTTAGATGACTTTTAGTGTGTGTGTCTGTGTGTGTGTGTGTGTGTGTTTCTTTAAAAGTGTAATGGAAGACATTCGATTGTAGGGATATATTGATCAGGTATGTGTAGCCTGATTAATTTAGTGTAATTATTTGTTATTGTATCTTTGTAAATACCCCTACAAATGTAAGGCCCCGTTACCGGTGCCCTACATTGGACGTTGGATTTACTCATAAACGCAGTTCTAAATATCATAGTTAATTAAAACTTTCGCAGAATAACATAAAACATCAACAGTCAGTACAAATATTCATAACTTATCTTTTAAACATAACTTAAAACATGTCTTTTAGTTCAAACATTAACAATTAAATCTTCAGATGCCAGTTTCTTTATTCATCCGCCATGTGTCTCCCTTCAAGCCAGCTGTCTCATTCTACTCACCTGCGTGCATACTAAAAGTCAGCTATGCTGAGTGAGTTCTAGTTAATCATACAACATACAACATATTCATAATTACATACTTTCATACGAACCCCATACTTTCGTACTTTCATTTATACATACTTACTTACTCTTTTTCTTTCATATTCATACCTTACGTTATAAAGAGCATTTTGCCCTATAACCTTCGCATATATTATTATTAGGGTATGCAACCCTTTAACCTTCGCATATATTATTAGTGTATGCAACCCTTTAACCTTTGCATATATTATTGGGGTATGCAACCCTATAACCTTCGCATATATTATTAGGGTTTGCAACCCTTTAACCTTACCTTACCTTCCATTATCATCACCATTATCACATCCATGCATTTTATATCATACATATCATAGTCATACATACTTCCTTATTCACATAAACATATCATGTATACTACATTATACTTGCCTTAACAATACGTGCAATACCCGAAGGTCGTTCACGTATTGTCAAGCACGCATTCATAACTATCACATTCGTCATTAAGACATACACTTATCATTTAAGGTAAGTGTATTAACATTCACATCGATTATGCACACAGCCCCGAAAACATAACGAGGAAATGGGGCTAGAAATTCACCTGAATGTGGTTACGTTCACCGTAAATCGTAATCCCTCTCTTGAGCTGTGCACGGCTAACTGTATAATATTTACATGCATCAATGAACTATTACTACTCATATCGTATTTCTATCTTTATATAACCCACAACGAACGGGGGTCCGGGGGCAAGCCCCTGGCAGCGGGGTTCTAGGGGCAGCAGCCCCTAGCGGGGTCCAAGAGGCAGAGCCCCAGGCTAGGGTTAAGCTATCTTAACACATTTTCCATTAGGATTTTAATTTATTTCCTAATTCGCTAACTCATTCCTCATAACGAATTAATTCTGATTCGCTATCTGATTCGTTACCTTAAATGTAAGCGAACATACATGTTAGGCGAACTTAACTTAAGCGAACCTAAGTTAAGCGAACTTAACATCCAACGATCTTGTATAGCGAAGTTAACTTGAGAGAAATTATCGGCAGGCGAATTTATAAGCAACGAACTTAATCGTCAGCGAACTTAGTCATCAGCGAACTTAGTCAGGGGCGAACTTAATCACCAGCGAACTTAGTCTGCGACGAACTTAACCAGCAAGCTCCCTATAGCGAGCTGCTTCTGCCTGGGTTCATCTTATCATCCAAAACACGCATTTCGTGCCTCTAATTCGATTACTATGGTTCGGCCTTAACCCCACCCGTTTCCTAGATTGATTGCGGCCCAAACGTGACCCTAACGAATCATAAAGTTTAATCTTTTAAGCTAAAACATTCCAACTAGGTTTACAACTTTACGTTTCATTTACACCCGATCCATTCCCGTTCTAAGTTTCAAGACTAAATGTTTATAAAAACGTAAACTTTAAGGTAAAAGAACATACCTTTTGTGTTCGTTTGGATCTCGTTTAGCTTTTTTTATGAACTCTAGATCTTGTATAATAAAGATGTAATCACCAACTAGCGTTGTTTGGCCTTGGATCTCACCCTTTCTCTCTCGGCTGTATATGAGTGGTGGTGTGTGTGTTTTTGAGTGTGTAGGCAAATATGGAAGATGGAATGAGGATTAGGGTTTTAGGATGGTTTAAGGGGTATTTATATCCCTTAAAGCCCATGGACCTAAGGCCCATTACCCTTTAATCCATCTTAATTAATCCAAGTCCATGACATTTTCTTTATTTAATATCAATTAAATATTAACACACGATAATTAAACGCGACTTTCTTTATTCACTACTAGAATAATTTAGGATGTTACAACAAAGCCACTAAAGAAATCTCAGAGTTCCTACACAATAAATTATGAATAATATGATGACTCATGTAGGTGATATTAAGAAGTGTAGAATATGTGTATGTACTTTCTTCATGTTTCTTACAATGATGAGTCGCAACTTAGAATTGACAACTTGTTATATTAAAGTTTAATGTTTTTTAGTTTTGATTTTTATTATTGAAGAAATAGAATGATGGAATTTTGATATTCATGTGTTACTAAGCAATAAGGGGAGGCTCAATTCAAACATGAACACTAAAAAAGAATCAGATAACATGGAACTTCTCAATTCGGGGTGACTGTTTTTTTTATGAAGGAAAATTCAGAGATTGGCTAGTTTGTTTATTGGTTTTGACCTACTTATGAGACATAGTGTTTGACATTATCCTATTAATAATTGGTTTCTTGGTTTTGTATTGTTACTATGAGTGCATGTTTTTTTAAAATATGGTTAAATCACGTTCTTGATATAAAGGATTGTTTAATAATTAATATATAAAATGAGTGGTAGTCTAAGTAGTATGTAAATTTCTTTATATGTGACAATTCATCTTTGGCATCTTTATTAGTAAAAAGTAAAATGAGTTTAACAAGTAGATTTTGATTGAATAGGAAATTGGCACAATTAAATTTGATAAAATAAAGACAAGATAGTGATGTACGTTGAATAGGAAATTGGCACAAGTAGATTTGATTGAATAGGAAATTGGCACAATTAAAAGATATCATCAGGTTAAAAAGGTGATATTCGAATTACAAAATAAAAAGACAGTAAGGATATAATCATATATAGATAGGATATTATATGGAAAATAATTATTTGTAACTTGACTTACCAAATATAAGAAAATACGTCTTTTACGCCTTGTTCTTGAGTTTTTTAACCAAAGAAAGGAGAGGGAAGGATAAGAAAGGGAAGGGAAGGGAAGGAACTTTTTTTTTTAATTAGGTATGTTCTTGAGTTGGAAGAAAATTAGAGGAAAGGAAAGGATAACTATGTTAAAAAATAGTTATCCTTACACTGCATTCTCGGGTTTAAAATACAAGGAAAAGAAATGATGAGATTGTATAGAGGAAGAAAGGAAAAGAAATTATATACTTAAAAGGCATTCTTGAGTTAAAATAAAAGAAAAGAAAAGAAAGTGTTTATTACCTTCTTGAGTTAGATTGGAAGGAAAAGATAGCAAAAAAATTTGTAACTTTACAATTATGTCCTCATAGCAACATGGAAAAGAGAATTAAGATAGGGTAAATTGGTAATATGGTAATGAGATATAAACTTTCCTTCACAATCCGGCCATATTTGGAAAGAAAGTTTTGAAGGAAAAAAGGCCTAACTTTTCCTTCCATTCTCTTTCTTTTCTTTTAATGAAAAACTCAAGAATGAAAAAAGAAAAATTTTCTTATCTTTTCTTTTCCAATCCCTTAAATAAAAAACTCAAGAATGCAGTGTTAGTAATCATCCCATTTTTGGGAGGATAACTTATTGGGAAAATAGTAGGGCAGGCGTATCGTGTATACCCGTACACGATAAGACACGAACACGAAATGGGTATACCTGTACACGACACGAAAACTTATCGTGTACCTGTAATCCAACACGAACACGAACCTGTTAATACCTGGTATACACGATAGTACACGATAATAGCTGTTTAGAAACACATATTTGACAACCTTTTAGAGAAACAAAAGTCAACTAAAGTTCATAAAAGTCTTAAAATTAAACATAAATCCATGCTCCTTAACTTCCAAGTTCCAATTTGTCTTTCTTCTCAAATCTTCAATTCCAAACAATCAAACCTACACACAAAATAAGTATAGTTAATTAGTCATATTAATCATGGGCAATTGGACATATTCATATTGTTTTATCTAGTAACATTATTAGAAAGTTTTAGAGTGAGGTACCTTAGGATTGTTCATTATTTTTAGCGAGCAACACTACTTGAAGCATTTGGAGTTGGTACTTTAGGATTGTTCACCGAGTTTGAAGCATTTGATTCATAACTAATGCCAAGCGACATTATATCTTATGTGAGCTCTTTTACACTAACTTTGTTAGAACCTAAAAAGTACAAACAAACATATACGTTATAAAATTAATAATATAATATCATGTATAAAACTTACAAAAATCAAGCAAAGATGGACATTACACAGGAGATCTCTCTTTTCTTTCTTTTTGTTTTCTCTTTGGCCCTGATTTGATATCGTTTACATCTTCTTCATCCACCAAATGAACTGCATCATCCACATCCATATCCATTGAGAAGTCATCTTCTAAATCAACTTGGATAAAATCACTCTCCGTATAGAATGAATAAAGAAAAAATACATAAAGTTACACAAAAATAAAACCAAACTTGAACCAAAATAAATATAGTTGAATCAACAAACATACCGTTGTTTTTGGCTTTCTTATCCTTCGCCTTTTCCACCTTATTTTGTGGGCCACTCATAATTACCTAAATAGTAAATACTAACAAATGTGAGCAATAAAAAGTTCAAAACCAAATAAGTGAAATAACTAACTAAACAGCCCTATAATAGTATAATTCACATCAATACTTAATAGTTTTGTACAAAACAAAATAAACTAAGCAAGTCCCATATGATTCATCTCATCTACTTATTTTGGCGAACACCTATGCTACTACTGTCCAAACACACTTCCATCAAAACCAAGCATTTACTTTTCACAAACTCAGCAAGTCCCAACCATTCTTCATAACTAAAAAAGTGCCATTTTATACAAACCGACAAACTCTTTGAATATATATTTAATTTTAACTAATTTTAACACACAACAATTAGAAATTAGTTAATTATGTTATGTTAAACAAATCCTATACTTCCGAACTGAAATCAAACAAAATTAAATAAAAATTGATGAGGAAACGGAACTAAATTAGATAATCTCAATACAAAGCAATCAGATATCAGATAAATTGAAGGACACGAGATGAGTCATTTCAATAATATGAATTAATTGCAACAAAACAAAACCTACCAAGTTTTAATGTTAGGCTGAAGAGGGTATGGTCGGCGAGAGGTTTATGGCTGAAGAGAGTATGGCCGGCGCCGATGATGACCAGAGAGAGATACGCCGGCGACGGATGGGATGGCCGGCGGCGGGTGGGAGGATGGATGATGAGAGAGGCGACGACTGATGATAAGAATTTAGGGTTAGGGATAAATGGATAATGGGTTATAATATAACTATATATATATATAATTTTAAAAATAACCAGGTATTAACAGGTACCTAACAGGTTAACAGGTATTATACCTGTTTAGACACGAAAATTAACAGGTAATTTCGTGTCTACCTGTTTAGTACACGAAACCTGTTAAGGCCTTACATGTTACCTGTTAAAGTCATGTAGGTACGTGTCGTGTATTCGTGTCTCGTGTATAAATTGCCAGCCCTAGAAAATACATTAATTTAATCCCTCCAAACTCCTACTCCTTTCCTTTCTATCCTAAAAAAACTCAAGAACACCCATTTTTTAACTATCCTTAGTTTTCCTTTCATTTCCCTCCTTTAAAAAAACTCAAGAACAAGACGTTACTATAATGCCCCTATCATTAAATAAATGATAAAACAAAAGAAAATGTGTGATTGGATAGATTTATTTCTCACATTTCTTACACTAAAACCATTTCTTTCCTGAACTCAATCCTATATATGCATATAAATATATATTAAGTATTAAATTGTTAAAAGTTTTAATAATAAAGACTTAAAAAGGTTTTAGTTTAAAATTATATAATTAAAAATATATCGATTTATTTTATATGAAAAAATTAAACAATGGTCAAGTATTTTATAACAATTATATTTTATATAAATATTATTATTTATTAAATACAATATTAGTTTAAAGGTAATCTTTATTAATAATTAACAAATCTAACTAAATTATTATATCACAAATACCGATCGATCTTAAATCATTATTAATATGTATATTCCATTTATTAAATCGTAGTATTCTCCGATTATTATTATTACATAGGATTTTTGTTGATACACTTCGACAAGTGTGACGCTTATTTTACTACCATTCTTATCGCATTCATTTACCTCGCTTATTTGATTAAGGTGAGTAATCACTCCCCTTATTTTTACTTGTTTTCTAAACTTTTAAGGGACATATGTGTACTTACAATATTTACATACTATTAGTATTCACATTAGCAACTTTTAACCTTGTGCTATCAATTTGGTGCTTAACGTGCTACTTGTTAATTTGTTTATTTGAACGCATTCAGAGAGGTTCATCATATTCACATATTAGTATGATCATACAACTGTCATAGTGGCCAGCATCCGATCGCATGACAATGGTTATACCGACAACTCAATCAAGGGTTATCCGTAGATACGTATCGGCCAAATACACCATTTAAACGCGAATGTTTGGCTAATTGGACTCTTGGGGTTTGTAGGCGCTAGTATTGCGAGTTCGATGATACCAAATTTGTGATATTTCGTTGAGATTCGAGGTTCAATTGCAAAATCTGTTTGTGTTGACTGTATGATGTTCTTGACGATTTTGACTTTCACCCCTTGAGTCAAAGATCTGGATAAGACTGATGCTTTTGCCCATTCGTTAAGTTCAGATAACGAATCAAGTGATTCGTTACTAACCCATTTGTTATGTTCAGATAACGAATTAGGCTGCGTTCAGATGACAAATTAGGTTATGCTAAGATAACGAATTAGGTGATCCGTTACTCGCCAATTCGTTACGATTAAGATAACGAATCAAGTCCTGTTCAGATAACGAATCGAAATGACGAATCAGATGATAAGATGACTAATCGGGATAACAAATTAAGGAAGATTACATAACGAATCAGAGGCAATTCGCTATAACGAATGAGTTAGAGAATAAAATAATAATTTGAAATCCTAATGGAAAATGTATTAAGACTGTTAATGAAAATAAAATTTTTCCAAGCTAACCTGGCAGCTTAACCCCAGCCAGGGGCTCTGCCCCTTGGATCCCGCTAGGGGCTGCCTCCCCTAGAACCCGGCTGCCAGGGGCGCTGCCCCCGGAACCCCGTTCATTGAGGGTTATAAGTAGACTAGAAACGCGATATGGGTATTGATAGTTAATTGATATGTGTAGTTGTTATACAGTTAGTCGTGCTTAGCTCAAGAAAGGTATAACTATAGAATGTAACCGAGTTCAGGTGAGTTTCTAGCCCCACTTCCTTATTATGTTTTCGGGGCTATGTGCATACTCGATGTGATTAATTAATACACTTAACTTAAGTGGTAAGTGTATGTCTTGTATGAGTTATGTGTGAATAGATGTTTGATGATGCATGAACGATCTTCGGATATTGCATGTACCGTCAAGGGGTAGTTTAAAGATATGATTGATGTGTGTGTGTATATATATATATATGATACATAAATGATGTATGTACGTATGGAAATTATATTTATGAATGTATAGAAAGGTATGGTTAGAAAAGGAACGGACCCTAATAATATCCACGAATGTAGGGAACGGACCCTAATAATATCCACGAATAAAGGGAATGGGCCCTAATAAAATCCGCGAATGTAGGGAACGGACCCGAATAATATACGCGAATGTAGGGAACATACCCTAATAATATCTGTGAATGTTATAGGACGAGGTATATATATATATATATATGTATATGTATAAAAGGACAGAAGGAAAGTATGGTAGGATGAACGTATGAAGAAAGGTACAGAACTATGTATGTATATGTACCTTCGGGTGCGTATATAAGAATGTGTATGGATGTATTGTATGTTACTTGATTAACTAGAACTCACCCAGTGTAGCTGACTTTTAGTGTGCACGCAGGTGAGTAGGATGAGGCAGCTCGCTTGATGAGGACACATGGCATGGAATTGAAGATACTGGCTGTAACATTCGTTACTTTTCAAACCCGAAAACCCGACCCATTTTAAATTTTCAGTTTTTTTTATTATTTATAAATATATGTATTAATATAAATATATATTTCAAGTTTCATCTTATGTGTTTCTATTATGTTCGTTTATTGACATGTTTTGATGTCTCGATATATTTGTATAAAATGTTTATTATCTATACAATATTCACGATAATTTAAGTTATAGTTCAAGCACTTTCTATTCGTTTCGTTTAAATAACAAAACTCCGAAATTTAAATGTCAATATTTAAACGAGCCGCAAACTAGCCGGGTATAATATAAAAATAATTCAAAACATTTTATTACACTTATATTACATCTAAAAGTATAAGGTTCAAATGGTAATTAAAGTTTAATATGTTTTAAAAGAAATATGGAAGTCTAAGGGCTGAAAGTGTAATATCATCAAAATATGATATAATAATAATAATAATTATTATTATTATTATTATTATTATTATAATATAACGCAGCAACAGCAGCCCACCATTCTCGTTTTTCCGGCGCCGTTCGGCTGTTATCCGGCGAGCCGTTTCTCCATTTTTTAACGCGTTTTTGACTTTAATAATTATTCAACGTAATTCTCCACTAACGGCAACCCATGATCAACAATAATAACAGGTAATAACATGTAATCACACGCGAATTAAATCAATTAAGGGCCGGAAATAATTAAAAACGCGTTAACCATCATTAATCATCAAACGCCCAGATTATTAGTATAAAAAGGACCCAAACCTTAATCTAAACTCGTTGTAAGGCACCGTTCCCGGTGCCTTACTTTAGCGTCGGATTTACTCATAAACACAGTTCTTACAATCAGAGTTACTTAAAACTTTTTGCAGAATATAAAACATCAATCATTCATTACAAAACATTAAATCTTTTCTTTGATACCATAACACAAATCATTATATTTAAAACATCTTTTCTTCTATCTTCAGATGCCAGCCGTTCAATCCATGTCATGTGCCATCCTCATGCTAACCCTATAATCAGCTCACATGCGTGCATACTAAAAGTCAGCTACGCTGGGTGAGTTCTAGTTAATCAAGCAACTTATCATACAACCACTACATGCATCATATACGTATCCGAAGACACGTAGTCCACTATCTAACCTGCTCACCTTACCACTTAACCTCTTATTTACCCCTACCACTTTGCCACTTTGCCACTTTAATAACGTATAACGTTATGCCACTTTGCCACTTTAATAACGAAGTCACGTGTAGGCTTCCCTACCACGTACTACCGTCATGCCACTAACACTCTTACTAGGCTCTTGCCACTTCTAACACACTCTACCTCTACTTGTCTACAACACACTTCATAAAATTACATCATTTACATAACAACAAGTTACATCATAACATTTACACACACTAATAACCACTTGACAATCACCATCCTTAGCGATACGTGCAATATCCGAAGATCGTTCACGCACCGACAAGCATTATATAATAGCTACCTCGTATAACATCTATAGCATACACTTACCACATAAGGTAAGTGTATTCACATTTCACATCGAGTATGCACACAGCCCCGAAAACATAACAAGGAAAATGGGGCTAGAACTCACCTGAACTTGGTTACTTTTTCTGCTACTGGTTATTCCTTCTCGAGCTGTGCGCGTCTCACTGTTTAATAATTGCATATCAAATACTACTCTAGCCATTCTCATTACTACTTAATTAGTCTTACGCGTCTAAGCCGTTTTTACTTCATTGAATCACTACCGGTTAGTTAATCGTTACTCGATAATCCTTTAAAGGCATCTTTCATAAGTTATCAAAGTCCAAGGGTAACTATCTCATTCTTTCTAAGTCCAGGGACTGTTCTGTCATTCTGATAAAAGTCTGGTTCGTTACTTGATCCTTAACGAAATGGGATTCATTCGTTACTCCGTTCTCATGACGAATTGCTAGTTCGTTACTTCATAACGAATCGACCTTTATAACGAACTGAACCCTATAACGAATTGGACCTTATACCTAATTGAACCTTTCTAATGAACTAGTCTCCTTAGCGAACTGGACCCTTCTGTAACCAATTGAACCTTAACGAACATGGGGTTCACTACTCAACGAATTGGCTTTAATTCGTTATTATTCCTTAACGACTCAAAGCTGGTTCGTCATACCTTTGTTAACGAATTGGTTCACGAATTAAGGCTAGTTCGTTGATCCTCCGTTAACGAATTACCTTTAATTCGTTAGCTTCTCATAGCGAATTAGGGTTAGGTTTTGTCAGAGAATGTCAGAAACATTCTCTGACATTCTTAAATACCCGCACCGCCTTTCTGGCGCCGCCGTGCGGTGGCCAGAAAAACGTGTTCCAGCACCGTTTTCACCGTTTTTCATCCCGTTCGATCCAGATATGAGCTAGGGTGACCCCTAAGCTCATCTTAGGTTCGGTTTATACCCGATTCCACCCGGATCTCGTGACTTTAACGGTTTAACGGAGTCGGCTTGTCGTTTCGCAACTAGATCTAACGGTTTGGACCTCTACAATAACATACTATCATTACCTCGGGTCGGAAATCGGTTCTCCTTCTTCTTCTTCTAGGTTTTAGCTTAGAGAGAGAGAGTAGGATGAGAGAGAGCTAAGTGTGTGTTTTGGGTGGTGTATGGAGTATGGGAAATGAATGATAATTGGGTAATTAAGGCTTTTATAATAATGGATCATGGGCTTAAGCCCATGGTCTCATCCTTCCTTCCTTCATGACCCAAGTCCATAACCCATATCCATTAACCAACACTATCCCGACCCATACTAGCTCCTACTCTATTTTATTATTTCCCCGCTAACCCGAGTAAACTTTCCCGACAATATTAAATAATACAATTAGTATTATTTTAGAAATTTCGGGATGTTACAAGTCTTCCCCCCTTAAAGAGGTTTCGTCCCTGAAACCTAACTTATTCCTCGTAAAAGGAACATTTCTTATATTCGCACACTTTATTGGATCGCCTTTGCTTTCTGGGTTATCCTTTTTACTTCTGACTTGTAGTCATCGAGCGGTGATCATGTGGTTTAGCTATTAAGGTAGCTTGTCCATGAGGCCCTCGATGTACCAGGTCTCGTCTCGTCTTCCAGAGGAACATTGTTTTATATAATAACGCTAACTCCTAAGGCGATGCTTTACCACAACACAACTATTTATCATAACCAACATGCATTCAAGAGAATTCATAAGTCATTCATACAAAATCACAAAAAAAAAAAAACACAACTCATTCATAAAATCAAACATAAGAAGGAAATCATCCAAGCTTGTCAGACAAACATAGGTTCATACTGTAAAATAAAACACTAACATAAAACAACTGTGACAAACCACTTATTCTTCTGCAACCTTCATAGTAACTAATAGATCATCCTTTCACGCGTCTCCTCTTCCTCCCCCCACTGCCATGACATCTCCACACTCCCTAGCTATGTGACTTGACTTACCACACCTATAACATTTCTGGTCCTCGGTGCATTCACGAGATATGTGTCCTTTCTTCCCGCATCGGTAGCACTGGTTTGGACCAGCCTTGCATTCTCCCAAGTGCATCTTCCAGCACACTTTGCATGTTTCCCTGGCTGCCATCTTCTGGGTCTTCTTCTCCGCATACTCCGCGACATCTGCAGGCCGTTTGGTTCCTTTCTTCCCTTCCTTATCTTCCACTTCCACATCATCTGCCGCCAGATCATCATAGACCATCTCTGCTAACTCAACTGCAGACTCAAAAGTAGCAAGTTTGTTAGCTCTGACTAACATGCGGACCTTCTGGGGAAGTTCTCTGACGTAGCACTTGATCCGTTTTGCCTCGGTGTTCACCATGTCAGGAACCAGCCTAGACATGTGATTGACTTCAGTGATGTACTCGTGGTGTGTCATCTTGCCCGCCTTCAGATTCAGAAACTTCATCTCGGTTCTCTCAACCTCAGCATCAGCACAGAACCTTTTCAGCACTAACTTCTTCAGGTCATTCGACCTCATTGCCCTAATCTCTTCTCGGGTTTTCCTTTGTTCCACAGTTTCCCACCAGTACATAGCCTCATCTTCAAATGACTGAGTGGCGTAACCCACTGCTTGGTCGGGACGGCACTCGCTAATTCGGATAATCTTGTCCATAGGGTTACCCATTGGAGAGTAGCGATTGCGTCTCCTAGACCAGACAGCTTTGGCGAGTCACACCCTTTGAAGAACTTGTAGTTGCACCCATCTCGGCCTTTCCTCTTATCGTCAACCTTCACTGACTTAACCACACTCGACTCCTCCCTCTCCCCTTCATCATCTTTCCTACCATATCTTCCTGCCCTTTCAGCAGTTCCTTCATGGCCTCCAGCAGACCCCTCCGGAGTCAGGTTCTTTACAGCAGCTGCTACAGCTTGAACAATGGCTGCTTGAATTGCAGGATCTAGTTGAACCCCTTCGTTGTTGCCCGGATTTCCTCCAGCTGCGCTCCTTTCGTCTCCGGTGTTGGAAGTTGTTTCTACTGAGGGTTGTCGGACCAGACGAGGCCTACCACGACTTCCAGTGCGACCTCCAGTTCCAGCAATTTCTCCCGCTCCAGCCATTAGTATTCTAAAAGGGAAAACACAAACGTCATCACTTAAGGAACCATTTAGTACAAGGATATTAAGGCTAACAGGTAATAACAGTGGCCAGCTGTGATTAGCTGATCATGTTACTTTCCGTGTCCTATACACTTCCCTTCATGAGTCTATTTGTGCTGGTTCTACTTCTAACAGTTAGATAATCAAACAGTTCGTATCATCACATACCCCTATCCCTAGCAATTAAGCTAGCATTCATACATTCTTTATTTAGCTATTATGCAAACATTTATTCATCATTCGACTTTACATGTGAATTTAATCACATACTTTACCTTTACTTAGCTTGCTTGAGTGACACATGGCATTCTTGTACTGGCATCTTCTTTCTTTTCTTACTTTAATCCCATTCTCTGTTCGAGTCTAAGCATGTAGGATGCTTAAATCTCTCGAACTTTGCTCTGATACCAACTTGTAAGGCACCGTTCCCGGTGCCTTACTTTAGCGTCGGAATTACTCATAAACACAGGTCTTACAATCAGAGTTACTTAAAACTTTTTGCAGAATATAAAACATCAATCATTCATTACAAAACATTAAATCTTTTCTTTGATACCATAACACAAATCATTATATTTAAAACATCTTTTCTTCTATCTTCAGATGCCAGCCGTTCAATCCATGTCATGTGCCATCCTCATGCTAACTCTATAATCAGCTCACCTGCGTGCATACTAAAAGTCAGCTACGCTGGGTGAGTTCTAATTAATCAAGCAACTTATCATACAACAACTACATGCATCATATACGTATCCGAAGACACGTAGTCCACTATCTAACCTGCTCACCTTACCACTTAACCTCTTATTTACCCCTACCACTTTGCGACTTTGCCACTTTAATAACGTATAACGTTATGCCACTTTGCCACTTTAATAATGAAGTCACGTATAGGCTTACCCTACCACGTACTACCGTCATGCCACTAACACTCTTACTAGACTCTTGCCACTTCTAACACACTCTACCTCTACTTGTCTACAACACACTTCATAAAATTACATCATTTACATAACAACCAAGTTACATCATAACATTTACACACACTAATAACCACTTGACAATCACTATCCTTGGCGATACGTGCAATATCCGAAGATCGTTCACGCACCGACAAGCATTATATAATAGCTACCTCGTATAACATCTATAGCATACACTTACCACATAAGGTAAGTGTATTCACACTTCACATCGAGTATGCACACAGCCCCAAAAACATAACAAGGAAAATGGGGCTAGAACTCACCTGAACTTGGTTACTTTTTCTGCTACTGGTTATTCCTTCTCGAGCTGTGCGCGTCTCACTGTTTAATAATTGAATATCAAATACTACTCTAGCCATTCTCATTACTACTTAATTAGTCTTACGCGTCTAAGCCGTTTTTACTTCGTTGAATCACTACCGTTTAGTTAATCGTTACTCGTTAATCCTTTAAAGGCATCTTTCATAAGTTATCAAAGTCCAAGGGTAACTATCTCATTCTTTCTAAGTCCAGGGACTGTTCTGTCATTCTGATAAAAGTCTGGTTCGTTACTTGATCCTTAAATAAATGGGATTCATTCGTTACTCCGGTCTCATGACGAATTGCTAGTTCGTTACTTCATAATGAATCGACCTTTATAAATAAATGAACCCTATAACGAATTGGACCTTATACCTAATTGAACCTTTCTAACGAACTAGTCTCCTTAGTGAACTGGACCCTTCTGTAACCAATAGAACCTTAACGAACTGGGGGTTCACTACTCAACGAATTGGCTTTAATTCGTTATTATTCCTTAACGAATCAGAGCTGGTTCGTCATACCTTTGTTAACGAATTGGTTCACGAATTAAGGCTAGTTCGTTGATCCTCCTTTAACGAATTACCTTTAATTCGTTAGCTTCTCATAGCGAATTAGGGTTAGGTTTTGTCAGAGAATGTCAGAAACGTTCTCTGACATCCTTAAATACCCGCGCCGCCTTTCCAACGCCGTCTTTCCGGCGCCGCCGTGCCGGAAAACCGTGCGGTGGCCGGAAAAACGTGTTCCAGCACCGTTTTCACCGTTTTTCATCCCGTTCGATCCAAATCTGAGCTAGGGTGACCCCTAAGCTCATCTTAGGTTCGGTTTATACCCGATTCCACCCGGATCTCGTGACTTTAACGGTTTAACGGTGTCGGCTCGTCGTTTCGCAACTAGATCTAACGGTTTGGACCTCTACAATAACATACTATCATTACCTCGGGTCGGAAATCGGTTCTCCTTCTTCTTCTTATTGGTTTCGGCTTAGAGAGAGAGAGTAGGATGAGAGAGGGCTAAGTGTGTGTTTTGGGTGGTGTTGTAACACCCCGTAACCGCAGCGGAAACGTAAACGGGATGCAACAGACACATCTGATATCAACAGCATTGCTTATAAAGAAAACACCACTACAATAATTTAAACGTATTACATTGTTCCGAGTTTCGTTACCGACTAGGCGTTATCACATAAGTTTTACCAATAGTATGTTAACATGTTTAATACAAAATATAGACCCTTAAGCTTCCACAAAATAGCACACATCATCAAGCACGTATCACTCATTCCAATTTGGGTGTACTTAGAAAGCATGTAAAGAAAACGGGTCAACTACGAATAGTTGGTGAGTTTCACTAATTTAAACAAATCATGACAAATCATTTTAATAATCATAAATTAATGATGTAATTATGCTGAGCCTACAAGTGAAAACTCTGTTAACCCGGAAACACATTTAATAACCTCTGGGGACACTGTTAACCCAGAAACACATTTAATAACCTCTGGGGACACTGTTAACCCAGAAATACATGTAATAATCTCTGGGGACACTGTTAACCCAGAAATACATTTAATAGCCTCTGGGGACACTGTTAACCCAGAAATACATTTAATAACCTCTGGGGACACTGTTAACCCAGAACACTATTTCGGGCCTTACAATATTAGCAACTCAGACAATTACCATCATAATACATTACCGTACGATTCCCGTACAATAAACATTATATAAATACATTCATTTCCATGCGATCGGCATGTACTTAAACACTTTGATAAAAACATGCTTTCCGCCTCGGGAAAATATTTAAATCAGTTCAGTAAAAAGGGGCTCGTGAAAACTCACCTTTTGTGAGCAAGATGTAATACTGTGAACAGCTACCGGCCCGGATCTGTAATACGATCCCTAAGTCGTTACTACACAATTTCTATTAATATAACTTAAATTCGTGTTAACCGGTACGTCTGGGGACACTGTTAACCCAGTACCGTACACGATCCGGGGACAATGTTAACCCCGAAACACTTCTCAGGACTTAGATTGTGATATCACTTAGAGTTCTTTAGTCAAAATTACCATTAGTTTGTTTTCTCGTTTTGCGTGCCTAGCACGGTTAACCGTCTTTATGTTTTCAAAAATGAGTTTGGTCACATACGACCCGAAAATAGTTGTGACTGATATTTTAATTAAAGTGATGAAATTAGAGCTCGGTTTAGACACCCCGTTTGGCCGCGGGGCCCGTTTCCGTCTTTAGTATACCGGAAACTGCTAAATCGGGTAAAATTACCCAAATCATCCGAATTACTTTCGGATGATTTATTTTTACATGATTAACTTAGTTTCATGAAAATAGTCCATTTTTAGGGTTTTTATACACCAGTCAGCTCGCTTAGGCGAACTTTGCCGGTTTACGCGTTTTAAACTTTAAAAGTTTGTTTTTATGTTCTGTTTAGCACAAATAATTATCCGTTTAGTCTCGGATCTTGAAATTTTGCACAAATCAGTTTTTGACTGTAAGGAATTTTATAAAAATATTTCCAGAATTAATTTTTATATTTAACATTTATTTATCAATTTTAAAACGTCATTTAAACACCAAATATGTCGAAAATACCAAACGACCTTAGAAAAATCCCAAATTTTTCTGGGATGACTCCTGCCATCCACATAGTTCCCAGTAATTGTTACAGAACCAAAAACTCATTTTTCATGCCATTTTCACCAAAACTGAGCTAGAAAACCCTAGATCTCGTTTTACCGAAAAGCCTACTTAGACTTCTCCAATGGACCTGAAATTTAGTGTGTCACTTTTATATGTTATAAAAAGCTTATCTGAATTTTTCCAGAATTTTTCATGATGTTTAGCTATTTTTCACCATTTTTAGCCAAAACCGAGCATTAAATTCACCAAATATTCATCCTTTATCCAAAAATTACCAAACTTTCACAGATCTCATATTTTCATGTGTAGATCATCTCTGTGAAATTTCATGACCCAACATTAAGTCTACCACAATCTGTCCAAATCACACAAATCATACGAAAAACTGAACTACCTTGTGTTTCTAGCTTTAGATCGCAAAGATCTTGCTTTCTAGCATTTGCTAGCAACTAGATATAACACCTACAAGCACAATAACACCACACCAAGCAAGTTATACCCACAATCAAGCCATTTCTTTCATGGTTTCGGTTAAGACATCAAAACAAAGATTTTAACCGTAAAAATTCGTTTTTGACTCTTTTAACTCCTTTCTTGGACCAAGATCCCTTGTATAACTTGTATACATCACTTGATCATACAAGAATCGGTTTCATCTCGGGTTTTCACCCATTTTTCACTTGAAACCTCATTTTCTCAAGATTTTGGAATTAAAAACCAAGATTAAACCATAATAACATGTTTATACCTTATGATTCTTGCTTAAAAACTTGGGTTTTTGGTTGAATGTGTAAAGGATGGAGAGAAATGTGGAGTTGTGATTTTAGAAAAAGAAAATGAAGTGTGTATGTGTGTGATGGGGGACCGATCGGTCCTAGTAGTGGTGTGGGGTGGGGCCCACATCTCTAATCTTGGCCACACATTCGGATTGTGTAATCCGGATAATGTTGTGGATAATCTGGTTCAGTTCGTTTTTCGGTTAAACGTTTAATTCCGCTCAAAACGAGGCCAAAACGGTCGTTTTTCGGCTTAAAAATAAAATTTATATAAAACCGATTTAAAAACCTTAAAAACTTAAACCATGGCATTTATTGACTTAACACATCATATTGTCGGTAATTGTGCATCTTTTTCGGCTTGATCGATCGTCTCTTGCTTGGTTTGATATTAAAGGTTTCGTTTAACGTACCGTCGTACCATTAAATCGAAATCATTTTTTTTTTTTTTGTGCTATAATTCACTTATCCCGAAGCTTTAATACTTCGTAAACCTTACTAAACATCATAAATTTCGTTTATAATGTAATCCCCGATTCGTTCGGGTTTCAATAACCGCCCATCGGTTAATCGTAATTCCAATACAACTAGCTGTACATTCGAGTATAATTCGTACTGGGAATCTTATATACTCGTATAAACACATTATAATTCATATATTCAGTATTAAATAACACATAAATGGTATATTCCGGCTAGGGTATACCTGAATTTGCCGGAATCGTTACATTCTCCCCCCGTTACAAAAATTTCGTCCTCGAAATTTTACGCGTCAACTACTTCTTTTTGCGGAAATAGGTGGGGGTATTTCTTCCGAAATTCGTCTTTTCGTTCCCATGTATATTCTGGGCCTCGTTGCGAGTTCCATCTAACTTTGACCAACGAGATCTTGTTGTGTCTAAGTTGCTTGATTTTCGCGTCTACTATTTCTATGGGCTCCTCTACAATGTTGAGCTTATCATTTATTTGGACACCCTCTAGAGGTAACACCGATGTCTCATCCGACAGACACCTTTTCAAGTTCGACACGTGAAACACGTTGTGAACTGCACTCAGTTCATCAGGCAGTTCTAATCGGTATGCTACAAGACCGTTTTTTGCAGTAATGTCGAATGGTCCAATGTATCTAGGGGCTAACTTCCCCGCCTTTCCAAATCTGACTACTCCTTTCCAAGGTGATACTTTCAAATACACTTTATCACCTTTCTCAAATGATAACGGTTTTCTACGGGTATCGGCATAACTCTTCTGTCGATCCCGTGCGGCCTTCAGATTGTTCTTAATTTCAAGGATTTTGCTGGTCGTTTCCTGGACCAGATCTGATCTAATAACCTGAGTGTCGCCCACTTCAGTCCTGCAGAGTGGTGACCGGCACTTCCGTCCATACAATGCTTCGTAAGGTGCTGCCTTTATACTGCTATGGTAACTGTTATTATAGGAAAATTCAACGAGTGGGAGATGTTGATCCCAATTTCCCTTAAAATCCAGTACGCATGCACGAAGCAAATCCTCCAGTGTTTGGATGGTCCTCTCAGAATGACCGTCGGTCTGAGGGTGGTAAGCTGTGCTTAGATCAATACGCGTTCCCAGCGCTTCTTGTACAGCTTGCCAAAGATTGGAGGTGAAATGGCTATCTCGATCGGAGATGATTGAGATGGGTATCCCATGACGAGACACAATTTCATTTATATAAATCTGCGCAAGTCTCTGGGTGTTATTATTATTTCTAATCGGAATAAAATGTGCCGATTTGGTTAATCGATCCAGGACTACCCAAATTGCATCATGTCCTCGGGACGTCTTGGGGAGATGTGTCACAAAATCCATCGTGATCTGCTCCCACTTCCATTCAGGAATTTCCTGTTGTTGTAACATTCCCGAAGGTTTCTGGTGCTCCGCCTTAACCCTCGCACACGTCGTACACTTGCCGACGTATGTGGCTATATCCTTTTTCATACCCGGCCACTAGTAGAACTCCTTCACATCCTTGTACATCTTATCCGATCCCGGATGTATGGAATATTTTGATTTATGCGCTTCGTCCATGATTAATTCACGAAGTTCATGGAGGGTCGGGATCCAAATCCGATTTTTGAAATAGAGAATTTCGTCCACGTGCTGTTCGAAATTCTTCTCATTACCGTAAAGTCCTTCTTTTTCCATTTGTTCCTCTTTCAACGTCTCGCGTTGAGCGACTCGAATCAAATCCGAAAGGTTTGACTGGACTATCATCCCCAGCGCTCGCACCCGCAATGGCTTAACCCGATCCTTCCTACTCAAGGCATCGGCTACGACGTTAGCTTTGCCGGGGTGATAACGGATGTCACAGTCATAGTCGCTTAATAACTCGACTCATCTTCGTTGCCTCATATTCAGTTCTTTCTGATCGAATATGTGTTGCAAACTTTTATGATCGGTGAAGATGGTGCACTTTGTACCGTAGAGGTAATGTCTCCAGATTTTAAGTGCGAAGATAACTGCTCCCAGTTCTAAGTCATGAGTGGTGTAATTTTTCTCGTGTATTTTAAACTGTCGAGAAGCATAGGCTATAACCTTATTATTTTGCATCAACACGCATCCTAACCCTCTCCGGGATGCGTCACAATACACGACAAAACCATCGTCTCCGTCGGGGAGACTTAAGATCGGCGCTTGGCACAATCTTTGTTTTAGCGTTTGAAACGCCGTTTCCTGCTCTTCACCCCATTCATACTTTCGATCTTTTTGGGTCAGAAGGGTTAAAGGTTGGGCGATGCTGGAAAAGTTCTCTATAAATCGACGATAATATCCAGCTAAGCCTAAGAATTGGCGGATTTCCTTTGGCGATTTAGGCGCTTGCCAATTCTTAACTGCTTCAACCTTACTTGGATCAACGTGTATTCCTTGATGGTTTATAACGTGACCAAGGAATTGCACTTCTTGTAACCAAAAGTTACACTTGGAGAATTTTGCATACAACTTCTCCTGATTTAGAAGCTCTAAAATTAATCTTAAGTGTTGTTCGTGCTCTTCTTTACTCTTCGAGTATATCAAAATATCGTCAATAAACACGATGACGAATTTATCGAGGTAGGGTTTACAGACTCGATTCATGAGATCCATGAACACTGCTGGCGCATTTGTTAGCCCGAAAGGCATAACTAAGAACTCGTAATGGCCGTAGCGAGTCCGGAATGCGGTTTTTGGGATATCCTCCTCCTGAATTCTAACCTGATGGTATCCCGATCTAAGATCAATTTTTGAGAAATAGCTCGCACCTTGCAGTTGGTCGAACAGGTCAAAAATTCGGGGGAGAGGATACCTATTTTTGATTGTCAACTTGTTCAGCTCCCTGTAATCTATGCACATTCTAAGGCTTCCGTCCTTCTTTTTCACGAATAGTACCGGTGCACCCCACGGGGAATAACTAGGACGTATAAATCCTTAATCCAACAATTCTTGCAACTGGTTGGATAATTCTTGCATCTCTGATGGTGCAAGTCGGTAGGGTGCCTTAGCAACAGGGCCAGCTTGAGGTAATAGATCGATTCTGAATTCGACCTGTCGGGTTGGCAGTAATCCAGGAAGTTCCTCTGGGAAAACTTGTGGAAATTCGCGTACCACTGGGATATCGTCCACCCGTTTTTCCTCAGGATCCGTGGCCGTCAGGCTCGCTAGGTATGCCACGTATCCCTGGCGTATATATTTTAACACCTTGAGGTGGGATATAAACGGTATCATATTGCCCGACTTCTCACCCTGCACTAATACCTCTTCGTCATCCGACACCCGGATCTTGACGATTTTCTTTTCACAGTTTATTTCTACCTTGTTACGTGCTAACCAATCCATTCCCACTATCACGTCGAAACTACCCAATTCTACCGGTAACAAGTCAATCAGAAAGGATTGTTCGTTCAGAATAAAAGGGCAATTCCGAACTATCTGATTAACTATCATGGTTTTACCGTTAGCGACTTCTACGGTGTAAGGTTCTATGGTTTCACCAATTGGGAGGTTTGCTATCGACAGGAATCTAACGGAGACAAAACTTCTATCGGCGCCCGTATCAAATAATACAGAAGCGTAATGATCAGAGACGAGGAATGTACCTGTCACTACGCTGGGGTCCTGTCGCGCTTCGTTCGGCCCCATCACGAATGCACGGCCTCGCGCCGGATTGGACGACGATGCCTGACCCGCGGTTTGCCGCCCATTTCCTCCCTGGTTCAGCTTCGGACAGTTTCTCTTGAAGTGATCTGTGCCACCGCATTCAAAGCAAGCACGACTGGTGGTCATCACTTGATTTCCTTGTGGGTTTGGTTGTCGGGCTGGTTGGGTCCTAAATGGCTGCGCACGGATAGGTTGCGGTTGTCGGTTCAGGTTGTTCAGGTTTGTCCTACAACTTGGTGCGTAGTGCCCAATCCTGCCACACCGGTGGCACACCACCTCTTTGCACACGCCACCATGGTGGTAACCGCATTTCCCACACCTAGGAAACGTTCCCTTCTGCGGTTCTTGTCTTCCGCCTGAACTAGTCATGGCGTAGTTTTGGGCAGTGGGCCTAGCACGTTTATTTTGCTGCTTTTCCTGGATCCTATGGTCATGTGTACCCCGCTTTCCCCCAGCGGACTCTCCCGCCACCTTCAGTGAACCGCTCCTTACGAAATCATATGTGACGATACCAGCCAGCGTCACCGCACCCTCATACGTCTGGTGTCCCCAAGAATTGACTATACTCCTTACAACGGGAGTTAGCCCCCAAATATAACGCTCAACCCTCTTCGACTCTGGGGTGACCAGCCATGGCACCAATCGCGACAAGTCATTAAACCGGTTCGTATAACCCAAATGGTCTGCTGTAACACCCCGTAACCGCAGCGGAAACGTACACGGGATGCAACAGACACATCTGATATCAACAGCATTGCTTATAAAGAAAATACCACTACATTAATTTATATCATATTACATTGTTGCGAGTTTCGTTACTGTCTAGGTGTTACACACATGTTTTACCGATAAGACATTAATATATTCATTACAAAATATAGATCAGCAAGCTTCCAACAAGTAGCACAGATCATTAAGCACATATCAATCATTCCAACTTGGGCATACCTAGAAAACATGTAAAGAAAACGGGTCAACTACGAATAGTTTGTGAGTTTCACTAATTTAAATAAACACTGACAGATCATTTTAATAATCATCTATTAGCAATGTAATTATGCTTGGAACTATGTTTCCCCAGAACATTTTCATTAATCTTCTGGGAACTATGTTACCCCAGAACAATAATAACCTCTGGGAACTATGTTTCCCCAGAACAATAATAACCTCTGGGAACTATGTTACCCCAGAACAATAATAACCTCCGGGAACTATGTTACCCCAGAACAATAATAACCTCTGGGAACTATGTTTCCCCAGAACAATAATAACCTCTGGGAACTATGTTACCCCAGACAATCCCACACGATAAACAATTTATATATTCTGTGCATCAAACCATATGTATATAAATATACAACTGTTTCCATACGATCGGTATGTACTTAAATACTTTAATAAAGACATGCTTTCCGCCCCGGGAAAATATTTAAAACGGTTCATTAAAAGGGGCTCGTGAAAACTCACCTTTCTGTGAGTCGGGACGTGATACAATGAACTGCTATAAGCCTGGATCTGTAATATGATATCTAGTCGTTACTATATAATTCCCATAAATTAAATCCGTGTCAATCGGTACATCTGGGGACATTGTTAACCCAGTACTGTACTCGATCCGGGGACAATGTTAACCCCGTGACACTTCTAAGGACTCAGATTGTGCCATTACTTAGAGTCTGACGGTCAAAATTATCATTTTTATGTTTTCCTTGATTTGCGTGCCTAGCACGGTTATCCGTTTTTAGTTTCAAGAATGGGTTTGTTCACACCCGACCCAAAAATGGGGTTTGACTGTTATTTTAGTTAAAGTGATGAAATTAGAGCTCGATTTGGACACCCCGTTTGACCGCGAGGCCCGTTTCCGTCATTTAGGTGCCGGAAACAGTAAAATCGGGTAAAATTACCCAAATCATCCGAATTATTTTCGGATGATTTATTTTTACTTGATTACTTAGTTTCATGAAAATAGTCCATTTTTAGGGTTTTTATGCACCAGTCAGCTCGCTTAGGCGAACTTTGCCGGTTTACTCGTTTTAAGCTTTAAAAATTTGTTTTTATGTTCTTTTTAGCACAAATAATTACCCGTTTAGTCTCGGGTCTTGAAATTTTCACAACACTTATTTTGACAGTAAGAAATTTTACAAAAATTTTTCCAGATTTAATTTTTATATCTAAGATTTATTTAACCATTTTTAAACGTTATTTAAACACCAAATATGTCGAAAATACCAAACGACCTTCGAAAAATCCCAAATTTTTCTGGGATGATCCCTGCCATCCTCATAACTCCCTGGAATTTTTCCAGAACCCAAAACTCATTTTTCAAGCCATTTTCACAAAAACCGAGCTAGAAAGCCCTAGAACTCGTTTTACCGAAAAGCCCACTTAGACTTCTCCAACTATGCTCAAATTTTGTGTGTGACTTTTATATGTTATAAAAAGCTTATCTTAAATTTTCCAGAATTTTTCATGAAGTTTAGCTATTTTTCACCATTTTTGGCCAAAACCGAGCATTAAATTCACCAAATATTCATCCTTTATCCAAAAATTATCAAAAATTCACAGATCTCATATTTTCATGTGTAGATAATCTCTGTGAAATTTCATGACCCGAATCTAAGCACACTACAATCTGTCCAAAATCATAAAACCACACGAAAACCGAACTATCTTGTGTTTTCTAGCGTTAGATCGCAAAGATCTTGGTTTCTAGCCTTTGCTAGCCACTAGATACAAAACTTACAAGCACAATAACACCATACCAAGCAAGTTACACCAACAATCAAACCATTTCTTTCATAGTGTCGGTTTTGATATAAAAACAAAGGTTTTAACCGTAAAAATCCGTTCTCGACTCTTTTTACTCATTTCTTGGACCAAGATCCCTTGTATAACTTGTATACATCTCTTGATCATGCAAGAGTCGGTTTCATCTCGGGTTTTCACCCGTCTTTCACATGGAAACTCATTTTACAAGATTTCAACCGTAAAATTTCGTTCTAAACTCTTTTAACTCATTACTTGGATCAAGATCCTTTGTATAACTTGTATACATCACTTGATCATGCGAGAATCGGTTTCAACTCGGGTTTTTACCCATTTTTACACTTGAAACCTCCTTTTCTCAAGATCATGAAGTTGGAAACAAGATTCAAGCATTAAAACATGTGTTATACCTTGTAAATCTTGGTTGGAAATCAAGAACTTGGATGAAGATAGATGAGTGTTGAGAGGATTTTGGAGTTGGATGTTTAGAAAAAAGAAAATGTAATGTGTGTGTGTGTGTGTACAAGGACCGATCGGTCCAAGGTTATGTGTGGGGTGGGGCCCACACATCCATTCTAGGCCACACATTCGGATTACGCAATCCGGATAATGTTGTGGATAATCTGGTTCAGTTCGTTTCTCGGTTAAATGCTTAATTCCGCTCAAAACGAGTCCAAAACAGTCGTTTTTCGGCTTAAAATTTTAATTTATATAAAACTGATTTAAAAACTTTAAAAAAAACTTAACCCATGACATTAAATGACTTAACACATCGTATTGTCGGTAATTGTGCATCTTTTTCGGCTTGATCGATCGTCTCTTGCTTGGTTTGATGTTAAAGGTTTCGTTTATCGTACCGACGTACTAATAAATCGAAATCCTTTTTCTGTGCGATAATTCACTTATCCCGAAGCTTTAATACTTCGTAAACATCACTAAACATTATATATTTCGTCTGTAATGTAATTCCCGATTCGTTCGGGTTTCAATAACCGTTCATCGATTAATCGTAATTCCGATACGACTAGTTGTACAATTTGAGTATAATTCGTAGTGTGAATCTTATATACTCGTATAAACACATTATAATTCATATGTTCAGTATTGAATAACACTTAAATAGTATATTCCGGCTAGGGTATACCTGAATTTGCCGGAATCGTTACATTCTCCCCCCGTTATAAAAATTTCGTCCTTGAAATTTTACGCGTCAACTACTTCCTTTTGAGGAAATAGATGGGGGTATTTCTTCCGAAATTCGTCCTTTCGTTCCCATGTATATTCTGGGCCTCGTTGCGAATTCTATCTAACTTTGACCAACGAGATCTTATTGTGTCTAAGTTGCTTGATTTTCCCATCTACTATTTCTATGGGCTCCTCTACAATGTTGAGCTTATCATTTATTTGGACACCCTCTAAAGGTAACACCGATGTCTCATCCGACAGACACATTTTCAAGTTTGACACGTGAAACACGTTGTGAACTGCACTTAGTTCATAAGGCAGCTATAATCGGTATGCTACAGGACCGATTTTCGCAGTAATGTCGAATGGTCCAATGTATCTAGGGGCTAACTTCCCCGCCTTTCCAAATCTAACCACACCCTTCCATGGTGATACTTTCAAATACACTTTATCACCTTTCTCAAATGATAACGGTTTTCTACGGTTATCGGCATAACTCTTCTGCCGATCCCGCGCGGCCTTCAGATTGTTTTTAATTTCAAGAATTTTGCTGGTCGTTTCCTGGACCAGATCTGATCTAATAACCTGTGTGTCGCCCACTTCAGTCCAACAGAGTGGAGATCGGCACTTCCGTCCATACAATGCTTCGTAAGGTGCTGCCTTTATACTGCTATGGTAACTGTTATTATAGGAAAATTCAACGAGTGGGAGATGTTGATCCCAATTTCCCTTAAAATCCAGTACGCATGCACGAAGCAAATCCTCCAGGGTTTGAATGGTCCTCTCAGACTGACCGTCGGTCTGAGGGTGGTAGGCTGTGCTTAAATTAATACGCGTTCCCAGCGCTTCTTGCACAGCTTGCCAAAGCTTGGAGGTGAAATGGCTATCCCGATCAGAGATGATTGAGATGGGTATCCCATGACGAGACACAATTTCATTTATATAAATCTGCGCAAGTCTCTCCGTGTTATAATTATTTCTAATCGGGATAAAATGTGCCGATTTGGTTAATCGATCCACGACTACCCAAATTGCATCATGTCCTCGGGACGTCTTGGGGAGGTGGGTCACAAAGTCCATCGTGATCTGCTCCCACTTCCATTCGGGAATTTTCGGTTGTTGTAACATTCCCGAAGGTTTCTGGTGCTCCGCCTTAACCCTCGCACACGTCGTACACTTGCCGACGTATGTGGCTATTTCCTTTTTCATACCCGGCCACCAGTAAAACTCCTTCACATCCTGGTACATCTTATCCGATCCCGAATGTATGGAATATTTCGATTTATGCGCTTCGTCCATGATTAATTCACGAAGGTCACGGAGGGTCGGGATTCAAATCCGATTTTTGAAATAGAGAATTTCGTCCACGCGCTGTTCGAAATTCTTCTCGTTACCGTAAAGTCCCTCTTTTTCCAATTGTTCCCCTTTCAACGCCTCGCGTTGAGCGACTCGAATCAAATCCGAAAGGTTCGACTGGACTATCATCCCCAGCGCTCGCACTCGCAATGGCTTAACCCGATCCTTCCTACTCAAGGCATCGGCTACGACTTTAGCCTTGCCGGGGTGATAACGGATGTCACAGTCATAGTCGCTTAATAATTCGACCCATCTTCGTTGTCTCATATTCAGTTCTTTCTGATCGAATATGTGTTGCAAACTTTTATGATCGGTGAAGATGGTGCACTTTGTACCGTAGAGATAATGTCTCCAGATTTTAAGTGCAAAGATAACTGCTCCCAGTTCTAAGTCATGAGTAGTGTAATTTTTCTCGTGTACTTTTAACTGTCGGGAAGCATAGGCTATGACTTTATTATTCTGCATCAACACACATCCTAATCCTCTACGGGATGCGTCACAATACACGACAAAACCATCGTCTCCGTCGGGGAGACTTAAGATCGGCGCTTGGCACAATCTTTGTTTTAGCGTTTGAAACGCCGCTTCCTGTTCTTCCCCCCAATCATACTTTCGATCCTTTTGAGTCAGGAGGGTTAAAGGTTGGGCAATGCTGGAAAACTTTTTTCTATAAATCGACGATAATATCCAGCTAAGCCTAAGAATTTGCGGATTTCCTTTGGTGATTTAGGCGCTTGCCAACTCTTAACTGCTTCAACTTTACTTGGATCAACGTGTATTCCTTGATGGTTTATGACGTGACCAAGGAATTGCACTTCTTGTAACCAGAAGTTACATTTGGAGAATTTTGCATACAACTTCTCCTGATTAAGAAGCTCTAAAATTAATCTCAAGTGTTGCTCGTGCTCTCCTTTACTCTTCGAGTAAATCAAAATATCGTCAATAAACACGATGACGAATTTATCGAGGTAGGGTTTACAGACTCGATTCATGAGATCCATGAATACTGCTGGCGCATTTGTTAGCCCGAAGGGCATAACTAAGAACTCGTAATGGCCGTAGCGAGTCCGGAATGCGGTTTTTGGGACATCCTCCTCCTGGATTCTAACCTGATGGTATCCCGATCTAAGATCTATTTTTGAGAAGTAGCTCGCACCTTGTAGTTGGTCGAACAGATCATCGATTCGGGGAAGAGGATACCTATTTTTGATTGTCAACTTGTTCAGCTCCCTGTAATCAATGCACATTCTAAGGCTCCCGTCCTTCTTTTTCACGAATAGTACCGGTGCGCCCCACGGGGAATAACTAGGACGAATAAATCCTTTATCCAACAATTCTTGCAACTGGTTGGATAATTCTTGCATCTCAGATTGTGCAAGTCGGTAAGGTGCCTTAGCAACAGGGCCAGCTTGAGGTAACAGATCGATTCTGAATTCGACCTGTCGGGTTGGCGGTAATCCAGGCAGTTCCTCTGGGAAAACTTGTGGAAATTCACGTACCACTGGAATATCGTCCACCCGTTTTTCCTCAGAATCAGTGGCCGTCAGGCTCGCTAGATACGCCACACATCCCTGACGTATATATTTTAACACCTTGAGGTGGGATATAAATGGTATCATGGTGCCGGATTTTTCTCCTTGCACTAATACCTCCTCGTCATCCGACACCCGGATCTTGACGATTTTCTTTTCACAGTTTATTTCTACCATGTTACGTGCTAACCAATCCATTCCCACTATCACGTCAAAACTACCCAATTCTACTGGTAACAAGTCAATCAGAAAGGATTGTTCGTTCAGAATAAAAGGGCAATTCCGAACTATCTGATTAACTATCATGGTTTTACCGTTAGCGACTTCTACGGTGTAAGGTTCTATGGTTTCACCAATAGGAAGGTTTGCTATCGAAAGGAATCTAACGGAGACAAAACTTCTATCGGCACCTGTATCAAATAATACAGAAGCGTAATGATCAGAGACGAGGAATGTACCTGTCACTACGCTGGGGTCCTGGCGTGCCTCGTTTGCCCCCATCACGAATGCTCGGCCTCGTGCCGGATTGGACGAAGATGCCTGACCCGCGGTTTGCCGCCCATTTCCTCCCTGGTTCAGTTTCGGACAGTGTCTTTTAAAGTGATCCGTGCTGCCGCATTCATAGCAAGCACGGCTGGTGGTCACCATTTGGTTTCCTTGCGGGTTCTGCTGTCGGGCTGGTTGAGTCCTAAATGGTTGCGCACGGATAGGTTGTGGTTGTCGGTTCAGGTTGTTCAGATTTGTTTTACAATTTGGTGCGTAGTGTCCAATCCTGCCACACCGGTGGCACACCACCTCTTTGCACACGCCACCATGGTGGTAACCACATTTCCCACACTTAGGAAACGTTCCCCTCTGCGGTTCTTGCCTTCCGCCCGAACTAGTCATGGCGTAGTTCTGGGCAGTGGGTCTAGCACGTTTACCTTGCTGCTTTTCCTGGGTCCTATGGTCATGTGAACTCCGCTTTCCTCCCGCGGACTCTCCCGCCACCTTCAGTGACCCGCTCCTTACGAAATCGTACGTTACGATACCCGCTTGCGTCGGGTGTCCCCCAGAATTGACTATACTCCTTACAACTGGAGTTAGCCCCCAAATATAACGCTCCACCCTCTTCGACTCCGGGGTGACCAACCATGGTACCAATCGCGCCAACTCATTAAACCGGTTCGTATAACCCAAGTGGTCCGCCCCCTGCATCTCCAGATTCCACAATTCATTTTCTAATTTCTGCAATTCGTTTCTCGGGCAGAAATGTTCCAATACAAGAGCCTTGAGCTCTGTCCAGGTCATGCGGTTTGTCGTCGCCTGACCGCGAGTCTGCACTATGGTGTTCCACCATGTCAAGGCATGGTCCGTGAATGTGCAGGCAGCATACTTAACAACACAATCCTCGGGGCAGTTGCTGATATTCACCACGGATTCTATTTTCTCGATCCATTTAACTAATTCATTTGGTCCTTCAGACCCGCTAAACTCTAGAGGTTTGCACAACATAAAGTCCTTGATCGAACATCCCCTGGATGTACGAATCGGTTCCGTACGGTTCGTCTCCACCGTAGGTATAGGGCCATTACTATCTGTAACAACCACCCTAGGCGGTGCGTCATTACTCGGAATCGTGTTTTCATTCTGCGGAGGATTAGTATTTCATTCCCCGTCATTATTGGTGGTCGTTTGATTGCTCGGAGGGGTTGGATTGGTCGAGTTGTTAATACTGGCGGCGATGCGCGATACTATATCTGGTATCGCCGCCTCCAACTGGCGAGCAATCAGACGGCTCACGTCTACTTCCGACAATTGGGCTGAACGTTTTGGTGCCATTCTACACAACATCAAGAAAATATATATAATCAATACAAATTCCAATCATAAAACACAACAAACATTCCATTCATTAATAAACGTTAGTACATATTACACAAACATCCGTTCACATTACTTTCCTGTCACTATTACATTAGATAAGTTTTCCTACATAGGGCCTATGTCGGCATCATCTCGACATAACCCGCAACGGGTCAGTGCTTGAATGATACCCAAAAGTATCTATACTGATATGCCCCAAAAGAGACCCACCCTAAGGGCCAGTGGTTGTATTATAACTAAACAAGATTCACTCCATGTTAGCATCACCACTAACTGCTTACACAGAGTATCAAAAAAATGGTCCCTGTCTAACCCCAACCCAAAACCAACTAAACACGGTGGTAAACCAACCCCACCAACATCGCCACCAACACCACTAACACAGCTATCATAACCCGAACCCGACTCTCCATCCGGTCAAGCATCCATTGGGAGTATGAGCACTCCCTCTTCAGCTGGGCAATCGCATACTGATGATCCAGTATGCAATCACCCAAGTACATCCTCCTCTGGACTCCCACCGTCAGGGCGGCGGAGTGCTCGTTCACCTGTTCGGTGAGCGTTCGGAGCCAGGCCGCCGCGTCCCGTTCCTGTCTCGGGAGACCCCACACAGGTAGAGTCGCAGGCTCGGGACGAGAGCTGGAGGACTCGCCCCTGCGTGTAGTAGGTCTGGGTGGGGGCGAGATAGGTCGGACAGGTGGGATACTGATCCGCGCCGTGAGGCGGGGTCCGAATCCAGGGGGTGCAGGAGCGACCTGTGGTGCGGGTGGGGTCGGGGATCTGGCAATCCTAGCTGGGGAGGACTGGCCGGAACTCCTAAAGCTAGCCTCGGAAGGCTCGGTGCTAGATGCTACAAGTGGGCTCCCGGAGTCCCCGGAACTGACCTCCTCCGAGTCCTCCTCGATCAACACACTGGGAGTTCTTGACATTTTACCTGCACACAAGTTAACAAACATATAGTTCTTTCCATAGTGTAAATCATAATCAAATTAATATGCACTTACTTATACAACTTGACCACATAACAATATTATCACATATTTGCACGTATGTTGCCAATTTTACCTATTAAAATCCCTCGTGACTTTCCCTGAATTCCCTCGTGCAGACAAGTCTGTTATTATGTTCCGGACCATAATAACCCACTTGTCCATCCAAGTTCATCCCGATCTCGTCACAATATATATTTAGTTGATATTCAGATCCTATAATACTTGAGGTACTGGTTATATTTTAGGTATCTTTTAAAGACATCCTAATTCTTTATAACCAATGGCTCTGATACCAAGTTCTGTAACACCCCGTAACCGCAGCGGAAACGTACACGGGATGCAACAGACACATCTGATATCAACAGCATTGCTTATAAAGAAAATACCACTACATTAATTTATATCATATTACATTGTTGCGAGTTTCGTTACTGTCTAGGTGTTACACACATGTTTTACCGATAAGACATTAATATATTCATTACAAAATATAGATCAGCAAGCTTCCAACAAGTAGCACAGATCATTAAGCACATATCAATCATTCCAACTTGGGCATACCTAGAAAACATGTAAAGAAAACGGGTCAACTACGAATAGTTTGTGAGTTTCACTAATTTAAATAAACACTGACAGATCATTTTAATAATCATCTATTAGCAATGTAATTATGCTGGGAACTATGTTTCCCCAGAACATTTTCATTAATCTTTTGGGAACTATGTTACCCCAGAACAATAATAACCTCTGGGAACTATGTTTCCCCAGAACAATAATAACCTCTGGGAACTATGTTACCCCAGAACAATAATAACCTCCGGGAACTATGTTACCCCAGAACAATAATAACCTCTGGGAACTATGTTTCCCCAGAACAATAATAACCTCTGGGAACTATGTTACCCCAGACAATCCCACACGATAAACAATTTATATATTCTGTGCATCAAACCATATGTATATAAATATACAAGTGTTTCCATACGATCGGTATGTACTTAAATACTTTAATAAAGACATGCTTTCCGCCCCGGGAAAATATTTAAAACGGTTCATTAAAAGGGGCTCGTGAAAACTCACCTTTCTATGAGTCGGGACGTGATACAATGAACTGCTATAAGCCTGGATCTGTAATATGATATCTAGTCGTTACTATATAATTCCCATAAATTAAATCCGTGTCAATCGGTGCATCTGGGGACATTGTTAACCCAGTACTGTACTCGATCCGGGGACAATGTTAACCCCGTGACACTTCTAAGGACTCAGATTGTGCCATTACTTAGAGTCTGACGGTCAAAATTATCATTTTTATGTTTTCCTTGATTTGCGTGCCTAGCACGGTTATCCGTTTTTAGTTTCAAGAATGGGTTTGTTCACACCCGACCCAAAAATGGGGTTTGACTGTTATTTTAGTTAAAGTGATGAAATTAGAGCTCGGTTTGGACACCCCGTTTGGCCGCGGGGCCCGTTTCCGTCATTTAGGTGCCGAAAACAGTAAAATCGGGTAAAATTAACCAAATCATCCGAATTATTTTCGGATGATTTATTTTTACTTGATTACTTAGTTTCATGAAAATAGTCCATTTTTAGGGTTTTTATGCACCAGTCAGCTCGCTTAGGCGAACTTTGCCGGTTTACTCGTTTTAAGCTTTAAAAATTTGTTTTTATGTTCTTTTTAGCACAAATAATTACCCGTTTAGTCTCGGGTCTTGAAATTTTACAAAACACTTATTTTGACAGTAAGAAATTTTACAAAAATTTTTCCAGATTTAATTTTTATATCTAAGATTTATTTAACCATTTTTAAACGTCATTTAAACACCAAATATGTCGAAAATACCAAACGACCTTCGAAAAATCCCAAATTTTTCTGGGATGATCCCTGACATCCTCATAACTCCCTGGAATTTTTCCAGAACCCAAAACTCATTTTTCAAGCCATTTTCACAAAAACCGAGCTAGAAAGCCCTAGAAATCGTTTTACCGAAAAGCCCACTTAGACTTCTCCAACTATGCTCAAATTTTGTGTGTGACTTTTATATGTTATAAAAAGCTTATCTTAAATTTTCCAGAATTTTTCATGAAGTTTAGCTATTTTTCACCATTTTTGGCCAAAACCGAGCATTAAATTCACCAAATTTTATCCAAAAATTACCAAATATTCACAGATCTCATATTTTCATGTGTAGATCATCTCTGAGAAATTTCATGACCCGACTCTAAGCACACTACAATCTGTCCAAAATCATAGAACCACACGAAAACCGAACTATCTTGTGTTTTCTAGCGTTAGATCGCAAAGATCTTGGTTTCTAGCCTTTGCTAGCCACAAGATACAACACTTACAAGCACAATAACACCATACCAAGCAAGTTACACCAACAATCAAACCATTTCTTTCATAGTGTCGGTTTTGATATAAAAACAAAGGTTTTAACCGTAAAATTCCGTTCTCGACTCTTTTTACTCATTTCTTGGACCAAGATCCCTTGTATAACTTGTATACATCTCTTGATCATGCAAGAGTCGGTTTCATCTCGGGTTTTCACCCGTCTTTCACATGGAAACTCATTTTACAAGATTTCAACCGTAAAATTTCGTTCTAAACTCTTTTAACTCATTACTTGGATCAAGATCCTTTGTATAACTTGTATACATCACTTGATCATGCGAGAATCGGTTTCAACTCGGGTTTTTACCCATTTTTACACTTGAAACCTCCTTTTCTCAAGATCATGAAGTTGGAAACAAGATTCAAGCATTAAAACATGTGTTATACCTTGTAAATCTTGGTTGGAAATCAAGAACTTGGATGAAGATAGATGAGTGTTGAGAGGATTTTGGAGTTGGATGTTTAGAAAAAAGAAAATGTAATGTGTGTGTGTGTGTACAAGGACCGATCGGTCCAAGGTTATGTGTGGGGTGGGGCCCACACATCCATTCTAGGCCACACATTCGGATTACGCAATCCGGATAATGTTGTGGATAATCTGGTTCAGTTCGTTTCTCGGTTAAATGCTTAATTCCGCTCAAAACGAGTCCAAAACAGTCGTTTTTTCGGCTTAAAATTTAAATTTATATAAAACTGATTTAAAAACTTTAAAAAAACTTAACCCATGACATTAAATGACTTAACACATCGTATTGTCGGTAATTGTGCATCTTTTTCGGCTTGATCGATCGTCTCTTGCTTGGTTTGATGTTAAAGGTTTCGTTTATCGTACCGACGTACTAATAAATCGAAATCCTTTTTCTGTGCGATAATTCACTTATCCTGAAGCTTTAATACTTCGTAAACATCACTAAACATTATATATTTCGTCTGTAATGTAATTCCCGATTCGTTCGGGTTTCAATAACCGTTCATCGATTAATCGTAATTCCGATACGACTAGTTGTACAATTTGAGTATAATTCGTACTGTGAATCTTATATACTCGTATAAACACATTATAATTCATATGTTCAGTATTGAATAACACGTAAATAGTATATTCCGGCTAGGGTATACCTGAATTTGCCGGAATCGTTACATCTGCCCCCCTGCATCTCCAGGTTCCACAATTCATTTTCTAATTTCTGCAATTCGTATTTCGGGCAGAAATGCCCCAGTACAAGAGCCTTAAGCTCTGTCCAGGTCATGCGGTTTGTCGCCGCCTGACCCCAGGTCTGCACTATTGTGTTCCACCATGTCAAGGCATGGTCCGTGAATGTGCAGGTGGCGTACTTTACAACACAGTCCTCGGGGCAGTTGCTGATGTTCACAACTGATTCTATTTTCTCGATCCACTTAACCAACCCATTTGGTCCTTCAGACCCGCTAAACTCTAGAGGTTTGCACAACATAAAGTCTTTGATCGAACATCCCCTGGATGCACGAATCGGTTCAGTACGGTTCGTCTCTACCGTAGGTATAGGGCCATTACTGTCTGTAACGACCACCCTAGGCGGTGCGTCATTACTCAGAATCGTGTTATCATTCTGTGGAGGATTAACATTTTGTTCCCCGTCATTATTGGTGGTCGTTTGATTGCTCGGAGGGGCTGGATTGGTCGAATTATTAATACTGGCGGCGATGCGCGATACTATATCCGGTATCGCCGCCTCCAACTGTTGAGCAATCAAACGGCTCACATCTACTTCCGACATTTGAGCTGATCGTTTTGGTGCCATTCTACACATCATCAGAAAATACATATAATTAATACAAGTTTTAATCATAAAACACAACAAATATTCCATTCATTATCAAACATTAGTACATATTACATCCATGTCAGTTCACATACTTTTCCTGTCATCATTACATAAGTTAAGTTTTCTTACATGGGGCCTATGTCGGCATCATCTCGACATAACCCACAATGGGTCAGTGCTTGAATGATACCCAAAAGTATCTAAAATGATATACCCCAAAAGAGACCCCCCCTAAGGGCCAGTGGTTGTATTAAAACTACCCAAGATTCACTCTATGTTAGCATCACCACTAACTGCTTACACAGAGTATCAAAAAGCGGTTCCTGTCTACTCCCATCCTAACACAACTAAACACGGTGGTATACCAACCCCACCAAAACAGCCACTAACACCACCATCACAGCCAGCATAACCCGGATCCGCGTCTCCATCCGGCCGATCATCCACTGGGAGTATGAGCACTCCCTCTTCAGCTGCGAAATCGTATACTGGTGGTCCAGTATGCAGTCCCCCAAGTACATCTGCCTCTGTACTCCCACTGTCAAGGCGGCGGAGTGCTCATTCACCTGTTCGGTGAGCACTCGCAGCCATGCCGCCCCGTCCCTATCCCTCCTCGGATTCGGACCCCGCCTCACGGCGCGGATCAGTGTCCCGCAGGTCCCACCTACCTCGCCCCCACCCA